>NW_022900944.1:45834704-45892234 GCF_012274545.1 Fukomys damarensis
CTCCGTGCCCTGCGGTAGTAAAGGCCCTTGACCGTCCGCGGCTCCGGGGGGCCGGGCAGGAGCTGGCTCAGGGGGCTGCAGGAGCCGAAGCGGAGGTGCCCGGGCTGCAGGCCCCGGTATTTTGAAGGTGCGGGCATCCTGGAGGCATCCAGACCAGCAGCTGGGGGTTCACCTGTCTGACATGAGGGCAAAGCAAGGGGGCGAGGAGTAATCAGTTTCGGGCGGAGTCCTTGCGCGCATCTCGCGTTCACCGAGGTTTCACGGACACATTTATTAAGCAGCTATTATGTGCCTGAGGCAGTGAGCAATCCCGACCTGAGGGACGGAGCTGATAGAAGAATCTGCCTAGGATGGGTGATAGCACTCAGTCGGGCCTGTGGCTTCACCGCTCTGATCCGAATCTCCTTCACTCCAAGGACAAGACTCTCGCCCTTCTGCCAGGGACGTCGGGTGAAGCAGCTCTCAAGTTCCCCGGGAGGCCACAGTCCCAGCCTGCCGGGCCCTCTGCTTGCTCTGTGTGCCTGAGGTGGTGTGGTGGCCACAATCGGGGCTCAGGGAAGGTCACAGGCGGCCGCTTCCAGACACTTCTGACGTGCCGGTGTCCCCTAATGAATGGGCACCCCCAAGGTGTGGACAGGAGCACCACCACCTCACAGACGAGGAAATTGAGGCCCAGCGGGGTCAGTCAGCACCTGCCACTGAGGGCTCCAGGAGACTGGCTGTGCTGACTATACCCAGCGTCTCGCCCAGGAGGCGCTCCGCCAGACCACTTTGCCTCTTGATTGCTTTTTCAGGAACCTCGCTAGGGTTGGAGGTGCCAGTGTGCCTCCACACTCACTGCACGCTGGCCTCAGCCACCCTTGCTGTGTGACCTTGAGTTAGTTACTCTCCTTCTCTGGGCCTTGGCCTTGTATCTGCAAAATGAAGGCGTTTCCAATGCTCTATCCGTGTCAGGCCTATTTGGGGCACTTGCCTGCAGATTTAGCTCATTCACATTTTCTTTAAAAATCGTCTCCACTACGTTTCTCCCCTCAGCATTCTGCAGTTGTTTCTTACCCTATTCATTGCAGCCGGAGCTGTCTCCCGAGCTGCTCTACCCTTACAATTCCAGATGCACTCGGATCAGGAGGGAACCTTGGCAGCTGAATGGAAATAAAAGTTCCTCTCATTTTCAGAGCCGGCTGGATTCCGGCAGACAGTGGAGAGTGAATCACAGCACAGGGCTCTCTGATGCTGCATCTGTTACTTTGCTCACAGCAAACAGCCAGAGGAGTGCAGCCTGCTGAGAGAGCAGGGTCTGGGAACCCAAGGAGACGGCCCGAGCATTCTCATTTTCCAAGTGCAAAAGCCAAGACCCGGAGAGCTGATGTGACTCGACCAAGGTCACTCAGTAAATCCAAATCCAGCCCAGGACTCAGTCTCCCGGCATGGGGCTCTTTCCAGAACCTGGACACTGCCGTCCTTGCACTAACCCAATTTTGTACCACCACCACCCCAGCTGGCAGGCAAAGCTGCTTTAGAGCCCAGGAAAGATGCTCACTTCTAACAAGGCTTTTGCCAGATGCTTTAAGGCACTGCCTGCTGCTGTGCCCCCCACCCTGCAACCGACACCCACTTCCTCCCCTGAAGATGAACTCACCCTCTTGTCTCCGGGAGGCTGTTTCCAGTTGTTTCTTAGTTGAGCAAGGGGAGCCCATGTCTCAGTGCCCAAGGAAGATGTGGGTCCGTGGTGCAGGTGAAGGGGAGGGAAAAAATCCCCCACGTAACAGCAGTTTCTGGCAGAGTTAGTTTCCAGTCTCCCCACTTGCCTCCTCCAGAAAGCAGAAGTTCATTCATTCCGCATCTCTATCTGGCCGCTGCAGAGGAGCCCTGGGGAGTGGGGTGGATTTTGAGGACCACCCCGCAGCCCCTGTGCTCCTGAGAGGTGAGGGTCTGGAGGTCCGTGCCACAGGGAGCTGGGCCAGCTGTCCTGCCTCAGCGGCAGACTTTGCGCTCCAAGTCCCACGGGGACAGCGGCCAGCGTGGTCCTGCAGGGGGGGATGGGAAGGGCTTAGGAATAATCTCTCCATCAGCCAGGCAGCAGGCGGGAGCAGCCGCTGCTCTGCCAACGCCGCCCGGGCAGGCGAGGAGAGCTGTCTTCCCTCTCTACCCAGAGGAGCGCAGCCCGGGAGGGGCAGGGGTGGCTGGGTCGACGGACATCTGCAGCTCCCTGTCCACTGGTGGCTCCTCGGTGCTGATGATGTTTGGGGCCTGGGCTAGGACTGCTGGAGGAAGTTCGGTGCCTGGCGCAGCTGGGGACCCCTCAGCCTCGGCGCCCAGGGGGACCTGGGGAGACTACACTGGAAAGGGGGGATGGGAGAAAGTGTGGACTGGGGACTCCCCCGAACCCAGTCCCTGCTCTGATACAGAAGGCTGGGCAACCTCGGGCAAAAAGTGAGTGCCTCCGAGCCTGCTTTTCAGTGTACAGGAAATAGAGGAACAAGAGGAGTTTCAGGAGCATCAGAACCAAACCACCAGAACCTGGTCCTAGGGTGGGGTTGGCCCTGGGGGAGGGGTGAAGAGGAGATGCACACAGCCCGGGCCAAGCCAGCTCTGCTCCGCACAGCCCTGCTGTGTGTCCTGGTGAGTCACTTCACCTCTCTGGTCAAATGAGGACAGCTGAATCTGTGAAAGCCACGTCTAATTCAGGCATCACTCTATGCAGTGGTTCTTCATTTTCTTAAGAGGTTCTGGCTTCTGAAGGGAGGTGAACGTCACAACTCAGTTTATAGTCAAGACCCTGGGAGGCTTTCTCAAGGTCATCTTGCTGGCTAGAACCTGAGGGGGACCAGAGTCCACACAGAACAGAGACTTGGGGTTCGCCCTGGAGCAAGGAACACCAGAGCCTGGGGCTTCCCAGCTCCCTGAAGCCGGGCAGTAGGGATGAAGGAATCCAGGCAGGTGGGCAGGGGGGCAGTGGGTAGCACTGTGTGGCTTTCAGCTGGTGTCACATGAACCGAGGGGTCCTGCAGAGAGTGTCCAAGGCCTGGCAGGGGCGGTGGTGGCTGAGAGGAGAAGAGGAGACCCTGAGCAGGTGGCCACACAGAGCCCACTAACTCCCTTCAGTGCTGGAGTTCAAATCCTGAATTCACCTCCTCCCCCGCTGTGTGCCCTGGGGCAAGCGTCTTGGCCTCTCTGGCTCCCTTCTCCCCTCTCTTGCGCTGATGTGAGCGCCGAATCAAGCAGTGTCTGCCCCAGTTCTGAGTGTCAGCCAAACAACCTTTCCCAAGTCACAGGGAAGCCTAAGGTGAAGACAGGAGGAAGTCTGCTGCCAAGGAAATTTCTTATTTATTTTTAAAGTTTTGTTTTCTGAGGCAAGGTCTCACTATGGAGTTCGGGTTGGCCTTGAACTCACTGTATATGTAGCCCAGGCTGACCTGGAACTCACGGTGCTCTTCCTGCCTCAGACCCTGAGGGCTGGGGTCATAGGTGTGCGCCACCACATCTGGCCAGAAAACTTTATAAAAAGGAAAGGCTGACCTACCGATCTAGTGCAAGCCCTTCGCTTGACCTAGAGAGGAGCCGAGACCCCAGGGGGAGGCCACGTGGCCTTCACGGAGGTCCGTGGCTGGCTGGGGGGGTGCGGTGAGGACTCACAGCCGAGCTGCTCCTACAGCACAGGTGTGGCACCCGGACTCCAGGGCCCCTCACGCCGAGCCTGTGTCCTGTGCGGCTGCCCCTCCCAGGCACTGCCAGTCCTCGCGCGGGCGTGGGTGCACAATTTCCACTCCCCGTGACCCACCCTTAGGCAGACACTTGAGCTCACCCCGGCCCCTTCTGCGGGATGCAAGATCAGGCCCCTCCTCGGTGTCTTCTGAAGGACAAGGGACGGGCCACGGTGGTGTGACTACTATCCTGTGGCACTGTTTCGACACAACTGCGCTGCCGTATGGTTCTGGACTTCAGAAGTTGGCAGTGGGTCCTCTGAGTTTAACACCAAGGTGTGGGCAGAGCTGCATTTCCCCCATCTTTTTCCGTGCATAAAGACCACTTGCACCCCTTTGCTTCTGGCCTTTTCCAAGCCAGCAATCTACCTACCTCTATCTCTGGCCTTACCTTTCTCCTCTAATTGTGATCCATCTTCCCCTCTTCCCCTTATAAGCGCTTTTGTGATTGCATCAGTTCATTGCATAAAGCAGAATTGTTTCAAATTTTAAGGCCTTTAAATAAATCACCTTTGCAAAGTCCCTTTTGCCGTGTGGGGTAACATTTACAGTCTGCACTGGGTATCTTTAGGAAGAGCATTATTCTGCCTATCACAGATTTTCATATCAAGTGTCCCGCCTCCTCCTGGCTTCAGCCAATCAGCTAGGGTCATTATATCCCTTGTCCAATCAAAAAGGAATGACATCTAATCCAAGCAGGATGGCTCCTACAGGTTGGGTGAACAAATCACATTTGCCTCTCTTTCCAGTGAGTTTGATCCAAAACGGGCCTTTGGCAGTGGGTAGCGGATGCTGGCCCTACAAGATCAGGTAGACGTGGGGTGGTCAGAGGAATCCACAAGGGGGAAAGGAAGGAGGAGCGTCCCGCTGGAAAAGCAGGAGCAGCAATGGGGATGGATTTCTTGCATGCAGCTCTCCAGACCCTGTTGGTGACAGTGGAGCCTCAACGATCTGGGGTTTTCAGTGCCAAGTCCCTGCTCCCTCACGACACCTCCTCCACTTTAGCAGAGCCTGCTTCAGATGGCTCCGTCCCTGGGCCCAAAGAGCTGAATGTGTGTGTTTGTGGGGGGGGGGGGGGAGACTGCAAGGCAGTGGGCTTGGGGAGGGACTGCCTGTGGCCTCTCCAGCCCTGCTGCTTAGACGTCACCATGGGGTCCCATTGTTCACGTTTACAGAGTGCTTCTGGGGGAATGTCTCCCTGCTGTGCCCTTGGTCAGCCTTCGTCTGCACATCCGCCATTGCCACTGTCTGAGGAGGAGGAAGCCAGTCCAGACGCTGGTGGAGGTGTTGTCCCCATCCTGTTCCAGTGTCACCAAGGCCTTGCTTGATTTATTCACTCGTTAATGGTACTGGGGATTAAACCCAGGGGCGCTTGCCACTGAGCTACACTCCAGGCCCTCTTCATTTCATACTTTTTCTTTTAAGACAGCGCCTAGGCTGACCTCAAACATGCAATCTTCCTGGATCAGCCTCCCGAGCGGCTGTGATGGCAGGAGTGTGACACTGCCCAGCAGGCCTGGCCGTGAGGGTCCCCAACCAGCCTCTGGGGACCTTGGTGCTGGGGATTCCCCGGTGCCCTGTCTACCTGGCTTACCTCTTGTGGCTGGGACCCCTCCTATTGTGAAAAACGCCTGCTGAGTCTGCTTTGCAGTGGCTGTGCCGTGTGCCCCTCTGGGCACCGGGGTGGTGACTGTCCTTGCCTCCCAGGGCCATTTCGAGGGGTGAATGAGCCCGTGCAGCGCTTGGCCTTGGCGGATGCTCACAGACGTTTGCACGCCCGTGCTCATCGCCTTCACTGTCCCTTGTTCTTACAGGAGCCCTGCGTTTCCAACAGCAAAAGCAGAGCCAGCAGCGGAGTGACCCCAGGCCACCAGGAGGGTGCAGTGTAACAGGAGTGAGCTACTTCTGGAGCGAAAAGTTCTGATCCACGATGGTTGCCAGTGCCAGGGGTGTAAATGCCCCTCCGTGGCCAGTTTCAGGGTAACAGCAGAATGCCACTGAATGCAGAATTGACAAGTGACAAGGACAGGCTCTTGTTCCTGTGCCGGTTGGCCGCAACACGTCACTGCACATGTAGCTTCCGGAGAGGTCACAGAGGGGGCCCGAGGTAGGGGGACCCTTGTTCCCAAAGTGGGACAGGTGCTGGCAGAGGGGCATATGGGCCGGAGCAGTGAACCCGGGAAAGCGAGGTGGATTCGGCCTCACCGGAGAATTGCTAGGGAGGAACAGGTGCTACGAGGAGGAGCAGAGGCAGGTGGGAGCCAGAAATGCTGGGCCTTCCACCCCTGGCTGGGGAGTGCGGGTTGGGACTGTGGCCACTGTGCACGCAGAGCTCCTGGTGAGCTCAAAGCCATGGTTTCCACCTTGGAACATTCCAGCATCACCTCAGAGGCTTTAAGAAATCTGCAGTGACTGGGCCACCTCCAGATCAACTCAGAATCTTGGGCTCGGGCTCTCACTTACAGGATTGCCGGGCCCCCCAGCTGGCCAGGTCTGGGAATGGTCGGCCACACCCACTCTGCAACGCCATCAGCTACCCCCTGCGTCGCCAGACAGTGGACACTGGTCACTGCTGTAGGGGCCATCACTGATCCACTGAGGAAATGCAGAGCCCTCAGACCCACAACCATGGGCTGGGAAGGTGTTCTCCAGAAATACTTATGAATGTGTGCAAAAATGTGCACAGAGATGATCAGGACGGTGTTGGCGGCGGTGATAGTGGGCTAGGAGTGACTGAACAATCCCTCCTGAAGGGGCTAGCAAAGTGAAGACGGTCATAAAAACAGGAGAAAGCTGTAGCTACTAGAAGGGACCAGGGAAGCCTGTTATGCTGCTGTAGAAGAACCAGGTAGCGCACAGTGTGGAAGAGATTGTGCCGTAAGCCCTAGGCTGTGTCCACACAGGCAGGAAGGGTGAGGGTGATTTCATTTTCTCTATGTTACGACATTGGTATCACTAGAAGTCAACCTGGAAGAAAGAGGGTGTTCATCAAGCCAGACTGGAGGGGACGTAAGTGTGAGTAACGCTGGTCTCGCAGGCAGCGGACCAGAGGAACCGAGCAACATGTGCAGGACAGATGGCAGCCTCTGATTTGCCTTCAGTGACTTTAGCCTCAGTCACCCGACATCAGGGAAATGTGACTCCTGGTCAAGGCCACAGACCCCACTGGAGATATGAACACAGTCTTCAGGCCACTGGGGTCAGGCAGACAGACCCATTGGGGAAACTGAGGTAGCTCAGTGTCATTATGGACACAAAGGAAAAGTGCACACCAATCATTTACCGCTAGAGTCCCAACAGCAAGGTGCCTCCAGGTGATACAGGGCTGGGAAGGCGCTTGGAAAAATGGGGAGCCCGTGCCCCACTCACAAGGGTGGAGGTGTCAGCGTCACAGTAGCTTGGCGCTTGGAAGAAGGGTGACGTCCTGAGTTCTAGGCCGATCTCTCAGATTTTAACAGCTGCCCACTCGCTGGGGATTTGTGCCGCGATTGGAGCTGCGCATGTGCGTCTGTTACTCCGGAGATCCGCCCCCGGGGCTGTGTTGCGAGGGAGGAGCTGCGCGTTTGCATCTGGTACCCCGGAGATCCGCTCCCGGGGTAGTGCCATGAGGGAGGGTGTGCATGCTCACCAACGGGCCAGGGTGACATGCTTTGTCACAGCATGGAGACACGAAGCCACAAGTTGAAATATCTACGGACATCCTGGCGCATCAACAGGTGAAATCCCAGCTGGCGCAGAGAAGGCGGCACCCCAGCCAGGTGCCACAGCATGGCGTCGGAGTGCAGACAGAGTGACTGCGGGCATGGAAAATTCGACACTGCTACCACTCTCCCCCATTAAGTCATGGGAAGGATGGCCTTGTGTTGGACGGCTCAGGAGAGAGTTCCAGGCTGCTTACTCGAAGTTCGAGTTGGACAAGTGATGTGTGCATATTAGCGTGGGTGTTGTGTTCACGGTACAGGTTTTTTTCTTGAGCAACCACCATGGGGAGCAGAGGACTGCCCACTTCCGAGTAGTCAACTTTCCAGGGATGTTTTGTTGTTGTTGTTTGGGACTGAGGATTGAACCTGGGGCCTTCACACTAAGCTGTGTCCCCAGCCCTTTTTTATATTTAATTTTTAAAGATAGTCTTTATAAGTCACAATGGCTGGACTCAGACTTGAGATCCTTCTGCCTCAGCCTCCCGGAGTGCTGGGATTGCAGGCACGCACCACTCACGTCTGGTCCAACCTATTTTTTGTCAGTCACCACTGAAGCCCACAATGTGGCCAGCTCTCTACCCCCATCTTTACCTATGACCGTGCCCTCCACTTGTGACTTCTGAGAAAAGTGAGCGGTGCAAGACCGGCCCTACCTTCCACATCCTTTTTCAAGGAAGGGAAAGGGCACAATTGGGCCCCTCATCATCACTCAAACTGTTTGAAAGTCTGGCTCCAGATGCAATCATTCCCCACACAAGACGCCAGCTCCTTCAGAAAGCCAACCTGTCTTTGGTCAGTGTGCAGAGGCCATGGCTTGGCAAATCGCCGCTGCACGAGGGGGCCCTACCATGGAATCAGCTCCAAAGGCCAGCAGCAGAGGCTCCTGGCAGAAGAGCACAGTGGCAGAGTGCTTTGACTGTCCCCAATCAGTGCCCTCACTCCTGTCCCTAGCATTTTGTCATGTGTGTGTGTGTGTGCATGTTCACTAATCAAAACTGTGGTATGCTTGAATAGAAAAACATTATTACAGTAAAAGATACCTTGCCATCGATCCCCCTTAAAATCCCCCCGCCCCGTCACCTCAAACCCACTGATCCCACCACCTGGGTGCCTTCTGAGCTTCTCCTGAAGTCCTTTTTTGTGAGTGTCTTCAAAAGCTATGACCAAAACTATGGTGAATGCCACTGCTGAGTGCCGTCCGATGGAAAGCCAGGCTTGTACAGACATCCGGGGAGTCCTCCTCCACCTTACTCAGGATCTGGTCCTCTTCCAGCTCTTTCCCGAAGTCACAATGGCCATGAAAGGGAAATGTTTCAAGTGGATTCAGGACATGAAGGCGGCTCCTGCAGCTCAACTAAAGACACGAAAGAGGACTTTACTTCCAGAACTGCTTCAGGAAGGGGCGAGGATGTTGGGACGAGGGTGTTGGAGGTGAGGGGAGGATTTTGAAAGGGCTCGATAGCAAAGTGTCTTTCACCACAGTACTTTTTTTGAACAAAAATCTTAATATTCACTGTAATTTCTGACCACGCTCTGTATTCCTCCCTTCCTGGCACTGAAAAGTAGATCACAGACAGTGTGACATTTGGCCCTGCCATTCTTTCCTCCCTAGGAACAGTCAGGAAAATAAGGGTAACTTTCCACATAGCTGCAAAACTGTGATTGCATCTACTGCAATGAACAATAATCCTGAATACTAATACTCTGTACCCAAGTTTCCTCTCTGCAAATGTCCCATATAGCTGTGTTTATCTGGGATCCTATTAAAGATCACCACTGGTGACGTGCCTTCATCTTGTAATCTCCAATGTCCTGCAGTCTGTCCCAGCCTGTCCTTTTCCTCCTGTGACTCTGACCTTTTCAGAGTAATCAGGCCTGCTCTGCTGCACCTGGTTCCTCCTTCCCAATTTATCTGTGTGATCCCCAGGGTCCCTATGTTTCAAGAAACTAGGTTGAAAGTCTCCACTACCTCTCAGGTGAGGACACAGGGCACTCGGGACGATGGCTGTGCCCTGTGGTGACTCTGGTGCATGCCATCAGTCATGTGGCCATAGCACATGTCCCTCTTCCAAGGGCACACTGTCCCTTCTCTGCTGGCGAGGTTTTGGGTGATGTTTAAACCTTACTCTTTTGTTTCTTTTGTCCTGGGGTGAACTTACAGGAATGCAAGGTCTTATGCAGGTGAGTAGGAAGTTTCACGGCTCCCTCTCCAGGGAGCCCCCAGCACATCCCCCTGGGTTGTCCTTCGTTCCGGCTCAGAGGGGGCCTGGCTGGGGTGCTACAGAGCAGTGCCATTCAGCTGGGGATTTAGCTCAGTGGTTCCGGCTCCTGCTTCCCAAGTGCAAGGGCCCAAGTTCAATCCCCGATATAAAAAAAAAAAAAAGCAGTGCCACTGAGTGCTGAGCTTTTCCGCTGCCCGGTGCTCTGAGCTCAGCAGCCCGTGTATGCTTCCCACAGCTCTGCAGCGGGTGCGGGTCCGGGTATTCTCCCAGACAGAGGCAGATGCGACACGGAGGGGAGGCTCGGTGAAGTCGGGTGTACAAGGCGAATCTTGTCTTGGCAGTGAGGTCAGCACAGGAGGACAGGCAGAGCTTAGATTTGAAAGGGAAATGGGGTCAGGATGAATGTGGCCTTCAGTCCTCAGTTGGGCCCCTGGGTGTTATTCCAAAAACACTGCAGAATCATGGAAAGACCTCGGGCAGCACACGACCAGGGCTGTGACATAGCTCAGAGAGGACACGTCTAGGATTGAATGCAAAGACAGAGACAAGACAGCCACACTGGTAGGGACCACAAGGACATGGGAGAAGATGGGACGAGCATGCATGCTCCCGAGGAGCTCGGGCAGTGTGGCAAGGTGCGGGGACTGGGTGCAAGCAGCGTGAGGAGGCCACTGCAACCCCAAGATTTCCAGCCCCTCGTGCCGGCGGGAGTCCAAAGCACACGTGTGAGTGTGTTCAGCACCTCCATCTAGGGGGCAGACGTCTCCTGCAGAGGGGTGCAGCTGACGAGGGAGGGGCGTAGAAGTGGGGAGCACTGGGGAGGACGGGGAGGCAGGGTGAGCGATTAGGGTGAATCGCCACACACGGCGGAGCACGCTGCTGGGGACCTATTCTGGGCACTTGGAAGGTCAGCGATCACCTCTCAGGGCCGCTTCCATGGTGACAGAGGGCAGAGCCACAGGCCGCAGGGTGAAGGGCTGGGGAGGCAGGGAGCTGGACTGGGGACCTGGCGCCTAGAAGTCTGAGAGTGAAGGAAAGGAAGTGGGTGTGAGCTCAGGCGACCCATGCATGGGAATCATCTGGGGTCCAGAGGCCTCAGCGGGTGAGGGTTTTGCTCTCAGTGGGTTCCGCACGCAGAGCCACAACTCAGAAGTTCAAGGCTGCAAACAGCCTTGAGAACCACCCGATAACATTCTGGGAACAGTGTGTTTTGAGAGACTATATGAATAACTAGAACCAGGTGTTCACAAAAAATATTTTCTAATGCTTTGCTAGAGATAATCTGTAAGGAACTAACTTTATTCTCGTGGAAGTACTGTGCAGGTATCTTATAAAACCGAGGTGGTGAGAGTTGGCTGCTGTTTGCCCGCGAGAGCTTCAGCCCTCTACTCCTCGGCAAAACTACATTCCTGCTGTCTGGCATCCTCCGTGTCCCTGATGACAACACGGAGGCCCCAGGGACCCTGAGAGACGGGGTCTCCCACAGAGCCAGTCCCGGGGATTTCACAGTGGGTCCTGGGCTGTGGAGCACGAGGGTTCTGTGCTCTGAGAGCAGCTTGCGGGCCATGTCCAGTCCTCTGAGGCCTCCAGGAAGACCCCACTGGGGTTGGGCTCTGAGAAGAGCAGGTGGGGTATAGGCACATCCGGCCAGCTGTCGGCATCTCCTGTGCAGGGTGAAGGGGGCACTTAGCAGGCTCCTCCCCAGCCCCCATCCTTCTTTCTTCTTCCCAGTCTGGGTCTCCCCTCCAGGGAAACCTCATCCTTGCAAGGCCATTTCAGTGGCCACAGTCCCAGGAGCTGGCCCTGAAGATGAGCCCCCCCCACCCCGCCGGGCGCTCAGGTAAAGGAGGCTTTCCTGTCCCATGGCCGAATGAGACAGGCCACTACCTTCCCAGGGGCCACTCATTGTTACTGTGAGGTGCACAGTGCTCTCCCTCTCCATGGGCCATGGGGTGAAGGCTGGGGCAGCTGCAGTCCCTCTGCTCCCCAAAGCCAGGTCCCCATATGCCTGTGTGGGGAGCAAGGGCTGGCAGGCTCTGAGCCTCAGCTGGTCCTGGAGAAGAAGGTTACTAACCAGTGTCAGGCTCTGAATAGAGGACAAGATGAAGCTGCATGGGTGCCCAGGCCGTGGCTGTGGGACGTATCAGTCCCCAGGAGTGGAGTCTGCTCAGGGCTGGAGGTGGCCGGTGAGATTCCACTGGCAGGAGTGAGAACTGTTGGCTTGGGGGCACAGCTACAGCGAACAAAGGTCCGGGGCTAGTCTTGCTGGGGAGCCTCTTCTCTGTCCTCCTGGATTCTTATGTTTTCTCACAGGGAGAAGGCACCTTGCTCTGTGCAGAGCGGGAGTATGTTTACTATATTGCCTCGGAGACCCGTTGCCTCGGAGAAGCTCACCTAATTCTCCACGGGCACTGAGTCTGCAGCAGCCGCGGTGCCTGCCCAGATCGGCTGCCTCGCAGGGAGACAGCGATGCCCACGGCTAGTTTTCCAGTGTGACAAAGACACCGCTGGCACAACACTGGCCAATGAGCAAATCAATGCACTAAACACCCAAATCTATATGAGTAGCAGGGATTTTCTGGTATTTGGAAGCCGTATATGCTTTCAGGATCATCTGTGTTTTAGTGGCTCTTTGGGAAGACTGAGGGTCTGGGGCTCAGAGGTGCCTGATGAGGGTGGGGAGCAGGGGGACCTGAAGCAGGAGAGACAGGAGGGTCTGAGGCCTCCAGGTGGGCCCAGCCGATGTGGAAAGCAGGGTGGTGGGCAGAGTCTGGTGCCCAAGTCCAGACTGCGGGAAGGGGGCCAGATGGGCTGAAGACTCCAAGGTCCCATGCCTGTCTGGCCTGCGTGGTCAAGGTAGCATGTATTGCTGTGGCCAGGCCTCTTGATAAGAGAGGTCCCCTAAGGCTGGGTGTGGTGGCACAAGCTTATAACCCCAGCACTGTGGAGGCTGAGGCAGGAGGATCACCTTAAGTCTGAGGCCAACCTGAGCTGCACAGCGAGACCCCAACTCAAAAACCCCAAGTAAAAGAAAAAGGAAAGGAAAGGTGACCTAAATCCAGGAATCAGGCAGATGAGTCAGGCAGACAGTGCCAGCACGTCCTTGCAAACCCGTCCCGTCTGCACGCGGGCCTGCCGGGAGTTATTTATATTCCATTCTCTGGGGGATCGTGCCCTTGTTCTGTTCTCTTCCTACTGCTGCATAGGGCCCAGATTCCCGGGTTCATGGGTTAATTTGCAAAGTTTTGCCTGGGAGAGAAAAGTGTTTTCTGTCTGTGAGCGAGAGCCCTGGGGTGAGGACATGCCAGCTCCCGCAGAATCTCCTCCGGTCACCGTGTTGCTCTGCTCCTGGGAGCCCTCAGGCCCTTGGACACTTCTGCAGCCAGTTTACTGACCCGAGCTGTAGTTTAGACGTGCATTCACTCTGTATTTGTGGGAGAGGGAAGTTTTAATTGAAAATTATGTTTTGCTATCCCCTCCCCCTTTTCTGTAGTCCCCGGGGCCTCTGCACTGAGAGCTACATCCCCAGCCCATTTTTTAATTCTGTTTACAAATTTATTTTGGAGACGAGGTCTTGCTAAATAGCTAAGCTGTCCAAGCTGGGCTTGAATTTGTGATCCCTCCACCTTAACCCCCAGAGTTCCGGGACCAGAGGTGTGCAGCACCATGCCTGGCTAACTGTATAGACCAAAGGGGCTCGGGGCGGTAGTTCCGCCTGTGCGCACGGTGTGCACTCAGCAAAGCTGACCTCCTCTTCCCCTGCCCCTCTGCAGTCTCTAGTGATCACTCTTTCCCTTCCATCCCCACCTCTCAGCTTCCCTGGGACAGAGGACACAGGGTCCTTGTCAGAAGCCCAGGGAAGAGCCCGGGGGTGAGCGGGTCCCCACGTCTGTCTGTCTTCCCAGCTCTGATACATGGTCTCTGGGGTCTTTATCCATTTGATATCTCCTCTCCTGCTTCTTTCAATGTTGGAGTTCAATCTTGGAGTTGGGGCACACTCTGAGAACCCCAAACACAGCCCGAACTGTGCCTGTTGGCAGGGGAGAATATTCATGCTACATTCTGTAAGGGAAGAAAGCAGAGGAAAAATAAAATGGAAGAAAGTATATCTGGATGCCGAGATGCATCCTCTGACCAGAAGACTGAGGCTCAATTTCTCTTGCTTTTGCTCGTACACATTTGCCTTTTATGCAAAGCCCGGGTGTCATGTGGCAATGAACTGTACCCCAGCCTACTTGGGTTAGATCTTTGTCCTTTGCACATCCAGCTTTGGGACCTTGGGCAAGTGTCTTGGGGTCTCTGGAACCGTGTCCTCATCCGTCCAGCAGGGCTAACAGCTGCTCTGGTAGACCCTGCCTCAGAGGGCCACTAAGGATGAAGAGAGATCATGCATGTAAATGCTCACCACAATATTCGGCATGAGATAAGCCGCGGAGCTTATTCTTTGCGGATCAAATGGTAACTTTGAAAAGAGATAAACGGGTCACAGCGGATTCTAGCGCCCTCACACGAGCATCTTGGGTGTGAGTGTAGATACGTGTGCTTGTGTGTCTGCAGTACTGTGAGCGCAAAGCCCGCAGGTTGGTCCAGTTTTTTTCTGCAGAAAACCTCACAACTTGCTTTTACACATTTGGAGAGCTTTTTGCACCAGACACATCCTCCTGCCTTCCTGAAGATTTGGCAAATGTGGAACAGTGACTTTGCCCCGAGGGAGCGATGTCACCAGGCGAGTCTGCTGTCCTCTGGCTTCTCAGTATTCTGGAGCAAGGACTCGGGGAAGAGCGAGAAGCTGCTAGCAATAGAATAACTGACCTGTTAATGCAGAAGCTTTGTCCTTTGCTGGAACGCACAAGTATTTGTTATCCTAAAAGGAAATACTTGGTCTGGCTTGTTTTTCTGCCAGAAGAAATGCTGGCTTTTGCCGCTAACACCCTTCCTAGCTCCAACCTTAGGAAGGACAGGCGGGAGGCCTGCTGTGTGTCCAGAGCGAGTCTGGATGTGAACGCTGCGCTGGGGACGGGGCATCCTTGTTCCTGCAGCGCTGGCTGACAGGCGGTCTGGCCACCTGGCTCTGTGGGGGAAGGGAGGGCCTGGGTCGGCAGAGCCGCCGAGAGTAAAGCTGAGCCAGAGCCGGTTATTCACACAGCTGGCATCGGGCTGATAATGGAATGGGCACAGTGCAGGCCACAGATGAGAAAATGGACGGACAGATGGACAGACAGACCTCCAATGTGTGGGCCTAGTGCTGTTTCTGCCGCCCCAAGCTGCCTGAGGTCTTGGTTCGTCTCAGGAGCTTTCAGTTTCCTGCTCAGTGGTCAGATTCCACTGTGGACAATTTGGCTGAGAGACAATTTGGGGTCAATGTCAAGGTCACTCGAATATGGACTGCAAATCTTACTGAAAGAAGGTGGAACTCATTGACCAAAAGCAAAACAAAACAAAAACCACGCCCAGAGCACGTCAAGTAATCTTGAGTAGGTTAAAAAAAATAAAAAGTGTATCTGTACAAACTCAAATGCTGATTCTCCCAAAATACTGTCAAAATAAGCAACTAAGAAAACAAGGGCTGAGTTGATTGGTCTCTTGTAATTATTTTCTTCCAAAGAGTTTTCTGAAACGAGTTCGACGGTTTGAGTTAACTTAGCAAAGCACCGCGGAGGGGGTGGCGTGTAAACAGAAATGCGTCTCTCACCGCTCCGGAGGCTGAAGTTCGGGGTGAGGGTGCAGACACGACCAGGCTCTGGGGTTGGAGCCAGCAGCTCCTCCTGTGTCCTCACGCAGCAGAAAGAGAACAAGAGAGCCACTCTCAGCACCGTCCAGCTGGGAATGGGACTTCAACCACCGATAAGTATGGAGGGCAGCGCAAGCCTTCAGGCCCTAAGGACTGTCTTCCTGTGCGTGCACCAATCTAACTGCTCACTTCCACCTCTACCCGCCATCCTTGCTTCCATCTCACTGTGTGTATTTCCAAACCCACGCAGTGAATAGCTGAGCTTCATTTCATCCTGAGCTCAGCCCTCCCTGCAACCCTGACGGGAGGCTCCGCATTACCTTTGGGCATCAGAAGCTCAGAGGCATCGAGCAACTTGTCCAAGGTCACACAGCAGCAAGAGAGGTGTGGTTGAGATTTGAACCTAAGCGCCGTGAGCCCATGCCCGTAAATTCCCTTCCTTACAAAGATGGCAAAATTAAGTGCGAATATATGTTGGCGATTTACGAGGTGAATCAACGTCTTGTATGAGTAACGGTAAGGATGGTGGCCCTCTGATAGGTGGCCAGGGACTTCTGATGCCAACTGCTGAGAAAACAGCAGAGGTGACGGTACCTGTTGAGGGGCTTTTGTGGAGCAACTGTGGAACCAGCTGGGGGCCCGTAACGGCCGGCCGCCGCCAGCTCTGGTGGGAGTTTAATTGCTTTCACTCACCCTACCTCCCTGAGACTACAGGCCTGCGGGGCTTTGAAGATGAAAGTAGGAAGATAAATTAATTATTTAGGGAAATGGGTTTGAACTGGAGCAGACTGAACTTGGATTAAAAACCAGGAGGTCTCAATCATCAATCACTGGCCGCAGCCTCTTCATACCCCACAAAGACGGCCAGCAGCAGACGTTTCCGTTGTGCCTGGTGGTTTGCACACACTTCACGGTATATTTCCCTTTCCCTGGCTCAGGTGTGTCACTGCAGGCTTCTGAACAATGCCAAGGCACATTGGGGTTGGGGCCCTGGCCTAGAACCACACAGCTTCCAAAGACAGAGCAGGAATTTGAACCCAAGTCTCCGTGACTTTCAAAGACCTCTGGGGCCTGTCCAGTGGAATGGACGCACTGGTTCCTGGAGAAAATACTTGAGGAGGCTTGTTGTGGTCTGGGCTTTTCTTATTCATGAGGTATTAACTTGAGGCTAATTTATACACATACAAAAGTATTTAAAAAGAAAAATGAGTCCCATGATGTCAGTGGGGACACTTAAGGAACCACACAGAAGACTCGTTATTGCCTTGGGCAGGACATAGGCTGTAGGTCCTGAAGTCAATCAGTGACCACAGGGCTACAACAAGGTGACTCAGTGGCTCTGGGCAGGGGAGAAGCCAGGCTTCTGTCTGGGCTCAGCACCATACGCCCAGCTGTCTTCCCAGCTCCATGTCATTAAATGCCTGGGGTAGAAGTAGTTTTGTGAGGGTGAGACGGCCCCTGTCACTAATGGGGGAAGACTTTGCCATAGCGGCTGGTAACCGAACAGACGGCACAGAACCAGCTCGGCCTCCTCCCAGTGGAGACCCCAGGTGGGAAGCTTCATCCTCCAGCCCAGCCTCCCCATGGAAGGGCACCTGCCGTGCCTCCCACCAGAGCCACGGTGTGGGGACTCCTCGGTTTGCAGGCACCATCGGCAGACAGTCGCAGCTGTAACTGTTGTGGCCAAGGAAGATGGGTTGAAGGTGGCCCCCAAGGAACCTGCTCGCCTGGAGCCTCGGATGGGAACGTTGACGGAGTCCTCTGAGTCCCAAGGCAGAAGAAACCTGTGTCCTAGCTCAAGGCCATCTCAGAGGACATGGTCCTTACTCAGCCTTACTCAGCTTTCGACTGATGACATGAGGCCCACCATCTGCTTTACTATCCCACAAGTCAAATTTTAATGTTGTCCAGAGACACCCCACAGACACACCTAGAATCATGTTTGAACAGGTACCTGGGCACCCCATAGCCTAGTCAAATTGATACAATTAGCTGCCATGCTGTGGAATATTACACAGCTGTTAAAAATAACAACGTAGACTTCTGTAACAGCCATGAAAGGATCTTCCTACTAAGTGAAGGAAGCAGGGTACAGATCAGTGTTTCCAGTCCCCTCTGCATTACGATCCAAGTCAGAATGGTTTTGTGTGAAACATCAGTGAGTAGGATCTGCACGCAGATGCTCCAGGAGGGCTTGAAGGGCAGGTGCGCACTGCCCCAGCACAACATCCTGGCAGCCCTTCCTGGCTTTACTTGCCCAGTTCCATCTCTTACCTGTGCCACGGGTTCAGAGCGGCAGCAAGGCACCTGGAGAGAAGCCAGGCCCTCAGGGTAACAGCAGGGCTGAAGCAGAGGCAGAGCCAGTTACCCTGTGCTCCTGCCAGGCAGGCCGCACCTGGAGGCCAGTGTAGTCTGGGAGATCGAGCCAGGTCCTGGAGGTCGGCCGGCCCATGCAACTCATAGAGCTCTCTCGTGCCTCGGTCTTTCCTCTGGGAAATGGGCTCATGTGCTGATGAGCACCCATGTACTGAGCATGGCGCCCATCTTCCGTCCCGCTTTTGGGCTCTCTTTGGAGAAGTAAGGTTGGCCGGCAGGGGTGGAGTTGGGTGGGGGCCCAAGGAAGCCCCTCGGACAGTTCGAGGGAACGAAAGCTGTCTGGCCTCCGGGGCTGGACACAAGAAGGCCCTCGGGGGAGATTGGTGGCCTTAGAGCAAAGCCACATGGGTCGTTTCCCACTCGCCAAGCCTGCCCTCCAGAAAGACCACCAGAAAGGGCGGTGGTGGCAGGGTGACCGTCCAGATCCAGGATCCCTAAAACTATGGAATACATGGGCTGGAAAGGCTGCGGAGACCTCTGCTGGGATCTGTGCAAGCGAACGACCATGGGGGTGTGGATATTTTAAGGCCTTGAGAAGAGTCAGTGCTCAGGACTGGGGTCCTAGAGATCTGGTTTCTCTGCTGTGCTGGGCCAGTTGTTCATCTGCCCTGAGCATCAGCTTCCCTGTCTTTTCGTGGATTCACTCTGGGTTATCTGTGGGCTTTCTTCCCAAAGCCACCCTTACAGCCCGGAAATCTCGCCCCAGCACGCACTGGTGGTGCCAGTGGACGGACAGGGTGGGACGGGAGGTAACAGGAAGTGGTGTCACAGGTGCAGCGTCCCCAGAGCCAGGTGCTGGCTGCTGGGTGGGACAGCTGGTTCCACAGTTCCAGATCCTTCTGGGGCCCAAGGGAAGCTGGAAGTATAGGCTTTGAAATAAAATGTTGCAATTTTTCACTGCTGGCAGCTAATGAAAGAGCAAGTGTAAATACCAGACAGCCCAAACAAAATGTTCTGAGGGTCAGACCCAGCCTTGGCCCACATCCGGTGAAGCAGTCAGCATCACTCCCAGGACAAGCTCTCCAGCCCGGGCCAGCTTTCATTTCAGCGTCATTTAATTTATTTTTTTCTTTCAGCATGAAGACCAGCGTTACAGTTCTGACAGCGCTCAGGAGGACATGGGACGGGGAAGGGGATTCCTGCCGGAGACTGTTCACCTCTGCCGCAGCATCCTGGACTCAGCGTGGTTTTTACACTGTTTGGGGGGCCGCCCTTCCTTCCCTGCCTCTTCCCTTCCCTGCCCTATTTACACCGTCTGGGAGGAACGAAAGCCCCCACTCTTCACAATCCTGGCTGGCACCTAAATTTCCATGATGTGTGCCGGAAGCTCCAAGCTCCTGGGACCTGTGTGGAGTCTCCCACTTCAGTCTGCTCTCCCATCGGTTTCCAGAGCGCAGAGGAGTCTGAGTCAGCACACGCGTGGGTGAAGAAAACGCAGTGTTTACACACTGAGAAACGCCACGCCACCATAAAGCAGCTTAGACCTCAGTCATTTTCAGGAAAACAGCTGTGCCTCAGGACCACGAGGCTAAGTGAGAAAAATCAGGCACACGGGCTTAAATATCACACGGTTTCCCTGACATGAAGAACCCAAAATATAAATACACGAGAGAGCAAAATGAAAGACAGAAAACAGGAGACGGGGAGATCGATCTTTTGCAAATGGGAAGAGGACCAAGAGGTGGAGGGAGGGGCAGGGAGGGGTGGGGAGGGGACGTAAAAACAATCAAGGTGCGCTAGATACAAGGTACGTGCACCAGCTCCCCACGACGAATGGAATCGCTATGTGCTATAAAGACACACTAATAAAAAAATTTAGAATAAGTTTAATAAACGGGTACAACATACATAACATAAAGTGGTAACATAACATGACACAGTTTACCATTTCCTCATGTTTAAGTATACATTAAGCATTAAGCATACGTATACGTTAAGCATATTCACAGTGTTGTATGACCACTATCATCTCCAGAAAATTTTTTTTCTTTTTGTAGTTTTTGTGAGACAGGGTCTTGCTATGTAGTTGAGACTGCCCTGGAACGCACTATGTAGCCCACCACGCCCAGCTTCCAGAACTTTTTTTACTTTCAAAACCGGAACTCTGTGCTTCCTGAATGACCACTCTCCATGTCCCTCCCTGACCCTGGCAGCCCCCATCCACTCTCTGTTTCTAGGAACTGACTTCTCTGAGTACTGACGGAATCGTCTGTGACCAGCTTGTTTCGCTTGCCCTGTCTTTAAGGTTCACCCCTGAGGTGGCCCAGTCAGAGCTGCCTTCCTTGGTGAGAACGAATACGCTACTGTCTGGACAGACTGCACTTTCTGTTCCTCCATCTCTCAGGGCCCACTTAGGTTGCTTCCGCCTTTGTGTACTGTGACCAATGCTACTGTGACCATGGGTGTACATGTGGCTTGTATTCCCGTTTTCTGTTCTCTGGGGTTCATACCCAGAAGTGGAACTGCTATATCACATGGTGACTCTGTTTTTAATTTTTTGAGGCACTGCTTGCATGATTTGAATGTGTCTCTGAAAATTCATGTGTTAGAAGAGGAATCCCCAGGGTAATAGTGTTAGAAGGCAGTGCCTGATGAAAGATGGTTAGATCGGAGGGCTCTGTCTTTCTAACGTACTAATGTCATTACCATAAGAGTGATTTTTGAAGGGCACCAGCCCCACAGGATTTCCTAGGATTTCTTCTAAAAGATTAATAGCCTGTGTATTGATTTCTTGTGTGGTCTGCTAATATTTCTTGTCCAGTGATTTATTAACTGTAATGGACCAGATGTTCCAAGGGTTGTTATCACTCTCGTGTTCTAGTGGCTATGAAAGCCTTTGGCTTTAACCCATTTCCTTACTGCAGCAGGACTGGGTGTCCCTGATCTCAGGTCGTTAGTTCTTTCTCCTACAAGGCACATTCCCCCCTCCAAATAAAGACTACATTTCCCAGCCTCCCATGAAGCTCTGTGTGACCATGTGGCCAAGTTCTGGCCAATGAGATGTCAGTGAGAAGTCAATATGGTGGCATCTGGGAATCTACCAGCCTGCCATTGTGCTTTTCACACTCCTCCCATTCTGTTGTCTGCAGCTGTCACCTTGGACCCAAAAATGGGGCCAGATGATAGAGGTGAAGTAATGGATGGAGCAGGGCCACCCTGTGGGCATTTTATGGGAAAGTGACCCAAACCATTGTCTGGCTTGAGGCACTAATATTTGGGGTTACTGTTACTCATTGGCAAACCCAGTTCTAACTGATGAGTACTATATGGCAGGGTCTCTCACTAAACTTGTTAGTACTCTGAACAACCCTATGAAGCAGAAGGTCTCAGCTGAGGGGAGGGGAATTTTTCCCCTCAGGGGATGCAAGGCAGTGTCTGGAGACATCTGTGGCATCCTGGCTGGGGGAGGGGAGGTGCTACTGATGCCAGCAGGGTAGACGCAGATGCCACCACACATCCTGCAAGCATGGGTGGTCCCACAGCAAAGACCTACCATTTCTAGTGTTCCTAGTAGGGAGGCTGAAAAGCCCTTATTTTGTTTTGTTTTTATCTTACTGTGAATGAGGAAACTGAAGGCAAAAGGCTCTAGTCAGTTGTCTGGGGTGACACGCCTTATCCTTGGGAGAGTTGGTATTGAAACCCAGTCTTGCCTCAGAGGCAAGGGCTAGCAGATACCGGGAGGCAAGGTGTGGGTTGCACCGAGCAAGTCTCCACACATCCTGCTCACTCCTGTCATCAGTTGAGGTCTGACAAGTTCCACCTAAAGAGGAGATGGGGACCTTATCTTGGCCCTGGGCAGGATCTTGAAGATTCATCTTAGGAAGACTGTGACTGTGAGAGGCATAGGCAGAGCTAGAAAGTCAGAGAACAAGGGAAGGGACCTCAGCTTGAGTCACTAAAGGGGACAGAGTTCCGATGGAGATGACCTAACTGGCACATTCACAAATGAATGATGGGGGTTTACGGAGGGGCTGAGGTGAGCCAGGGTCTGGGTCATCATTACCTTGTTTCTGGCTTTGCAATGTGGCTCTGGAGAAGTACTTCCTCTTAATCCACGAGGTGCTTGTTTCTGCCAGGCAGTCTCAGTCTTGTGGAGGCTCTGCTGGAATCTAAGGTGACAGTAGACTTAGAGACTCTTGTGTGCTCACGGATAGTTGAATGTTCCTGTTAACCTCTTATCCTGGTGTCCCCAGTCCAGGAGATGAGACAGGTTATGTAAATTTAGGCCAGCTTCGAGACAAACATTCCCTGAATGATTAGCCTGCCTCTATGCAGAGGTGAGCAGCGATCTGACCCCGAGCTGTCAGGTAATAAGGGAGACAAATGCAAAATGAAGGTCCAGATCTGTCCTGCTTTTTTAATTCCCCATTGAGCATCTGTATGTCCAATGAACAATCACTTTTTTAAAAAAGCAAAGATAGCTTTTTAAGTGCCTGGCTTGGAAGAAAATATAAGTCATGCTTTTGTTGGTTTGTCCTCTGTCCTTGCAGTGGTTTCTGTCTCATTTCTACCTCATTCTGAGGCACCTGGGAGGCTCTGGAGATCTTGGCTCCGCCACTCACCTCTGATGACCTCGAGTGGTTATATATCCCTCACAGAACCCCAGTTTCTTCTGCTCTACAGATGGTGGGATGACAACACTGGTGAGCCAAGCAAGGCACATCCGTGAAGAGACACTGTGGAGACATGGTGGACACTCCAAATGGGCCCGACCTGCTGTGTTCCTGAGACCCTGCCATCCTGGCTTGGCCCTTTGGTTACAGACCATGGATGAGGGGAGGAGACCATGGCAGCTGGTGTGGGGCCCTGGGGATCTAATAGGAGAGGTCGTTTGCTAACTAGTTGGGGCAGACCCTTTAGCCTTCGTGGCCAAGATGGCCATTTTAGTACACACGGGCCCTGTGTCAGCTGAGGTGGCTTGGGTCAGGAAGGCTGAAGAGCTAGTCTCCTGTAACGCCCAACTCCCCAGCTCACTCTGGCTTTGCAGAAATTAAACACATCCGCAGCAAAGCTGAGCCAGGTAGGAAGAGGAAGTGGCAGAGGTGATGATGCTGAGCACCTAACCTGCCTAAGCCTAACACGTTGGCTGCAGCATCCCTGTGATTCCACAGCTTTGTGGAACTGTGTTATCATTTGTCCCCGCTCTCCAGATGGGGCCCAGAGACCCTGAGTACCACTTTCAGGAGCTTATTTACACAGCCACACCACCAGAAGGCAGGTGAGTGGGATATATGCTCCATTTGTGAAGCCAGGCAAAAACTCAGAAACAAAAAAATGGGAGGAGGAATAGGTCAAAGAGGACACAGTCCTGCAGAGGGTGCTAATTGGGACTCTCTGATAAGGTCCCCCAGGACTCGCGGTATGAAGGCTTGCTCTCCAGCTGGCCGTGCTGTGTGGAGGGGACAGAAACTTCCAGAGGTGGGGCCTAGCAGAAGGAACTAGATAATGCGGGCGTGGCCTTAAGCTCCTCCTCCCGCCACCACGATGGGTGTGGCTTTGTTCTGCCACACTCTGTCCCAGGATGGTCAGCTTCCCTTCAGGTGCACAGTGATGGGGCTAGGATCATAGGCTGGAACTTCTGAAACTATGAGCCAAAATAAACCTTCCCTTCCTGTAAGTTTTTTTGTTTGTTTTGCTGGTGGTACTGAGAGTTGAACTGAGAACTTTGCACTGAGCTACATCCTCAGCCCTTTTTATTTAGAAACGGACCTTGCTAAGTTGCTAAGTTTTCAAGGCCAGGCTTGAACTTGCAATCTTCCTGCCTCAGCCTCCCTTTGATTTTTAAGCTGATCTCCTCAGGTATTTTGTCACATTGGTTGGAAAACTAACAGCCTCAGCACAAATTGCTCTGAGTGGCCATGGCATTTCTATCTCCCACTACCTTCTTCACCTTAACCCCACTTCTCCTCCTGCCTGGCACCCTGTGGTGGCACAAGCTGTGTGTGTTGCAGGGGGCGTGCTTCAGAGTGACAGGCTAGGCTGCACCACCTCTGGACTCCAGAGGCGCTAATGATTTGCTATCTCTGCTGGGGATTTAATTGACCCTCCAGCTCAGCAGGAAAATTCCCTCCCTCAAATAACTGTTTTATCTTTCAGCCCCAGCTAACACTTTAATTATTCCAAGCTCTCATCGAGAGAGAATTAAAAAATAAAAGGCAAGAAATTGGAAGCGGACTGGATGCCCGTTCCAGATCATTTGGAGCACACCACATCTTATGGAGATTAAGTCTCACCGCTTGGGATAATCAGCGAGGCACTTATGGGCCTCCTCTGCTTAGCAGCATGAGCCTGGCTTCCAGGGGCCTCTCACCCTCCGGCCTCCTCTATTTTCCTTCCCAGGCCATTGCTACCCTGAGAAAATGGTGCTTGAGAAAATTTATGCCTCCACAAAGTGGCTAAGGGACCGTGTGACGTCTCTAAAATCACCAGAATGGCACCATGCCCTCTGAGAACCTTCACAGGAGGACGCCTGCATGGCGCTCTGGGTCTGGCAGCTTCCAGGAGCTCCTGAAGCCAAGGCCTGTGTTTTTACTTCTGGTATCAATTTGACTTTAATAACCCTGAAGGCTTTTATTTACTTCTAGTATAAATTGTAAATATAGCTGCACATATGTTTTTACTTTTAGTACGAGCTTGACCTTAAGAAAACTGGAAAACCAGAAGTTAAAACAGCAGAACTAATTATGATTCCAAAGCAGTTTCAGTGCCGCCATGGTGGTGCACTCCTGTGATCTCAGCACTCAGAAGGCTGAGGCAGGAGGATCAATATGAGTTCAAGGCCAGTCCGAAGTACACAGCGAGACCGTATCTCAGAAAACAACAACTACAAAAAAAATTTTTAAAGAGAAAACATAGAATTAACAAGACAGGATTTTACTTATTTATTTTTGAGTACTTTCCGGGGCAGATTCCCTCGATCTTCCCAACATCCGACAGAATAGCCCTGTTGCGCCCATGTTGCCCGTGAGGACCATGTGCTTAGGCGTGTTCAATGACCCCTGCAGTCCCTCACAGTGCTCTTGGACCTTGGGGGTGCTGTGGGGCACTATTCCCACGTGGTCCTTGGATACAGAGGGGCATCCGACTCTGGTAGCTTCCAGCAGTCAAATGATGCAAGCACAGCAGGAGCCAAACGGGGCTCGGAACAGACTCTTTGGAAACGTGGCAGGGACTCTGGAGTGGAGCACAGGTCCGCAAAGTCCCTCACGGCTCTCCTTACTCACCGGAAGTGCTCGCACATGCGCATGCTCATCCAGAACGACCCTGCTCTCGCTCCGCCTCTCATGGCCGCCTCCTGTGGGCCTGAAGACCTACTGTGTCGTCCGAATAGCTGGTTATCAGCTGTTCTTGCAGTGGAATACTCTACAACAATGAAAACGACTGCATCTCTGCCATCTGGAAATCTGGACACATATCACAAACATGTTGAGCAGAAGAAGGCGGACACAGGGAGCGTTCCCTGAGTGATTCCTTTCGCAGGAAGTACAGGGCAGTAGAATGAGTCTGTGGTGCAAGTCCTCACTTTTTGAGAGCAGGGAAGGCTGTAGAAATGCATTGGAGTCCAGGAGCAGGCTTGGGACCTACTGGGCTCTACAACCAACTTGGGTGCTGGTTGTGCTGCCGTGATGACTGTGAGAATTCACCGAGCTCTGTGCTCTTTTCTCCCCCGTGTTGTTGTCACGTTTGAACAGCTTTATTGAGATATAATTCACAGGCCATCAATGCCATGTAGAGCGCCTGGCACAGGGTTGGTTTGCAGCACATTTACAGAGTTGTGCCACCGACACCACAAACTAATTCTGGACCGTTTCTGTCATCTCAAGAAGAAAGCAGGTCACTCCCCATTGGCCTGAGTTTTCCCGGCAACCTCAGCCGCTTTCTGAATGTTTGCAGACACTTGGCTTGTGTATGGGTTGACAAACAAAGACTGTACAGAAACAGCCACAGAGCTCCTGGTAGGTGCTGCACAGAGCCGTTCCCAGGCTTCCCGGCCTGGCCCCTGCAGGTGGCTTTGGAACACCTGGCCTTGAGAATGGTCTCCTGTGGGAGTGGCCCTTGTTTCTCATTTTGGCTGCCTGCACCAAGTCACTGACGCCTTTTACAGCCCCAGGCTGCAGTGGGGCCGGTTCCCTTTGTGCCCAGGGTCTTGCATGCCCTGGACTTGTGCTCACATCTGGAAGGGATGATTTCCCAGGACCCGAGGGCTGCTCTCTGGGTGAGTGGAAGACATCTGTCCCATGGCCACCGTGTGTTCTGCCAGAGCCCAGAGCCCAGGCCCAGATGCTTCACAGACAGGAAGGACGAGACTAGGAGGGAGCAGAGAGTTGAGCACTGGGGCCATTTAGGGATGTGACTGTGGCCTGGGCTTGGGGCACAGTGGTTGGAGAGGGGTCAGAGGAAGCATTGTTCTCTTGGCTGGGCCCCAATTAGAAACTGGCCACCTCCTCTTAGGAGAGACTTCACCTAACACTACAATAAGCCTGGAAGGCAAGAAGCACTCTCTGTTTTTCAATTGGGTAAACTGAGGCTGGAAAATGAACCAAACTAGGGGTTTAAAACAACCGTGGCTGTGGATTCATGGTTTGGCTGGGCTCTGTGGGGCTGTCCTTCCGTGCTCCTCCCTGAGCCCTGTCAGGCAGCTGGGGGTTTGGCAGCCACCTAAGCTGGGTCAGGAGTGGCCAAGGTGACCTGGCCCTTGATGTAGGTCCACAAAGGCTGTCGTTGCTCAGCAGTTCCGCCTGGTCTTCCCCACTGCACGGCAGCTGGGATGGGAGGGAAAATGAGATGTTGATCTTCCAAAGCCTGGGCTTCTGGCTTTCTGTTGGCCAAAGCAAGTCACAAGGCCAAGCCACGGGAAGGGGATATGAGCACAGCCCAAGGTGGTACGATCAGCCTACGCCCAAGTGCTAGGAGGTAGTTCTGCAAGCCATGTGTCTAGCATGTAGTAGGTTCTCAAAAATCATCTGCTGTTGTTGTGGATGAGGATGGTGGGGAAGATGAGAAGGTGGAGGGTTGCCCAGGCGAAGTGGGGTGAGAAATGGTCCAAGCAGAGGGTACATCTCTGCTCAGGGCAGAGCTGAGAATCTGCTGCCCAGGAGAGCAGAAGGCAGAGCTGGGAAGTGACCCTAGGCTGCAGGGGCAGCAGAGTGGATGAGGCTTTGTGAGAGGAGAAGACCTAGGTTTATTCTGAGCCCAGCAGATACACACTGGAGCAGAGACCCATTGGGCCGGGCTGAGTACCACTGCTGGCTGCAGGGGGTGGCAGGAGGGACAAGGGTGGGGTGGGGATGGGGCATCAGTGGGAGGAGCCTGGGCTCAGTAGTGGCAGTGGGACAGGAGTTCTGGGAGGGGTAAGAGTGCTGACCGGGCACTGACGGCCATGCAGGACAATGGAGGCAGCATCCCGGGCTCCCCCTTGGGGGTAGGATGGCTCCTACAGGATCACAGGTCTGGCTTTGAGAAGCAGATGGTGATGGCCCCAGTGATGAGGATGTGTTTGAGGAACCAATGGAGCCTCCATGCCAGGACAATGGGACTTTGAGAATGAGGCCTTCCCTGGGAAGAGAGGAGGGAAAAGAGGCCCTTTGAGTGCTCGGAGGCTGAGCAGTTGGGATTTTACACAGTAGTGATATGGGAGTTAAAGACAGAAGAGCGCAGGGGTACAGAATGAAGTCAGTGGGTTAGGCTGGGGCCAGGATGTGAAGGGCTTCGAGTGCCCTGGAATGCGCACCCGATCTGTGAGCCACAGATCTCTAAGAGTGTAAACCAGGGACGTGATTTGGAGCAAGTCTCTTTTGGGAAGGAAGCTGGAGCATCCAGGGGCCCCTTGGTGCTGGGAGAAGCTAATGCTAATGCTTTGAACCCGGATTACCAAGCCCTAGCAATAAAGCAGCTAAGCCAACAGCTGTGTAGGGGAGCCAGGCATCAGGTGGAGAGTTCATTAAATATAAATATTTGCTCATGAGTTAAGACGATTATAGTATCTGGCTCAGAGGACTGAAGGTGCAAACAGCCTGTTTACTTCTATCACTAGACAGCAAAAGTCGTAGAAAGGTGTAGAGCAGCCAGACCCCTCTGCACCCAGATGGGCAGAATTAGCACGAGCAATGTCTGCCCTGCTCCAGCTGATGGCTGCATTTCGGGGAGCTTTCTATCGCTCTCTCCTTCTGCCTTTCTTATTCTGTTCCCTCCCATTATTCTGCGCATCCATCCTTCTTTCCAGCCGACTTCCTCCCGCCCACCGTTCTGTCTGCTCGTCCTCTCTCCACCCCTTCCGTTCACCCCTGTTCCCATCCCTCTGCCCATGCTGGCGTCCGTGCATCACGTCGCATCTGTTCATTCTTCCGTCCAGACGCCTCTGTCCACTCATTATTCCGCTTAATCATCCGTCCATCCACGCATCTTCTTGTTCACTCTTCCTCCAGCCACCTGTGTTACCACCAAGGCTTTCTACTCACTCAGTCTTGCATCCACCCGTACTTCCGTCTGCTCCGTTTCCAACTTCTGCCCGTTTTCATCCACCCGTCCTTTTAGCTTTCCCTCCACCGTCAGTCACCCATCCAACCACCTGATATTTGAGCTCCTGCTATATTCCGAGTTGGGAACAAGGTGGGCAGGGTCTCCACTCTTATGCAGCTGACCTTGGCAGGAGACAGGCGATAAGCAAACCAGACAGGAAAATGCCAGAGTCATATATGCTGCTGGGAGAATCCAGACAGAGTAACGAGAGTGCCTGTGTGGCCGCAGTCCCTTAGCTGGGGTGGTTGGAAGGTCTCGCACCCTAGGATGTGGCCTTTGAGGTGAAACCTGCAGGATGGGAGACAGGTGTGCGTTGTTTCTCTTTGTGTGTGGAGGGAAATGGCATTCTTGGCAGAGCACATGCACAGCATGGGAGAGGGCCTTGTCCGGGAATGGGGTTGTATGGCGCCCAGGAGGCTGGCGAATAACAAACTAGAAGAGGCTGGCGCCAGGTCTGGAGCTGTGTCCATCGAGAGACGACACAGAGTGGAGGAGAGCGACGTGACTAGGCTTTGTACAAGTGTCCTACGCCCACCTGCTCCCCTACCTTGCCCTTCTCACCTTAGTCATGCATTAGTTTCTTCTGCTGTTTTAATAAATTGCCATAAACTAGGGGCTTAAATGGCATGAAGTTATTCTTATACTCTGCAGGTCATTCATCTGAAAGGAGTCTTACCGGCTAATGTCAAGGTGTGGTAGGGCTGTTTCCTTTGAGGTGCTAGGAGAAAACCTGAGCCTCCTTTCCCCACTTCTAGAGGCCACCTGCACTCCTTGGCTCGTGGCCCCTTCTTCTATTTTCAAAGCCAGCAGGGCTCTGTCCTCCAGTCTCTGTCTGTCTTGCACCTCTGCTTCTGTGGTCACATTTCATTCTGACCATCCAGCACCCCCATCCCCGTACGGACCCTAAGATCACACTGGGCCCACCTCACTCATGCGGCATAATCTGTCCACCTCAAGATCTCTGACTTACCTGAACACGGTGGCACTCAACTCTAATCTCAGAATTCTGGTAGGCTGAGGCAGGAGGGAGGATTGCAAGTTTGAGCCCACCCTAGGCAACTTAGCGACTGAGAGAGACTCATATATGCATAAAAATACAGGAGCTTCTGCAAATAATGGAATATGTACTCATTCTGTTCTAATTCATTTATTATCACTTAGGAATACATTATGAACATTTCCTAAAGTCAGTAAAGCTCCATTTTCATACGGGCATAGAATTCCCACGTCTGCCTACGTACAACGCAGTAACCAGCTCCTCGCCCTCCCATGCTTTATGATTTCCATCCTTGGGCATGGCTGTCTCTGCTACTCCCCTTAGCAAATCAGGTAAGGCCAATAGGTAAAAATCAGGCCACCACATGGCACACGCCTGTAATCCCAGCACTCGGGAGGCTGAGGCAGGAGGATCGCTGTGAGTTTGAGACCAGCCTGGACTACATAGTGAGTTCCAGGTCAGGCTCAAGTACATAGTGAGACCCTGTCTCAAAAAACAAAACAAAACAAAAAAATCAGGCCACCACAATTGAAGTTTTACTAAGACAGAAGTACATGACCAGACCGTTTAACATTCAGATAATAATGCTCTGTTTAATTTTAATTCTGGACTTCTTGTAGCATCTGGATGCTTCCAGCAGGGGGTGTCTTGCACCAGCCCCCAAGTCTGTCTTTGATGCTGCTGGTGCCTCATGATTTGAGGGTGATACTGGGTATCACCTGGCACCTGTCAGTTGGCAACTGAAGCCCCCCCACATACACCCCTCGATCGTCTTGTCTTTCTCTGTCCATTCAGTTGTGCTCACTCACTCTCATCCGCCCCGGGCTATTCTCACATTGATCAGTTGCTGCCTGCTGGTCAGGGGAGCAGGGTGACAGCAGGAGAGAAGGGAGAAGCCCAGGCTCACAGTCACCCATGAAGAAGAGCAGGTTGTTTTCAAAGTGCATGGTTTATTTGTGTGTTCTTGATTGTCTTGTGCATGGAAATCTTTGCTTGCCAGGACGATCTTCCTTATGACCCCACCGTGGTACCAGGGTGATAGAAGGCATTGCTCTCCATCTGGGAGCTCGGCCAGGCAGGAGACACAGGGCTGCCACGCTCAGCCCTGCAGCGAGCATCATGGGGCCCCCAAGATCGACCCCAACAGCAGGGGGAGGCCACCCGAGAGAAGATGCAGAGGCCCAGCCCCACTGTGCCCTCCTGACTGAAGCAGAACCAGGGAGGAAAAGGAGAAGAGGGCATCAAAATCCAGCTACCTCAGAGTCTCAGTCTTCCCTTTGAAGTTTCTGTAGATGATAAGAGGCTGTATTTTACTACCAAGTGTGACTCCAGAAAATGGTGAAAGTTTCCGGCTGTATCCGGAAGTGGGAGGAAGGAGAAACCAAAGAGGTATGCGAATAAGGAACGGTGCTGAGAGCCAGCTACCCAGGGTCCATCTGCTTAGCAGGGCCCTGGCCCGGTGGTGAGTGATGGCGTCGAACACAGGAGTTCCTGGGTCGACAGGCTCTGACTCTCCTGTGGCCACATGGCCAGTCAGCAGCTGGGTGACCATAAGCCCATGAGGCAACTCATCCAAGCCTTAGTCCGTCCATCTGGGCAACTGGGACAGGAACAGTCCCTGCTTTCTACATTCTCATGAACCTCGGGTGAGTATGTGAATAACTTGGCTCGCTCAGAGTAAGACAGTATGAGCATTGTTTCTGTCCTTTCTATACCTGAGACTAACTAATTATGCTGGACTCATGTCCTATGCCCAGTCCACCCCACCCCTACAGAGGGTGAGCAGTAAAGCCGTCAGGGTCGGAGCTGTGAGCCATGTGGCTGTCATCGTTCCCCATCCTGATAAGTGCTTAGTGCCCCAGTGGCTGGCTGCCCTCTGGCTGCTTGGCTGCCGAGATCTTTCTCAGCTTCGTATCCCTCCAGTGTGCTTTATGACGACACAGCATCGTATTAGTACATTACACAAGCCCTTACTAGGTGTTGTGTTCTAAGCACAGTGTTGTTCATGGATTTTTGCTTTTATGTATTTATTTTTGGTACCAGGGATCGAACTTGGGTCCTTGAGCTTGCAAGACAGGCACAGAACCATTGAGCTATATCCCTGGCCCTAGACTTTTTGCTTTTAAAATTTGCACTGCATCTGATGACGCCGAGACGCATGACGGCTGCAGACAAAGCAGAAACTGAGGTGGGTGGAAAGGGGGTTCCAATGGAATCCACCCAAATCCCACTCCCAGGAGCATTTTCGGTGTGTGCTGTGCTGTGCCTGCAGTGTGACATCTGCTCCCCACCCTCTCCAGGTGGCTCAGGGGCCCCCATGGGGACCGACTGTCTCCTTCCGGCCGTTGGCGTTGGAAACCTTTCTGAGCCGCCCCTCCCTGTACTTTTTCGATTTATTTGATTTTATTTTTGCTGTACTGGGCATTGATATCAGGGCCTTTGTACTGAGCTAATTCCTAGACCTTTATTATTCTTTATGTTTAGACAGGGTCTTGCTGAGTCACTAAGTTCCCTAGGCTGGGCTTGAACTTGTGATCTTGCTGCCTCAGCCTCCGAGAGTGCTGTTTGTGTTTATTGATGAGTTGGGAGTGCTTTGCTGTCTTGGTTGAAAGTAGAGGGATGAGAGTATCAGGGAGAAAAAGCTGCCCCAGGAAGGAAAGAAGCCTCAGAAGTCTGGCGTGGGTAGGGAGGGACTGGCATGGTGTCCACAGGGCCCTGAGCCCATGTGGCTTGGAGCCCAGGGAAGAAATGGGTCTTCCGGGAACCAGACACCAGAGAGGAGGCTTTTTCCTGAGCGCTCTGAAGCTCTAAGCTCATGCTGTGGGACTCAGGTGACAAAACACAGCCAAAAGTCATGAAGTCCCAAATGCGACACCTACGGAGGCCAAGTAGCCCGGGTGTTGTGGTTTTATACCTAGTTGCCCCCCAAGAGCCTCACTCGATTATAGGCGGGGCTTTGCGGGGGTGACTGGTCATGGGGGCTCATGCTGGCTTCCTGTTAGGAAGTGCTGCCAGGTCACCGGGGGTGGGCCCTGGATGTCTGCATCTGCCCCGCACTGGCCACTCTGAGCAGCTCTCCTCAGCCAGGTCCCTGCATCACGCTGTCCTGGTTTGGGAAGTGGCGGGGCTCTGCTGAGTTACATGCGCTGAGGTCAGTGTAACTCTAGTTAAAATCCTTTCCCCTGAATTACGGCTTCTCACTGACCTGATGGGTTGCTGGTTAATTGCAACCCAGTCCCAGTACTGGTTTGTTCTCTCCAAGCAAGATAAACAGTGCCTCCCTTCTGCAGCCTTGCTTGGTGCTAGCACCACATGCTTCGCACTGTATCACTAGACGTCTTCAAAGCCTGCTCTGCTCACCTTCCCACGCCTGTGATCAGTGAATACTTGGCGTCCTTTGTCTTTGCTGCCCAGAGCAGCTTAGATCAGCCCAAGACCCGCTTTTCTCTCTAAGCCTTTTTTCTGTCTTTATTCTTGTTAGCTTGTATTGTATCACCTCACGGCAGACGAAGACCCACTGCAGGGCTCTTGGGTAACCCTAAAGCCCCCGCCCCACGTGGTGGCCCTTGTTCACCTCCTCAGACTTTTGTGTCCCTTCAGTATTTAGCCCCAGGTGTCTATTTCCGCAGTCTTCATCTCCCCGCTGGATAGGCCCCTTCCTGCAGAGGCATCCGGCTTACATGTTACCCAGGGCCCCTGAACATGCTCTGTATATGCAGCTGGCCACAGGGACATGGAACGCCACACCTTCTGGCACCCCAGGCAAGTCCATTGCGACTGGGGCAGGGTCAGGCCAGGGCAGTGGGACTGTGGGAAGGAAGCCGTGTGGCTTCCTTCTGCTTGGAAAGTGTGCCTGCACCCTGCGGTGGTCCTCAATGACAGGACAGGCCCTCTGGCCAGAGCCGGGTCAGTTCCCGCGGTCTGGGCCGGGATGGCCATCCGGGGGTGGGAGGTGGAGTCCCCTGGCTGGGAGCCTGGGAACCACATGGGAAGGGGGAGGATGCAGAGCAGGGTCAGTGACCTGCAGCCAGGGCCTGGCTCTCTGAGAGCAGGGCAGTCCAGGGCAACATGTGTTTTCACTCTTGGGCTGGCGGCCCTGAGAGGCAGATTGTGCAACTCCGGGCCTGTGCTGAGCACCGCAGGGAAGGCCTGGAGGAAGAGACTGCCCACGTGCCTTTTGCTGTCATCTACCCTGTGTCATCCAATGGCCAGGGTGCAGGACGGACTTCGACAGCTCAGCAGGCACAATGCCTAGGCCGCTCCGAAGGGCCCCGGAAGGGCTTGCATTTCTTCTAAAGTATGAAGGAAAGAAAAATAGCAGAATCTAGCTTTCATTGTTCTTATCCTGGTAAAAGATCTTTGTTAATGTATTTTTTTAATAAAGGAAAGGGTCCACAAGGATAGGGAAGATCAGGGCTGTTTGAATGGGGGTCCCTCCCACCCGCTCAGGTAAGGCCCGGGCTGTTTGCCACCTTCTGCCCTCCTCTGGCTGCACCAGCCCTGGCTCTAGGCCCCATGATTCCACCCAGGGAACCACAGGTGGTCTGTGACTCCACGGAATACTCTTCTCACACGTGAGCCTCTTGTTCTTCTTATTTTGAGACAGGATCTTGCTAAGTTTCCCAGTCTGGTCTTAAACTCAACATCCTCCCGCCTCAACCTCCAGAACTATTAAGTGTGCACCACCACACTCAGCTCCGTTACCTCCTATGATCACGGGGAAGGCTGGCCTCCAGCACAGGTGCGGTGTGGGGTCAAAAGTCCTGGTTCCGACACTTACCCACTGGGTACCCAAGGCAAGTTCTCTCTCCACCCCTGCCTCCTGATGAGGTAGTAAGAGCACCTACCTCCCAGAGCACTGAGAAATTTTGATGAATGGATATCCTTTAATCACGCAAATGTTAATTAATATGAGACTCAGTTTCCTGACCTTAAAATGGAGCTGAAGACAATACTTACCTGGTATAGTTGTGATAGATTAAGGGAGTGATTGTTTTCACAGCCATCAAGACTGTGCACTACCCTGAAAATGCCATCTATGTGTTCCCTAGAAATACTGCTTGATATCTGAGCTCTGTTGGGCTGGGCACGGTTCTGCTCTCCCTGGTACCCCCAGCCCCAGACACTTGAATATTTGATGAATGAATGAGTATATTCTGCTCTTTCTTAAGCCAGTGGGTTTCTCTCTGCTGGAAGCCGTCCATACTTTAGCACGAAGTACGAATACCACCTTTGCATAACTGAGAGCTATGTCCACTGCCTTCTTAGGGTAAGTTCCTAAGCACTTGAATTCTTTGTATTTATCTATTTATTTTGGCGGACAAAACATTTTGAGACAGGATCTTGTTATATGGTTCAGGCTGGCCTTGAACTCACAAGTTGCCCAGGCTGGCTTTGAACTCTCTGACATCCTCCTGAGTGATGGGATTATAAGCATGTAGCACCACACCATTTTAAAAAATAGTTTTAAAGGCGCCATTTTCCTCTTTTCCTTAAAGGAGAGGAGCCCTTGGCAGGAAGCCCTGAGCACCAGTCTGACCCCAGCAGGCCCTCAGAGCAGGCGGGTAAAGGCCTGGCTGGCTCCGGGTCTTCCCCGGGACTTGCCGGCCCTCAGATCTGCAGGAAGTTGCCCAAATGGCTGTGCAGGAGGACAGCCTGCTGAGAAGAGGTCAGGTTCAGGCTGCCAGAGCTCAAATAAACTGGAAGGGCATCCAAAGCGCAGTTTGGAACACGATGTCCTGAGGCTTGGCAGGAACCGGGAGGGTGTGGCCGGGCTCCTGATGGGCCCCAGGCTGGCCCGGCTGTCGGGCTGAGGCTCTGCTTCCCAGGGCGGAGGATTGCTCTGAGTTTCCTTCTCCTCGCAGGGCTTTTCCTTCCCACGGGACCTGCAGGCCGCAGTTTCTCTGAGTGGCGATCCCCTGCCATGAAGACTTTCGTTGGATGAGTTATTGTTGCAAGGAATTAACCGCCAGGTCACAGCCCTGACCAAATGCCACTGCGGAACTGGAGTCTCGACCAGAGAGCACTTGTTGAGCGCCAGTGGTGTGCACAGAGGACAGCGCTTTGGAGCTCAGACCCTCGGGGCCCTGGGGGAGCGGCCCTAACTTTGGCACATCAGGGTTAGTCCCTTTTAGGGTCGTGATGGGTAAATTCCTTCCCCAGGGCAGGGCGCTCCCTCCTGCCACTTCTCAAAGGCCAAAGCTCACAGGATAGGCGACTTGCCTGAGGTCACACAGCCAGGAGGTCTCGGAGTGGGGGCTGGGCCAGGCAAACTGGCTTGAGTCTATATCCTGACACCGCCTACTGTCACCGTGTCACCTTCTGTCAGCCTTGCCCCTGGCTCACCACAGCTCAGAGCCCGGGGCAGAAGGCTGTGTTGGCTTTCTGCAGAAATTGATAGGAGAGACACATATCTTAAAGATTTCCTTTATTCTTTGCTTTTCTCAATCCTAATAAGCATGAATCATGCTACCAGAATACAGCATTTGTTAGTTTTGTAAAAACTCTGAACTGAAGTTCAGATGCGGAGGTGGGAACAAGGAAGTGGTGACTGGTGAGGTCAAGGGGGATGCTGGGGTGTGGCTGGGTGACAGCCTTGTCACACAGGGCTGCGTGGAGTAGGCTACAGTCACAGACCAGCGCTGCTTGGGAGGGAGACCGCCCAAGTCACATGTGGAGTCCTAGTAGCCATATGGGACAGGAAAAGGAAACGTTACAGTCCATGACTGATACAGTTTTTTGAGCCCAACATAGCCTAAATGTCAGCAGTATAAAAAATTCCTAGGAAATAGGAATTTTCATAAATCTTTAAAACGCAAGGCAAATTTCCTGCTGAGGGCAGATCTGGTTTGGACGTGTCCTGTCTCATGTGTCACTGGTCCCTGTGACAAGGGATTCCTGAGAGGGACGATGCTGACACGGAGGTGCCCCGGCCATGAAACTGAGTGACAGATGCCTCGCAGCTATGTGTAAGGCTCTGGTGATGTCACAGGGGACAGAGGGACTGACAGAAGCGCATCGTGGAGCTGGCCTCCCAGTGTGGGTGGACAGTGACAGGCAGATGAGTACAGGGCGGAGAGCGTCTGTCCCAGGTGCACTGTGGTGAATCAGAAGCCAGCAGAGCCCAGGGACTGCAGCCTAGCCCTGGGGTCAGGGAAACCAGACCCAGAGAGCTCACGTGTGAAGACGGGAGAGGCAGTGGGTGCAGATATGGGGTGGGGACCCCCCAGGACAAGGGCCAGGCACCTGCACGAACAGAGCTCAGGCTGGAGTGTCCTCCGGCCAGAGGGGCTGGGCGCTCCCGCAGAAATGGGGCCACCCACGGACAGAGAGGCAGGAAACGGGCCAGGAGCAGAGCTTAATGTTCTAGGAGGCTGTGGCAGGGATTCCAGCAGGAAGAGGGGAAGGAGCAGAAAGCCTGCGGGAGGTGTGGCTGTCCCGGGAGAATTGGGCAGGGGGTCCAGCCGCAGGGGAGTGCGAAGCGTCTGGGGAGCACGACTCGGGATGATCCTAAGCATGGACCTCAGCCTTCACCCTCCCCTAGCACGGCAGCCTGGGGCGCAGCTTCTGGTTCCATCCCCTGCCTTACAGGTGGGGAAACTGAGGCATGCTGGGGCCTTCTCAGTGGAGCCCTGCTCCCCAGCCTCTGGGAACCCTCTGATTTCTCTGTGAGTAGCAGCCTTGGCGGGATGGGGGGCGGATCAGAGAGTGGGGTGCTCAGAGCAGGCCCCTCAGGCCTCAGCACGTGACTTCAGGACGAGGGAATGGAGGAGTGTTCTAGAGACAAGGTTAAGGCCGGGACCAGGGCGGGACCAGGGGGAAGTGGGTGAGGCCTGTCTGGGACACAGTGCTGGAGCTGCTCCTCCCTGCTCCCTGGAGCCTTCTCAGTCCTGCAGTGAAGCCCACTGAGTTCAGGTTGCTCCAGTGCCTAGGGTCACTGTTGAGTGTCCTGGCTGAGCTCTGCCTGGACATCAGAGACTTTGCCTGTCTCCAGGCCAGGGGAGACTCCCCCTGCATTACAGTGGGGCCCACCTCTCAGATTACACGAAGGAAGTGTGGGTGGTACCAGCCCGGTGTGAGGTGTGCTGGCAGGAGGACGGAGCCGCTTTGCCGGGCCCTAGCTCTGTGCGGGCACAGCTCCTGGAAGCTGAACTCCATTGCCCCAAGATCCCAGGCCCCGCCACCTTTCTTGCTTTGCACCTCAGTGACAAGATAATCCGGGGTTCCAACCTCCACTCTGCCCTGCTGCGTGACCTCAGGCAGGCAGCATACCTCCTTTTCCACATCCTTAAAATGGGTATCACATCACTCCCTGCTCAGCTGGGCACGAGAACAGCCCACAGAACGTGCTCATGAGCGTCTAAGTGTGGGACATGGCCCCTCACACACTGCCCCTGCGTGGCACTCTTGGGACAGATGTGACCAGCTGTGCTTCACGTGCACGGGGTCTCAGGATCTGCACAGTCTTGCTGCCCAAGTCAGAGGGCAGAAGCCCAGGGTCTCCCCAAGGCCACCCACCCAGCAGCTGGTCCCATGGCAAGTGTTGTGGGCAGACAGTTTGCAAACTTGGTGGAGGCAGCTCAAGTCCCACCCACCCTGGGCGGCCCCAGTCTACAGCCAGTGCACCTCAGAGAAAGGCCATCCCGTCCCGCAGGAACAGATCATTAGTGAGAGTGCAGGGTGGCAGAGCCACTGCCAGCCCCTCAGATAGGCAAGCCCTGCTGGAGCCACAGCTGCCCTGGCGGGTCAGACGGAGGCCAGAGGTTAGAGCGCAGCCTAAAAATAACCTGGCAGGCCAGCTGCTGTCTAGGGATGCATGTGACACTCTGGACCCAGGAGCCAGGGAGTCCCGGGGAGGGGAACTTCTGTTCCCCTTCAGGCCCCAACCCACGCCCAGTCCCTCTTTTCCCAGGGTCTGCAAGGTCTCTGGCTGGAGGAAATGCTTTGCAGCAGCCGCAGGATGGGCAGCTCCGGGAGGACGGTCCTCTGGGCTCTCTGTCTCCTGCAGCTGCTGGCAGCCGGCTCTGCCAAGATCATCTGGAAGCGTGCCCTGCGGGAGAGGCTGCCGGAGAGGTCCCACGTGAGTGCCCAGGAGCCGCGGGCGTCCTCTGCGGGTGGGAGTGGCAGGAGCAGGACATCTGGTGCTGAGTTCTCCTGCAGGTGTCTCCTCTGAGTGCAAGAGGCGTGTGGGTGTCAAACAGACAGACTCCTGTCCTCCCAACCCAGCCTGCAAGTGGGGAGCAAGGGCACCTCACTGGGTGTGCTGAGGGATTGTGCCTGGCTTGGGACTTGGTGCCAATACTTACTTTCTCCTGGAAATCAGCACCTCTTAAAGGGTCCACCGACCTGAAGCACTGTTTTGTCTCCGCCATCCATAAGCCGGTGTGTGTGAAACAGAACTGCATGTTTATATGATTTATACATTCAGTAAACTTCAGGCAGCGGTCCTGGGGAGGCATCGCGGGGGCCCTGAAGGTGACTGCAGCTCCCACCCTGGAGGCTAGGGCAGGCAGTCTGGGGTCAGATGACCACAGCGCCCAGTAGGGCCCAGGTATCAGGCTCCACTTCCCTGGCTGTGTGACTTCAGGCGCTATCTCTGAGCCCTCACAATCATCAGGAGAGTGGCTTTTGTTTCGGGGTGGGTCTCTAGGACACAGTGGGGCTCCTTAGTTCCCTGAGTGCAGTTAGTGCCAGAGGAAACACCACCCTTCGTTTCCTGGGGGACCCTGTAGGGGTCTTGGGGAAGGGCCAGTCTTGGAATCTCTAATTCTTTCTCCTCGCTGAGTGTCAGTGTCCTTGTCTGTAGTGTGGCGTGGCAGTGCCTCCTTCACAGGGCTTGGAGACAAAATCCAAGAGCTGTTAGCCCAGTGCCCGGCTCAGAACTGTGTTCCCTACATGTGTATATATGCACACACATGAATATGCGTAGAAATACAGGTATGCATATAGCAGAAGCAAAGATTTGTGAGATCAAATCGAACAGAAGCAGAATGTTCGTGAATGGCTTGGCAGCCTTCCTGAGTGGCTTGGCGTCGGTTCTGTCAGCTGGACGTTTCAGGCTTTTCTTTCCTCACATTTGATGAAATGGTGAGCAACCCTCTAGGAGCACTTACTCTGTGCCAGGCCAAGCATTTGCCATGCTTAACTCTGGGGAATCTCTTGACCAGTACTCTCGGTGGGGCCCACTGCAGCTCCCATGCTAGCCCGGGACCAGTGCCCTGATGGTCCTTGCTGTCACGACTTTGGGTCTCTGGTCTCCTAAGTGTTATTCAGGACAGCAGAAAGGGTTGCTCAGTTTATGTCCTGCCCAGAAGTGCTTGTCCCACTAGCAGCTGTGCAGGGCTGCAGAGCCAGGGGCAGAGGGCACCTCTTCGCACTACACCCTGCCAGCCTGGACCCTCTTTGTAGTTTGGCTGCTTGGGGCATCGGGTTGGTGATGAGCACAAAAGAGTCAGACATGGCAATAAAATTTGTGCTCCTCACTTCCCCAAGCTGGCTCTCCTTTCCCCTGTTACTTCTTTGGGCTTTCTTTTTCTTTTTTCTTTTGGTACCAGGGATTGAACTCAGGTCCTTGCGCTTGCAAGGCAGACCACCGAACTGCTGAGCTAAATCCCTGGCCTTTGAGCTTTCTTTATCCATTTGTTCAGTGGTTCTGGGATGGACCCCAGGGCCTCACATGCTAGGCCAGTACTCATCTGCAGAGCTGCACCCCAGCCCTCTGTGAGCTCTCCTGCACCTTCCAAAGAATTCCTTTCCTTTTTCCTAAATAGCAAGAGTGGGTGAGGCAGGTGGGGTGTCAAGTCCCTGCATCTGCACCTCTTGCTCCTGCCACCTGAGGCTTCCTCAGTCTGCTGCCCCACCTGAGCTTCCTGGGACAGCCTGAAAGCTAGCTGTGTCAGGGTGCTTCATCCTGTAGGACTGATGTCCTTAAAAGAGATGACACAGAAACAAAGATGCAGCGAGAAAAGCATGGGAAGATAGACAAGAGACAGAAGTAGGGTGTGTGTGTGTGTGTGTGTGTGTGTGTGTGTGCGCGCGCGCGCACGCGTGCGCCATGCAGCACCAAGGAGCCCCAGAGGGATCCAGACCCAGCCCACACCTGATCTCTCACTCTGGCTGCAGAACCATGGAGACTAAGTTCATCTCAGTGCCTGGGGCTTAGTTTTAACCTCCCTACCCCATCTCAGAGAAGCAGAACCAGGCCACTCCTGGGAATAAAGAGAATCATGGTAGTCAAGGTGGCCCTGACTGGTAGACATTTCTCAGAGCAGGAAACTGGGCCCAGAGCGCCTACTCCTCCACCATTTGGGCCACGGTGACAATGCTGTCACTTTACCAGAGTCCCTGGAAAGATGGGAGACCACATGTCCCGTGCTGCAAGAAACCGTCATCAGACCACCGAGACACCCCTGTTTGGAGGAGCAGTGCCCTGCAGACCCAGGGGGTGGATGCCCATGGCCAAGGCCCTGGCAAAGTCCTGGGTTCACCCAGCTATCGGAAGGGAGGGTCGAAGCCGCAGGAGTGAAACGGGATCCCCCAGTCCCAGTCCGTGCCAGCCCTGGCCTGGATAGAAGCAGTGAGAAGGAAATGAGCACTGAGACTTTAGGGCGAGCTGGGCGGACCCCCGTCTTCTCTCTGGGCCTGGGCGTGAGAAGAATCCAGGCCCTGTGTTCCGGGGAGTGTCTTATTCTTAGAACTTTGACGTCCAAATTCCAGGGGAAGGGAAAGCAATGCTTAGAGGAAAATTGGCTCTTTTCCTCCACCAAGCAAACCAGTCCTGGGGTGCATATTTATTAGGCTGGCCGTTAAGTTGCTGCTGGAACATTCCAAAAAGGGTAAAGCTTTTACACATGAAACAAAGGGTGGTGAGTGCTGAGGGAGAGACGTGCAGGTTGCATTCTTTTTCCCTAAATGGAAATGGTATAACACATTTTTTTCTGATTACTGAAATAATGATGTTTACTGTAAAGAAAAAGTCAAACAGCACAGAAAGTTACAAGGAAGTAAAAATGATCTAACTTTTTCCTGCAAGACATAAACTCTGTCGAAATCATTGCAGGGGGTGTCTAGACTTTTCCTGGAAGCAGTTATGCACAGCACTGTTTGGTTTTTTAGAGGCATTTTATTCCTAGCATTTAAAAACTTTGTTACTGAAATGAAACGCGCTTATGTAAATCACTCATTTAAAGTGAGCACTTCAGTGGGACCGAGTACATTTTCACTGTTGTGTTACCATTACTCGCCTATTGGCAAAATACTCTGTCACCCCAAAGGAAACTGTGCGGCTGTTACGCAGTTGACCTCCATTCTCCGGCTCCCCCAGTCCCTAGCACCCGCCCTGGGCTTCCTGTCTCCGTGGACTTGCATGCCCTAACGCATACGGAAATCACACACTGTGGACTTGTGCCTGGCTCACACAGTTTTACACCCTGTATTTGCACGCAGTCCTGTTCGGTAGGTCCCTGCCCTTTCCCTGAGGCCTGCAAGATGTCTCCGAGCCTGGATGTGATATTATTTATTCACGCAGCCTCCTCTGGCTGGAAAGCCAGCTCCTTTGCTTTAGTCGAACCCCAGACTGGAACGTGCGAATTGGAAAGTGCCTGTGTCACAGAGGCCGGAGCCCTGCATGGTCGGCTGGAGCTGGGACTGGGCTTGTGGTGCTTGGGGGACCTCAGTGAGGCTGGGGCAGCGTGGCTCAGGGGGCGGGACCACGGGCCAAGGACTGCAGCCTCTGGGGGAAGAGGTTGGAGCACGAGCTCTTTGTCTGTTTACGTGAAAGGCCTTCTCTCTGGAACCTGAGAGACATCCTTGCTCAGAGCCCTCCCTGAACATCACCTTGCAGGACACCAAACCTTCTGCGAATGTCAACTCCCCTCCAGCCCCTCCATCAGTCAGGTCTTTATCACCCTTCACCATCTCTTGTTCCGCTCCTGCATAGTGGTGACTGGCAGATTTGACGTCCCAGGTGCTTGTCTCTTTTGTTATGTCCGTATTCTGAGAAAGAGCATTTGAATTTCTGTCAGAAAACAGTGGGTCGCCCACACTGGATCTCCCCACCGACCCGAGGCTGGGCCGCCACTGTCACCTCCCTGGATGCCCGGCAGTGGGGTGGGGGCCTTGCTTCTGTCCCGGGTGCCATCCATCCCCCAGATGAGACCTGATACTCAACAAGTGAGGCAGAAGAATGAGCCGCCCTCTCTGAGGGTGCCCGGGGTGTTCTGAGTCACCCTGCAGAGGGGGCCGGTCCACTGTCACCTTGGATCAGAATAAAAACCGGCAAGGCCCCAACCCGGGTCCAATTTCGTTAACTCTGTAGAAAATGATGGAGAACCATTGATGTGGGATGACAGCCCTGCTGGCAGCTTGGAATTTGTGAGTGACGGTACAGGAATGCAGGGGGCAGAAGAAGGAGGTGCCATAAAGACCAGTGTGGGTTAGGGACCCACGCCTGGGACTCCCCTGGTCTTCAAAGGAGCCCCTCGTCTCTCTAGGCCTTCTTTTCCTTCTCTGCCAAACCTCAGCAGGGCCTCACCAGCTCGCTGAGTTGCCCAGGCTGGGCTTGAGCTTGAGCTCGTGGTCTTCCGGATCCCTGGGTCACGTGGCTCTCTGGTTAACGCCTGCCAGACGGCTCCCCACTGTGGCTGCTCCAGGTCGAGTTCCCACCGGCAGAAAGCTTGTGTGCTCCAGCCGGCCGAGTCTTCTCCGGCCCTTCCTGTTTTCCGTTTTAGCCGTGGAGCTGGGGGTGGGGGTGGTGATAGCATCTCTCACTGTGGTTGTGACTTGCATCTCCCTGGTGGCTAATCATGTTGAGTATTTCCCCCCCATGTAATTTTCGGCTGTCTGAGTAGCTTCTCCAGGGAGATCTCTATTCAGATCCTTTGGACCTCTTTTGATTGGGCCATCTTTTTCATTCCTGAACCGCAAGGGTTCTCATTATATTCTAGATGCCAGTCGGGATCTGATTATGATCGTGAAGTGGGAGATAGCAAGAGATCTGGGAATAAGCCATGAGTGGGAGGTGTTCCGGCAGAGCGGTGGATAAGTGGGAAGGCAGCCAGGGAAAGGGCCGGGCCAACAGTGGGAGTGGGGTGACCGAGTAAACGCTAACCCGACCCCTGACACAGTGGCCAAGGTCAGGGCACCAGAGCCTCCACAAACAAAAGCCTCATGCGATCGGCAGGATTTTCTTGCCCAGAAATAAGATATTCATACTTCTCTATAAAGAATGTCTTGTTCTGGTTAAGGTTACAGTGAATGGTGCTTACAAAAGTACCCCTGCTACGTTCTCCGAGTTCCTATAAGCCCATGTCTAAGTCCTGCTTGTAACCCCATAGGCCGATCTCAACTTGTCCGGGAGGTAGTCATCTGCGTGTCCAGGGGGACACAAGAGGCCCTTGGGCAGCTCCTTTGAGTCCCCCAACCCAGATTCATTTGCCTGGGGGCTCTTTGCGTTTGCTTTGCAATATGGCTGTGTTCTACTCTTGCTCTATGATAAAATACTTTTGCTCAGTCCTCTTTTGACTCTGTTCTACGTGGTAAATCTTTCTGGGTTGAGAATAGAACCCACCAACCAGACGGTAACAGATTGAATATTTTCCCGTCCGCTGTCAGCTGCCTTTCGATTTTCTCGTCGCTGTGCTCTGAAGGATGGAGGTCTTCAGTTTTGATGAGATCCGACTGATCACCTTCTCCTTTGCTGCTTGTGCTTTGGGTGTCATTTCTAAGAACCACTGCCCAACCCAAAGCCATGAGCTGTATTCCTGCGTTTTCTCCAAAGAGCTGTGTGAGTCCAGTTCTCACAGATGGGCCTTGGATGCATTCCGGGCTGTGTTCTGTGTATGGAGCTTGTGGAGGCACGAAGGCATCACTCCATGCAGATACCCAGACGTCTCAGCACTGTTGGTGGAAAGACTCTTCTCCGCCCAGTGCGCTCTCCTGGTTCCTGCTCAGAAAAGGCAGCATCAGGTTGTGGAGTCACTACAACTGGATTCAGACCCAGCCTCACTTCTCAAGGCTCTGTGACCGCACGATCCGTTTCCCCTCTGAGCCTTGGACAAAATTAGGGCCACGAGACCCAGGCATGAAGTGGTTGGAGGTGTTTTTATTTTATTTTTGTTTTGTGTGTTTGCATTTGCTTGTTTTTGCTCACTAATCTGCTATTCGTCCTCATTACAAGATGACGGAAAATGCCAAAAATGAATATATCTTGCTTTTCTATGCACTATGATGTCACGCCTTTTCCCTCGTCATTCATTTTTTTATACATACTTCTAGTATTTTTTAAGTTTTTAATTGCCTTCTTCACGTCCGTGGTTAAAAAAAAAGTTGAATAAATGCAAATGAGCATGGAGTGAAGAGAGGTCTCCCTCGGCTCCAGAACCTAATTCTCTCCAGAGGCGATCGCCCATACTGGTTTCTTGTGTGTCCTTTAGAAAGTGTTCTCAGAGCACACAAATGCACACAGTACATATCACATGTGTGCATAAAACAAAACAAAAATAAATAAATAAAATATAGCTAAATCGTAGCAAAAAAAAGTCTCTGTCATGATTTTCTTCCTGCACCACCATATCCCACTAACCTTTTGTGGGCAGCTCCCTGAGTCTGGCTTCTTGGTTTGAGAACACTCGCAGGGCAGGGTCAGTAGCTGCATGCCAGGGGACAGGTGCTCCTTATCAATTTGGGCAGAACCAGCCGGTGGGATTCCGAAACAGGTATGTGCTGGGGAAGGACTTGGGGCGTAAGGAGTTGAAGCATCTTAGATGCTCGTTATAGCTGAAGGGGGGAGCAGATTAACCTACTCTGTATCGCGCGCGCACGTGTGTGTGTGTGTGTGTGTGTGTGTGTGTGTGTGTGTGTAATGACCTTCCCTCCGCGTACCCCATTTTCAAATCTAGCAAGGCAGTATCACTGGCATGGGCAGGGTCTGGGGCTAGGGGGTACCCAGGGTTGTCTGCCTGCGATGACTTGAACCCCCCCAGCCTTCCTCCTAAAGTGCTTATTCTGAATGCATTTCCTATGTGTGAGCTGCATTTCATTGTTTAACATTTTATTGAAACAATATTGCAAAGTGCAGAAATCCTAAGCGTCCAGCTCCATGGACTCCCACAAAGCAAACACACTTTAAGCTGGATTCAGCGGGAGAGACAGGGAGGACTCCCAGCCCTGCCCAGCAGGTCAGTGCCCACCGGCAGCCTCTCCCTGACTTCTCAGACTGGCCTTGGGGCCTGGCTTCCAACCGCAGCGTGTGTGCAGGAGTAACCAGTGTTCTCTTGGGCTTGGCCTTTCCCGAGCAGCATGTTTGTGAGGTCTGTCCAGGTTGTTTGTGGAATTATTTGTCTTGTGATTTGTATTCCCAAAGCTATAGGGAAATATATGGATTATAAGGAACCTGGATGTGCATATAGAAATACATGTGTGTTTATATACGAGTGTGAATCTGCACACACACCCAGTTGTGCAGATACGCGTATAGCAAGATCCAGAGACACACATCTCCTGGGGCAGCCTCGGGGCACACAAACATCCGCAGCAAACACTCCAAGACCGCCCTGCTGTCCTCTTGCTGTGGGGGCTTTGCAGCAGGCTCAGGGTGGGACTGCCACACAGGAGCATGGCGCCTGTGACCCGAGCTGCCCATACCAGCCTGGCTCCGCCAGAATCAGTTTTTCACCGAGGAAGCCTGGGCTAAGAGAGGGCCTGCAACCTACCCAGGACCCACAGCCCAGCCCAGGTACTGCTGACCCTCTCCTGGCCCCGCAGGTGGAGGAGGTGAGTGCCCCCAGCCACCGGCAGCCTCGTGCCGACCACTGCCCACCACCCCCGAGGACCCTGCCCCCTGGAGCCTGCCAGGCTGTGCGCTGCCAGGCTGACTCCAAGTGCCTGCAACACCAGCGCTGCTGCTACAATGGCTGTGCCTACGCCTGCCTGGAGGCCGTACCACCGCCACCAGGTAGGCAGGGGTGGGGGAGGGGAGCCAGATGGTGCTCAAACTGGGCATTGGGAAAGGTAAGGGCTTGAACCCAGCCTCACTGCCCCACCCCATGCAATGCTAGTGGAAGCAGCTCCTTGGGCTCTGTCCACTGCACTTATGGAGCCCTTGCCATGTACTGGGCTCCTGCCTGAGTCCAGGGAGCCAACAGCCCAGTGTACCCATGGCAAGGACGGTGTTACCTCCCACGAGGACAGGGTAGGGTGAGATTCCTCCTTAAAAGAATCCAGATTTGGAGCTTTTCTATAAGCCATCCAGCCACAGTCCCTGGGCTCCAGATGGCCAGGTCCTTTAGTGACTCTGGACCCCACCAGGCCCTCTGGCAGGTGAGGCCCGGCCCTGGGGCTGTGTGGAAGAGGGCGCCCTCTAGTGGGGCAAGATGGAGCTCCAGTCGGTGGTCAGCAGTCACCTCCCAGCAGGGTGGAAACGGCAGTGCAGCTCAAGGAAGAGCGGTGAGGAAGGAGCGCTCAGCTCCCAGCTAGGGCTGTGCAGGACCAGACCCCCATCTCTCAGAGAGGTGCAGCCTGGGGTGCATCTGCTGGGAGAGGTCCCTCGTGAAGGAAAGTTTGGGAGTGGAGGAGCTGGGGAGGGTGACAGTGGGTTGCTGATAGCCCCTTCCATGGTGGGATTAGGGGCCCTGATGGGCATGAGTGGCGACAGAGCTTCCTGGGCCCTCAGCTCTGCCGGCTGTGATGACAGACGGAGGCTCCAGCCCCTGCCCCCAGGGCAAGGGAGTGTAGAAGGTGGGAATGACTGCACTGTCCCTGGGGTGAGGTCACAGCCAAGAAAAGGGCAGTGCTCAACTTCCCGCTTTCATAAGAGTGTGAGATGCCGCCCCCTGCTGGTGTAAGGCATTACAGGCGCTCCTGCTGAGTGGGCCAATAAGGGCACCCCTTCCTGTGGAATGCCACGAGGCTCTGGTGTCAGGCATCAAAAACCATCTCGGAGCCCTAAGAGCTGCTCAGTGAATACTGCGTGAGCAAGTCCATCCAATCAGTCGCTGGGCGAACGGCTGCACCACTTGCTAGTGACAATGGCAACCATGACAACATCCAGTATGAGGGGTCTCAGCCTGGGCACTGTGGACACTGGGCGTGGGATATTCTGGTTGAGGGACACTGTCCTCCTTGCTGCATGGTGTCTAGCAGCATCCTGGCCTCTGTCCACTGAGGATGTGCTGGGAGACATCCCCAGGAAGCCTCTGGGGCTACACAGTAGAACCCTCCCCCCGGGGCTAGGCAGGCCTGGCCTCCTCCACCTGACTGTGTGATGCCCTAGTTCTAGACTGGCTGGTGCAGCCGAAGCCGCGGTGGCTGGGAGGCAACGGCTGGCTGCTGGATGGCCCCGAGGAGGTGCTGCAAGGTGAAGGAACTACGAGGAGCTGCCCCTACGTCTGGCCAGGGGCCCGGAAACGCCAGGCTGTCTGTCCCCATGCAGGGCCCAGCCCTCCTGATCCCCACCCGGCAGTGGAGGTGGCAGCTGGCACCTCCCCCCAGACCCCACAGCCCTGCCCAGGAGCGAGGCTTGAACTCCCCAACCACAGCGCCCCCTTTGGGATGCAGAATGGGAAGGACGGGGCTGGGTCCCTGGGGTAAGGGGTGGACAGTGGCTTCTACAGGAAGGACCTGCGGGCCAGGCCCAGTGGGGCAGGTGGAGTGTGTATGTGCATGTGAGCGCACACCTGTGCCTGGGGCTCCACACTCATCTGTGTGTGTGAGTGTCTGGGTGGCGGCACAGTCGTGTCTGTGTGCAGAAAACTGGCTGTATGTGCAAGTCTGTGTGTGACTGTGAGTGTGCCCTTGTGACTACAGATGTGAGTGCACACATTTCGTGAGGTGCCTGGCACACGCGGATGAGTGTCACTCTGTGTGGAGGGCCTGTTGGGTCCTGTGACTGTGCTGCCCCATGTGCATGTGTGCATGTGTGTGTGTGTGTGTGTGTCCAGGGTATGCCTCTGCTGTGGAAGGGGGGCTAGGCAGGTGACAGGCACCTCTCTGTGAGGCGTGGGGTCCGAGCCCGGCTTTGTCCTCACGCCTGGTTCCTGTCCCTCCCACAGCAGAGGCCTGCAGCACCACCGAGGATGGCGCGGAGCCACTGCTCTGTCCCTCTGGCTATGAGTGCCACATCCTGATCCCAGGAGACATGGCTGAGGGCATCCCCAACCGAGGGCAGTGTGTCAGGCAGCGCCGGCAAGCAGGTGAGTATGGGTGCCCTGCGCCTGCTCCTGGCCCCACGGTCCCTGCCCCAGGAAATGTCCCCAGCACCCTGAGACTGGCCCAGAGCTCCTCCACCCCTCACTGCTGGAGTCTCTTTCCTGTCACAAGGCACACTGGAGCCAGCAGACTGACTGCATCCCAGCTGTGTTCCAGGCTGGGCGACTTGGAGTCACCTTCCTCAGCTCCTGGAGCCTCAGCTCCCTCACCCATGTAGTGGGGCTAATTCATGCTGCTATGGGAACAATAGAAATCTCGGGTGCAAAGCCACAAAGTGAGCTAGGAAATGAGAGGTGGTCAGCAACAGTCATAGGCGGTCAGGGCTGTGTTGTAAGAACTGTAAGACGGGAGTCAGCCACGCCAGCTCAAACCTGTTCTCCAGGTAACCGATCAGCACAAAAAGACCCACTTCCGGGGTGGAGCCAAAGAAGAGCAGACAGACGGTGGCCGTATCATCAGGGGGGCTAGCAGCTGCTTGCCCCCCTGCAGGTGCCCTGTCTGAGTTCCACTGCAGCCTGCAAAAGAGAAATGTAGCCAGGCACAACAGCACAGGCCTTTTTTATTTTTATTTTTGTGTGTGGTCAGCTTTTTTTTTTTAATTAAAGATTGCAAAGATACGTGATAACAAGAAATGAAGATACTAAATAAAAATTCCGAATATACATATATATGACAGCAAAAAAGGATATGAAATAAACAAGAATTTATGTAACACAGACTAATCAAAATACATTAGTTTGATATGCTCTTCAAACATTATGTTCTTTCTCATTTTCTTATATTTTTGAAATAATGTAATTATAAATAAAACAAAGTTACATATTATAGTTGAGAAACTGTCCTCAAAATTTTATGATTTATAAACTCCTTGGTTTAATTAATTGATAAATATCATATACTTGTTGATTGTACCACTTACATTTTCTAACAAAACTTCCCACAGAAAAAAATATACTTATATTTGAAATCCAAAAGCAACTAAAAAAAATTCACATTTTTAAGATCAGATTTTTCTGTTTCTATTTTATTATATCCCATACTTATTTTTATTATATTTTTATAAGCATAATGATAGAATTTAACACCAATAGATATGTAATATTCTTCCCAAACAAATGACTATGAATTAAGTCAAGCATGTAATTTAAAGAAATCATACGGTTGCCAGAGAAACTATCAATATGCCAAATGTGCACAATCCTACCACATTCATGCCCATGTTTCTCATTTAATAGTGCACACATATATGTAAAAACATACCCCCCACACATATACACAATGCATATTTTCTACAATACAATATATACTTAGGTATAATAAAACAGTGCAGTGATGTGTGGAATGTTGGTGATTTGTATAATTTGAGAAAAAACATATCTTTGAGGGAGTTGGAGAATTTGTAATATGTATCAGATACTAAATGATATTAATGATTAAGTATAGTTATAATAAAATTTACTTAAAAATTAATATTTGTCATCAGTAGAAAATAGGTACAAAGATATATTGATAACATAACAACATTTATCTTAACAAATTTCCAAACAAGCTGTAGTGACAGAAAAGGAAGTTTGTAGAAAGCAGAGATGAAAGAGGAAAATGACAGATGGGCCTTAATACTTTTCATGCTGCTCATATATACAGATTTCATAAATTCTCAAATAAAAAAGCAAAGAAAATGAGAACCAAAATAACTCATCAATTTGGTAGACCAACATATAGAGACAAGGATTAGTGTATTGATAAATTTTAAAAATATGAAATGTAAAGCCTGAAATTTAGCTCAATAGTGCTGCACCTGCCTAGCCAGAACAATGTGCTGAGTTTTAATCCCCAGCATCAGAGGAAGAAAAACAAAAAGGAAAAAAAAAAGAAGAAAAGAGGAAAAAAAATAAGCATATATACTTTCTGACATACTCAATAAATTTTAAATAAATTATTTGTTATCTCTTCCTCTTGAATTGTTCCCTTCACAAGGATGTAGTGAGCTTCTTTGTCTCTTTCAATCAGTTTAAGTTTGAAACTTTCTTTGTCTGTGAATAAGATTGCTACCCCTGCTTTTTTCACTTTCAGTCTATGGGCTTCTTTTTACACTAGAAGTGTTTTGCATACAACATATTATTGGATCTTGCTTCTTAGTCCATTCTGCTGGTCTATTTCTCTTGATTGGTGAATTGAGGCCTTTAATATTGATGGTTATAACCAATATGTACCAACTTATTATTATCATGTGGTTTTTTTTTTCAGCTTTGAGTTTATTGGTACATTTTAGGGGTACAGTACAGTTACATTCATTGTTGGGATCTTGTACCTCTACATAACAAGTCTTGATTCTCATTTTTCCCCCTTACCCCTGCCCTCACTTCACCCCCTCCTCCCCTATCATGTGGTGTTTTTTTTGTTGTTGTTTTTTTTTCCTCCTTCTCCTTTTGGTTTCTTGGCTTGCCTATTTGATTTGCTCTGTTGGGCCTCATTGTGTTGGTACCTTCATTGTCTTTTTCTAGGATATTGTTTAGAATTCGTTGTAGTGCTGGTTTGGTATTCATAAAGTTTCTCAGGTTTTCTTTATCCTGGAAATATCTTATTTCCCCATCCATTTTAAAAGAAAGTTGTGCAGGATACATCAGTCTAGGTTGGAGGTTGTTTTCTTTTAGTACTTGAAATATCTCATTCCAGACTCTCCTTGACCTAAGGGTTTGTGTTGAACAGACTGCTGTGATTCTAATGGGCTTTCCTTTGCATGTAGTTTGTTTCTTGTCTCTTACTGCTTGTAGTATTTTGTTCTTCTGTTGGGTTTCTGGGATCTTGATTATTACATGTCTAGGTGTAGATTTTTTTTTAACATGGCTAGTTGGAGTCCTATATGCCTCACTTATCTGTATGTCAAATTCTTCCCCTCTATTTGGGAAGTTTTCTATAATTAATTCTGTGAACAGCTTTTTAAAATTATTTACATTTTCTCCTACTACTTCTTGAATTCCTATCAATCTTATGTGATTCTTCTTAGTATTGTCTAAGAGTTGTTGTATCAATTTCTCACGATCTCCTACTGTTTTTAAGAGACCTCTCTTTTCACCGTCACTGACTGCAATTTTATCTTCGATATCTGAGATTCTATCTTCGGAACAGCACAGGCCTTTAATCCCAGCACTCTGGGAGGCTGAGGCAGGACCATCACAAGTTCAAGCCCAGCCTGGGCAACTTAGTGATTTAGCAAGACCCTGTCTCAAAATAAAAACAACAAAAGGACTGGGAGCCCAGCTCAGTGTTAGGGCCCTGGGTTCAACCCAGGGACTGAAAAGCAACGCGACGTGATGGGCCTTGATGTGATGGGAAACCAGGGTGTGAGGTTAGCATCGCAGGCTCAGATCCTCAGAAATGGGCTCACAGCCTAGGACTCCTGCCTGGTGGCCCTGGGCGCTCACCTGACCCATCCCAGCCGCAGTCTCCTCAGCTGTAACATGGGTGGGGCAGGGGCCGCGGCAGCGCTCCATGGTGCTGTGACTGAGTAGAGCGGTCACAGGAAGAGCGTGGCGTCCAGGGTGGTGCTCAGGACGGCCTCAGCCACTGGGTACCACTGCCATGCCCACCGCCGGAAGGGGACCTCAGGTCCAGAAGCCCTCAGAGGGTGGCGCGAGCATCCGGGTGCAGGAGGCCCGGCCTCCTCATCCTCCAAGGCAGTCAAGGCTGAGCCCAATGGCCCCTCATGCCCTGCAAATTCCTTGTGCTTCCTCCCGCTCCCTCTCCCATGCTGCATAAACCTCTCTGTGCATATCTGACCCTTTTGAGAGTTGGTAACAGAGCTCAGGGCCCCAAGAACCAGTCTCCCCTGCCAGGCTTCCCAGGTCGGTGGCATGAGAGCTCTCTGGCTGGGTCAGGAGCAGGCACTGGGGGACCAGGGAATCCCATCTGGGAGTCAGAGGGGCATCAGTGACTTTTCTGAGCAGGTTCAAGGTCACTGAGAAGCTGGGGTGCGGCACAGGAGGAATTAAGTGGGACTCATGCAGCCTTGGACAGGAGACAGTTTGTGTGACACAAGTGACACCAAAACCAAAAATGGCATTGTATTACTTTGCGGGGTAGGGGGGTGCTGGGGATCGAACTCAGGCCCTTGGGCTTGCAAGGCAGGTGGCAAAACCGCTGAGCAAAATCCCTGGCCCCCGTCATATTACTTTTTGTGCAGTTCCTTTAGTTCATGAATGAAGAGAGGCTGTCCAGCTGTGATACCACTCTGCGCATAACCCTGGGAAAATGAGCAGGACAGATGTAAATCATCCCATGTTTTGAAAAAGTTGACCTCATAAACTCTAAAAGGACTTTATCTTCTCACTGTGTTGCAGATGGGCGATTCCTGCGACGCAAATTTTACAAAGAATATCCAGGTGAGGGAAGAAACCGTTCTTTCCCTGCAGAGGGCATGAAAAAGAAAAATGTGCATTTCTTAGGTGGAGAAGAAGAAAAAACAAAACCCCAGAGCTGAGATGTAAAAGGGAAATGGGAGCCAAGAGTCGGAAGGGAAGCAGAAGCCCCATCGCCTCATAGCAGGCAGGACAGGCGTGAGCCAAGGGGTCCTCACTGCAAACGTGGGCTCGTGCTGAATCCCGGAACGTGGCGCTGGACACACTCACGTCCTTCCTGCCTTCGTTAGGGAACCAGAAATGATGGCTAACGCCATTCTTCATTCATCCACTTAATCTTTCATCCAGTCGATTCTCCCTTCATTCACCTACTCGCCCACCCTTCCATCTAATCACCCATCCACTCGTGCATCCATCCACCCAACCATCCACACATTTACCTCTCTTTCCATCCAGGTACCACTTGCCCACTCATGCACATCTAATCGTCTGTTATGTGTCTATGCATGCACGTATTCGTCTCAGTTGCTTTTCTCATTAGAGACAAAATACCTGACACCCGAAGTTCAAGGAGGAAAGGTTTAGTTTGGCTCACAGTTTGGCTCACAGGTTTCAGTCCACAGTCAGCTGGATCCAAGGCCAAGTGGCATGGCAGAGGGGTGTTGCCGAGGAGAAACAGTTCACTAGAGGCAGAAGTCAGCAAAGCAGTGAAGCAGCAAGCAGTAAGCAACAACAGCCTCTTTCTGTCCCTTAGGTTCTGTCCAGGGTATCTGGCCTTAGGGCGGGTAGCGCTCACACCCAGTGTGGGCCTTCTCATTATCCACACCCTGAACTATGCCAAACCAGTCAATGGACTAATTTAGTAGTCAGGGCCAGGGATACAGCTCAGCGGTACCGTGCCCACCTGGCAAGCGCAAGCTCCTGAGTTTGATTCCCAGTACCCCCAAAAGAATTTACACCATGAGTTTACCAAGCATTGCTCATCCTTCTGTTCTGGAGGTCAAGCCTATAGATGCAGGTGTGAAACACCCAGCACCTTCCACCAGGGAGCTAAGAACAGCTAGGAAATCCAGCACCAATGACACCCGAGTGGTTATGTAAGAGGTTCTGATGTCACATATCGGATATCAGGAGGACAGCGTGGACCATGCTGTCTAGGAAGGCTTCCTGAGAAGGGGCCTAAAAGCTCAGCCTCAGGAAAAGGAATGGAGGGCAGGCAGGGAAGGGTGAGAAGCTCCTGGCTGGGAGCAGCGTGGCTGTCCCTGCAGCTGGTGGGTGTGACAAGCAAGGCGGTGTGGCCGCGGTGAGGCCAGAATGCAGGCGGGGCCCTGATGAGGTGAGGGCCTGTGGAGGGGACGAAATGGATTCATCCAGGGGTGGGGCCCGGGCCCAGCTCACCAGGCCTAGCTGAGGCACTTGTGTCTCCCCTGGCAGGCACAGGGGAGCCATGGTGGGCGTTGGAGGTGGGCTGGACACACCGGCCCTGATGGCACCTCCCTCTTGTTGTAGATGGTGACTCCAAGTATGTGGCAGAGCCGGGAAGGAACAACACAGGCCCTTCCAATAAAGCACCGGGCAGGTAAGTGGGGAGAGGGAGATGCTGGGGGGCGGTGCAGGCAGTTGGGGGTCCTAGTAACTTTCGTCACATGCTGGTGGCAGGGGTGACAGAGTAGGGCTTTCCTCGCGGGCAGAATCTGACTCCCTCATAGTTTCCTAGTGACTGCAGAACTCCACCTGACATCAAGTGGACGCATCCCTGTGCCCCCGGGGACCTAAGGCCAAGGCCACACTAGGGGCCGACTTGCCTTTCCAGGCCTTAGCATCTCCGATGTCCCTAAGTCTCCTCTGTCTCACCCCACTTCCGCCAAACGATGCCATCAGGGCCACTGGCAGGGGCGGTCTCAGGCACCCTGCTGCTAGGCAGCAGTTCCTGGCTGCGTACTTCGTGCCAGGCATCCTTGGAGGGCAAGACAGTGAACAGATGTGGCCAAGTCCCTTCCTGGCAGATCGTGGAGCGACGGACTCACCGGTGTCGTGGAGCAAGTGACAGGGATGAGGAACAGAACTCCACGGGGCCAGCGAAGGTCCCAGGAGGAGGTGACATGGAGCCTGAGGACTGGGCACCAGAAGGTGCTGCCGGGGAGGATGGGCTGGGGATCAGCACCGGGCAGAGGGAGTGGGAGGAGCAGAGCTCCCGAGGGTACAGGCTGGGCTTTGGGGAACGGAAGGGAGGCCCCGGGCACGGGGACACAGTGTACAGAGGCTGACCCCAGGAGCCAGGCGAGTGCAGGCTCTGCCTCAGGCGGGAGTGAGTGAGCCACAGCAGGGGCCGTGTGCGCACAGGAGCCACCTGCGCAGGGCCATGAGGTCGCAGCACCCAGGTCTCCACCCATCACGGGCACAGAAAAGCCTGCAAACACACGCGGCCCCTGGAGCTGGGAAGGGAAGCAACACTTGTCGGGCTCCAGAGTACAGGGTGGGTTCTCCGGGAAGATCCCCAGCGGTGGGATGGACGCCAGCCAGTCTCCCTCTGGAGGCCTGCACTGTGCCTGGCTGGTAAAGACCCAGCCAGGACCTGTGAGCTTTCACCAGCAAAGTCTGGCTGCGGAGGAGCAGGCCTGTCGGGGAGTGGGCTTTGGGGCGGCCCCGCCTGGCTTTGAGGTCCTGCTCCCTGGCTGTGTGACCTGAAGAAAGAGACTCTCAGCCTGTTTCCTCATCTGTGGAGTGGGAACGAGGGTGAGGGACAGGTTGGAAACTGAGTCAAATACGTGAGATTTTTCGGGAGCTGGATATGGTCATACACGCCAGCAGGCTGAGGCAGGATTGCAGGTTCAAACTCAGACTGGGCAATTTAGCAGTTTAGTGAGACCCTGTCTTTAAAATGGAAAGGCTGGGAATTGTAGCTCAGCAACAAGGTCCTGGGTTCCATCCCAGTACCACCACCACCACCCCAAAAAAAGAAAGAAGGAAAGAGTGGATGAATTTTTCTGGGAGTTAAGAATTTAATCTTCACGGAAGCTGACATCTTCCTGGTACTTCTGGCCAGGCAGGGCAGGTAGGGGATGCGACAGATTGTGACCAACTCCGCCTCCTGCCCCAGGGTAGCTCAGATTCCTTGCTTCCTTTCCAGCCCATGAGCACGAGCACTCCTCCACTTCCTAAGCCTTGGACATAGCAGGGGACACAGCTGGGCTCCAGAGCTCAGGCTCTGCCCTACAGAGCTCCTTAGAGACGGGACAAGTGGCTCCAGAAGCCGGCCTGGCCCCAGCCCAGTCTGCAGGTGTCCTGAGCAGCTCTGGGTTCCTGCTTTGCACCCTGGGCCCTGAGCAGCCACTCCACCATCTTCACACTAGGAAGAAACCACTGCCCTCAATGGGGTAAAGGCCTCTTTCTGCATTGGAGTTCAGCATCTTGGTTTATTTTGCGCATTACTTCCGGGAGGCAGTGCCTGTTCCAGATGTTCTCAGAATAAATTTGCCCATCATAGAATGGCACTGAACTTACGTGTGTGAGTCATAGTTTTAACCACTCGATGGCCTTAAGTTGGATGTGCTGAAGCCTAAACGTAAGCTGGGGGGCGGGGGGTGCTCAGGACAAAATGAGGCTGGGTCTCTGGGGTTTCTGTCTTGGTCCCTGACTGATCCTGAGGTGGGAGGCAGGTGGGTGCTGTCAGGAAGAGGTGTTGGCTCAGCTCTGCTCTCGGTCCCCGCACATGTGGGCCACAAACCTCCCCAATGTAGCCTGGGACCCTCTGCAAGAGACCACAGGAGGGGCTGCTGGACGAGGCTTATGAAGGTTCCTGGGGAAAGCAGCAGGGAAGGGACGTGGGAAAGGATGAAGGGATGGTCAGGCGAGAGTGAGGAGCCCTGGGTGTCCACGCGCAGCTGTGGCACGGCACTGGGGCACTGGAGGCAGGCCGAGCCCATGGGCTGGCTTTGGGGCAGGAAGCCTGAGTGGCCACGCAGAAGGCCCAGGCTTGGTGCAGTGATCCACTGTCGCTGTCTTGTAACTCAGGAATGCGGGTACAAGGGACCCCCTTGTCCATCTCCAGTTGATGTGGGAGGCCCTGGGTCACAAAGCCGGGCACTTTGGGGTTGGGCAAGGGAGCCAGAGTATTTATAATACAGAGATAAAGGCAGGTGCCCTGCCTACCAAGGACAAGGCCATCCTACCAAGGATGATGACCCAAAGGGACTGGGCCAAGCCCCGGGTGTACTACATGCTCCAAGTCTGAACACTCTCAACAAAAATGTGCACTTACTCACAGGCTCTAACCAGTGACCAGTCCCTCGCAAATCAGCCCAGACACTGCGGTTAATCCGGCACAACGTGACATTTTACATCCCAAAATGGGCTGCTACCAGGCACCTGAGGCTCAATATTTTAAAACAAGCACCTCTCCGGGGTCCCCAGTTCCTCCGACCCACCCGCAAGGCCATGTGTCCACCAGTCCCCTAGAGATGGACGGAGTCCTAGGCGACAGCGGTGGGCAGCCAGGCTGGGGGCGACTCGGGGAGACTCGAAGATCCTGTACTGCCCTTCAGACCCGGGAGGGACGCTGCGCTGCACTCGGCCTCCTCTGGTCGTCCCCAGCCCTGAGCAGGGTCCCCTCAAGGCCCCTCCATGCCATCTCTGCGAGCTCGCCAGTGTGCAGCCTCGCTCCAGAACACCTGCACGATGGGGAAGGTGGGAGAGGCCCTGAGCGTCCTGCCACAGGGGG
>NW_022900944.1:45892970-45918599 GCF_012274545.1 Fukomys damarensis
CGCTGGCCTCCGAGAGCGAGACGGAGAAGGTGTCAAGGCGCTCGCGGAAGGAGGAGGAGATGGGCCCGGGGCGGGCAGGGAGGGAGTCAGAGTCTGACAAGTTACGCAGAGTCGCACAGCGCTGACGTCTGTGAGTTGAGTCCGACCAGGCGTCCCCGACCCAGAGGTCTGGGCCATTTTCTTCTGCCTGCGCTCTTGCTGCCACTCGTCTCTTCGTCCCGTACGTCGGATAAGGGGCTTGGATTTTCCCTTGAACTCGGTTTACCTCTGAGCTTCTTGTCCAGCTCATCGCACAGCCTCTGCGGCCAGAGGCTCTGGGTTTGAGTCCCACCTCCACCAGCGCTGGCTGGATGACCGCAGAGCAGCAGGGCCTGCTTGCTTAGCGTGTGGCTCCAGGAGTCGGTCCGTCTGCGTGGCGTCTCTAGAACTGCTTGGCACAAAGAAAGCAGTCAACAACGCAATGTGAACTGTCACTTGTAGTCACCTTCACATCTGCCAGTAGAGCCTGACGCTTAGATAATCATACAATGGCTTCGCTGGAAAGAGAGCCTATCTGGCCTCGGACTTTTGTACACTGTCTTTATTCGCTGCAAAACAAACCTTAGGTTCACTGGTAGTCTCACTGGTGGTCTGATTAAGCCATCACGCTCCTCTCTCTTTTTTTTGAGAAGTGGCCCCACCACAGCTATTTCACTGGCCTTGGACGCACAGCGATCCTCCTGCCTCAGCCTCTCTAGTCCTGGCATTACAGGTGTGTCCCTTTCTCAAAGTAAGCCGTGTCACATCGCAGCCTAAGCATGGGAGTGATTGTCCATCTTTTCAGAGCTCTGGGGATTTTGGGGAAGCACAAGGCATCTTGCAGGCAGCTGGGAATCTTGCTACTACAGAATCACCGAGTTGATAGCTTCTTTCTGCCCCACTCTCTGTCTTCCTCTCCAGCTCATTGCTCCAGCCACCTCGCGTTTATTCTGCTGTCTCAGGCCTGCCTCTTTCTTTCTGCTTAGGATGGCTCTATCCCAATCACACTCCTTGGGACTGGTTTATTTTCATCTTCCAGCTTATTATCACCGCAGAGAGGCTGTCACCCACTAGGACACTTGTGCCATGCACCCTGCGGGCTCTGCCACTTCTCTGCGTCCCCGCTGGTGATTATGAGGCTTCCCCCAAGGTCAGGGTGACGGCCTTAGAGTAGTAGAGCAAAATGTCCTCGGTGCACAGGCGTAGTCTGGTGAGCTTTGTTCAGTGTGGAGGACACTGGAGGGCTCCTGGGCTGACTGGCAGGAAGTGGAAGGGGTGAGAGTTGGGGGTGCTGAGTCTCGTCCTAGTGAGTGACGGCTGGCGCCGTCCTTCCCCTTTGCAGTCACCGTCTGTATCTGGGAAGTGCCAGTGGAGCCTCCCCCCAGCAGGAGACCGAGTGGGACTCCTTGTCCTCGTGTGAGGGGTTAACCGTGGCAGTGGCCTGATGGGGGCCGGGACCGAAACGGTTGCTCTCCTTTCCCCTGCTGCTCCTCATTCCAGCCCACTCTATCCTCCCTCCTCACCTTGCAGCAGTCCCTCCTCCAGGTCTTTCCGTAAAGGTCTGTTTATGCAGTAATAGGTCTTGAGTATGCCTGGCGGTGTGCTGTGTGTTAGGATGTGGTGGTCCATGGGACGGCCATCAGGTACCTACCACGTGGCAGGGGCGGGATGGCGGGCGCCTCTGTGTGCTTTCCGTGAGCGCATAGGCGGTGGAGCCACTCTGGATGCCAGTGTGTCCATTCCTAGGAGAGTGGGTGCTACAGTGCAGCAGTCTCATCTAAAGACTGGGGAAACTGTCTCCACGAGGAGACAGACACGAGAATGGCTGTAGAGGTCCAGAGATTTAGCTCAGTGGTTCTGCCGCCTGCCTCTCAGGCACAAAGTCCTGAGTTGAATCCCGAGGACCAAAAAAAAAAGTCTGTAGAGTACTGAAAGAACTTATGAAAAGAACAACAAAAGTGGAATTAACGCAGATGGTCTTCATCAGGAAGGTGGATAAATAACCTGTGTCAGAGAAGTGAGTGAGTGGTTTACTGAGCCTTGCTGGGCCAGGAAGCAAGTTGCTTGAGAATATGCAGTATGGAGCCATTTAGTGAAACTGAAGAATGTAGAGCAATCCTATACATTGCTTAGGGGTGATAAGTGTGTAAAGAAGCACTTAAGCATAGTAAGCGCCAGGTTCCAGATCGCGGTTCCTTTAGATGTGAGGGTTCACAAGCAGCATCTGGGTGACGCTGGCTTCCTTAAGCTGGAGGATGTACAGAAGGCTGTCCTGCACTCATCTGATACCTTCCTGTGTGTGTGTGACGTATTTCAGAACTTTACAGTAGCAAGCAGTGTGTCCTGCGGTGGAGCCTCCAACCCGGAAGGGTTGACGCCCAGCCTGAGACGGAGGGGCAGGCAGGAGAAGCATAGGGAAGGGACGCGGTGACAGTTCAGTTCCAGGGAACCATGAGAGGCCAGTGTGGCTTGGAGAAGGAGGGAAATCCTCTGGAAGTGTCTGTCGGTGCTAGAAGGGCATCTGAACTTCAGGCCTGCAGAATGTGGCGACAAGAGCTCTGTGAGGGAGAGGGTGAGGGGAATGAGGAGGGTGGAGGGAGGGAAGCCAGGCCCCATTTCTCAACTTGGATGAGGTAAAAGGGTAAGAGTTGGAGAGTAGACCAAGGGAACGTCCCAGGCCAGCTAGGCCAGGTGGGCAGGCCAGGGTGCCAAGAGGGTGGTTGGAGGTGAGGTGATGTCAGGTGGGCTTGTCTGAACGGAAGGCGCTTCGGGAGCCTGGGGTCTGTCATGAGACCACCCTGGGTACTGCCTGCATGGGCACCTGCAAGCGGACTGCCTTTCAGCTCAAGCTCTGAATCTGTCACACTCGGGAGCACTGAATGATTTTTCCATGTGTCAGGGTCTGTGCATTTCAGACTCCGCAGAGCACGTTAGGATTTGCAGATGTGACCAGAGCTCAGTCTGATCAGACTGACACAAGGCAAAGGCTTTTTCCTCATGACAAGTTTAGAGTCTCACCTTGGGCTGGCTGTGTGTCCCTAGGACACCCCAGAAGCCCTCATTGCCCATTTCCAGACACTGGACGCCAGAAAGACAAAGATCACAGAGACCGCGTGCTCCCTGCCTTCTGCACGGTAAGCCAGCTGACTTCTTTGCCTTGTGATTCTGACCATTTCCTTTCCTCTTCTAGATTGGAAAGCTGCTTTCCATCAGTGCCATGTTTTCCTAAATGACCCAGCCCTGGGGAAATTTTGTTCACTGAACCTGCTGCGTGGTCCCTTGCCCTGAAGAGCCGGGCTGTGGCTGTCAGCACTGCTGTCCTGCAGTGGCAGGAGGTGCACTTTCCAAGCGGGCTGCTCCCCTGGGATGTGCCTGGGTCCGAAAGCTCTCTGGCCAGCAGCACCTTGTGGATAAAAGTGAACCCCAGCAAGCTTTGCTTTGGTCTGGACTGGGTGGTGAACAGAAGGCAGAAGCTCCGAGAGGGGCGCGTGGTGGAAGGAAAGTCGTTCTTGTAGAATGAAAGAAGGCATGAGGAAGAAGTCTCGGGCAGGGAGCAGGGGCTGACGGTCTCTGCCACCTCGGGGAGCCTTGTCGGAGCTGCCGGGCCTCGCAGGGAGCGGCTCCTGGTCTCGGTGTCCCCCAGGCTCCGTAAGGCTGCGCCGTGTCACTTCCGGGAGGGAAGCAGGGAGCGCACATCACAGCCCACGCTTCTGCTCCTCTGTGGAGGCTGCAGTCAGCCCACAGGAGGGGGAAGCGGAGGGTGTGAGCGTGGCTCTGCACTCACAGGGTGGTTGGTGCTCCCCGAGGGACAGTGACACTGACGTGAACCGATTTTCTCAGAAAGAATGAAAAGCAAAGCATTTCGGGTGGTGAAGAGTGACGGTCGTGTTCTGGCTGCTCAGCACGATGACCGGTGTGCATGGGGAAGAGTCACCGGGAAGGGTAACCGGCTAACTCATCAGCCTGGTGTCCGGCCGGTGCGGAAGTGTTGGCCTGCAGCCCAGTGGGGCCTCAGATTCCCCTCTGAGCAGCCCTGCAGGAGTCCCCCCATGCCTGTGATCTGAGGAAGTAGTTACTGAGTGTCCTGGGTGCCGGCCCCATGCTGGGTGCTGAGGAGAGGAGGCAGGAGACACTCAGTCTTCCCGGCAGGCACTTCGGGCCTTGTTTGGTGCTGCAGGTGTCACACACTACCTCAACGGAAGCCCAGGGCTGATGTGAGGTCCTGTTCCAGTGTCGGTTTTCTGTTGGACCCCATGGAGTTACTTTTGAGGCATTCGGGTAGAGTGTGGTTGTCTCTGTCCTCTGTCGATATTTAGGTCTCTGACGGTGTCCTGAGCAGGATGTCCTCAGTGGGCCGAGACCCCAGCACAGTGATATGAGTTGCAGTGAACTTGGGGTCTCTAGTCAGGCTGGAGGCTCAGGGAGGATTTCCTTATGAGGGATTCTTGGAGCGAGGTCTCCGCATGTTCTTCTCCAGGGGCTGTCACAAACGACCGCAGGCTCTGCGGCTGAAACAACAGAAGGATCTGTGTCTTGCAGGAGCCCAAGCTGAGCCCACATCCTGAGAAACCAGAAATGAAGGTGCCGATGGAAGAGAGAAAGCACCAGTGGAGGATGAGTCCCCAGAGTGGACGAGGGGTGGGGAAGCAGGCGGAGCGGGAAAAGGTTAGCGTGAGGACGAGTTGGATGAGAAGCTGAGGGGAGGCTGAGGGTGATGCGTGCCCGCCAGCCTTCCAGGCACAGCCTGAGCTGAGCAGTGTGGTCGGGAGGGACAGGGATCCCACTGGGTTCGTGCACTGGCCAAGGACCTCCCCTGGCTGGACTCAGAGCAGCGTTATGTGGCCTGGAGGCTCCCAGTCCAAGGACGGAAGAGAGACCGTGAGGCCCGGCCCCGGCCACTGGGACTGGAATTTGGAGCTGTCTCCATCGTAGATGCCCGGCAGGTGAGTGCGAGCATAGCGGGAATAACTGGGCAGGAGAAGGTAGAAAGCTCACCTTCAGCTGTTCTGCTCCAACACTGGGAGGCACGGGACGGAACTCCTGCCTCAGAACCACTGAGACTCTTCTGTCCTTCATTTGATCTCAGCCAAAGGCCAAGAAGCGATCTCCTGTCCTTCTCCACTTGCATTGGGTGAAAGTTTGCCCGCAGCATCTCTCTTGTGTATTTGGTACTCGCTCCGTTTTTCCTACCGTGTCAAAACTTGGGAGTTTAGATAACAGAAAGACTTTCCGAAAGAACCCAAAGCCCTGAGAGGGAGAACATGAACCCCAGCATGCCCAGAGCCCTCAGGCTGGAAACCAGACAGTGATGGGCAGTGACCGTGGCTCTGTGGACAGGGAAGCAGCTGCTGGGTGGGACTGCACGAGCGTTTGTGTTGATTCTCCGTCTGACTTTTCCCACAGCTACAACACCGGCCTGAAGGTAATGACTGTGACCTCTCAGCAGATCACCACCTCTGGGCTCCCAGTCGACTGAAAGCCACTCACTGCCCAGGTCTGAGGATGAGGGTGGCTGCATCAGTGTCCCCTGACTGTGTTCCTGTCAGCTGGAAAAACGAGGAGGTAAGTTCAGTAAGACTGACAAGGTCATCGTTCCCACGATCAAGACGTCCTCCGGTCCCTCTGATAATCCTTCCATTTCACTAGTTTATCCCTGAATAAAGGTCAAATAAGTACTCGCCGTGTTCAGAGAATTGTACTACTTATTTTAGCCTCAAATTCTGTATACAATACGGAAGATTGAAAACAATTTTTATGTTTGTATTGAAAACATAGGCGTGACTGTGTGACTAAAATCCTAGTTGTCTGATGCTCAGATGGTAGAGAAACAGTGAGTTTTATTTCACTAAATGAACATAAACTAAGGCCCCTGCAGGGCTGGTCTTGTTGCCCCCTCCATGCTCATCAGATATAAAAGCTCTGCCGAGCTCCAGAGCTTGGATCTGCAGGAGTTCAGCTCAGGCACTGCGTTTGCGGCCCTGTGCCTGAAGCACTGATGGTTACATGGGGGACACAGATGTGGGCAGGGCAGCCCTTACTGAGAGGAGCTTCGTGTGTTTGCACCAGGGTCGCTGAGGACTCAGGACTGTCGGTAACAACACCTGTCATGGACAGTGCTGAGCCCACCCAGAGAAAGGGAAGAGGCCGGTGACGGGGCACAGCCCTGGGCTCTCTGCCTCCTGAAGATTTAGGATGAAAGGACCCTGGAGAATCTCTCCAGAGCGTCCCACGGATGAGGGCTCACACACACTTCACGTGGGTCCCGTCCCTGGTTTCCTGTCACAGGTGAAGTTTACCTAATAACCGAAACAGAAGCCACGCAGATGTGAACTACAGAGCCTGGACAGTGTGAGGTTGGGTGCTGAATCTCCAGAAAGGTCAATCTCGGTCAGAAAGGGAAGTGGGCAGAATTCGGTGTAGGACAGGGGTCATGGCCCTGTAATATTTGAGGTTTTTAGGCTGTTTCGATCAGGGTGACACTTGCAGAAAGCTCCTGTGGTGCTGGAATACAATGTTCAGTGACCCGTGTTTACTGTGCTCCTTAATGAGGCTAAAACTACAACAAAAAGCCGCCCATCTGAGAGGAGAGGTGGAGTTAAGTTATATGAAATTTAACTGAGGTGCAGTGAAAAGCCAACAGTGTGTCAGGGAGAGGAAGGAAGCCAACATAAAAATGAAATGTGGCAAGGATGATATCACTAAAGGACGTAAACAGTTTTCAGCTTTCCTGATAGATCCACTTGGTGTTACGTACTGGTCTTCGTTCTGTACATTTCAGTGATTTAGAAATAGCGGTGAACATTCAGAAGATCATGATACGTTTTTATTCCTACATTTGCATCGTTTAGTTTTCACTTCGGTAAGAAACATGGTAAAGAGGTAGTAAGATGACTTCGGCCCTGCTGAAGATTTAATCTGTAGGGAACCGGTTTGTGTTTTGAGGGTATTATCCATACATAAGGGTGAACGCTGGGAAATACGCTCAGGGTTTTGGGGAAAGGGTACGCATCAGTGGTGCCTTTCCAAAGAGACCAGGGGCCTTGTGTGTCAGCACAGCCCGGGCAGCTGGAAGGCGGGGACTCCTGGCGTTCCGTGACATCCCCACCTTCCAGTTCTCTGCTGTAACTGTCGCCCATTGCCGGGCACACTGGGCCGTAACTGCCTCGCTCTGTCTGAGTCGCAGGCAGTACCTTCTGCTCTGAACTCAGGTTCTGGATTCTTGTTTTCACTGAGAAATTCTCAAGTGTGCTGGGGTGTTGATCGACTTGTTCTCAACAGTGAGTTCATCAGTGTGCTTACTGTCCTGCCTCGGTCCCGATCCAAGCTAGCCGATTTCCTTTGATTTTAACCTGTCTTCTGTTTGTCTTTCTTCTCCCCAGTGCTCAGTTCTACCTCTTTGGCCACAGCAGAGGTACTGTCATCAACATGACCCTCGCGTCATCAAGAGGCTGAAATGACCTGCTCTGACATCAACCAGGAATTGAATTTCCAGCTGGAGGAGAGCCAGCAGCAACTGCGAGACATGGAAGCAAACTTCCACATAGCTAAAGCTACTCTCTATGTCCTGGCAGCCGAGCTGCGGAAATTCAGTAAGTTCTGTAGGTTCACGGGCACCGTGTGATGTGGGAACTCATTTCCTCTCTGAGCAGGGCAATGTTCTCCAAGCAAGAGTCCTCTCCTCCTTCCTCAGAATACCTTACTGTAGTCTTAGAAGCTAGAAGTTTGTATTTTCCCCTCCATTGGGTGAAGATGGAAATCATTCACCTGGTGAGATGTGGGCAGAGACCAGGGTTAAACTGCCAGTTACTGATGCCTGGTGCAGGCACAGAATAGTCTGGTTTTCTCATGGAGAGGTCAGGGCATTTTGATTAGGAGCCTCTGTGTCCCCTAGAGCACAGCACCGTGCTGGTTACGCTGAGGAAAGCTGGGGATAGTGCTCCCCACAATTTTAAAGGAGCTCGGGGGATTCCGCTCCTAACTGAACGTGTAGCAGCGATTGCTGTCACCATGGAGACCAGGAACTGCCAGGAGAACAGGGAGACCTGCTCCTCGGGGCTCAGGCTCCTCTCAGGAGCCCAGGAGAGCCGGTCGCTGTGATTCGGCGGGGGCCGTGTCGGGATAACAGACTGCGGACTCTCGGGTGGGGCTGGGCAGCAGGTCCAGGTGTTCCTCAAGGTCTGCGCTGAGACGTGAGGCCGCAGGAGAGGAGGTGTCCGGGAGCGCGCGCCAGCTGCAGTCCGCCCAGGGTCACAGGCAGGGTGCCGTCCTCCCCGTCGGCCCCAGAGCAGAGCCCGCTGGCCTGTGCAGGAGCGGGGCTGTGGTGACGGAGGAGTCAGGGGACGGCGCTCGGCCGGCACCATCCCCACAGGGACCGTCACCCCTCTGAGCCCGAAGTCCTCACGGTGACCCGCGATTCCCTGGGAGGGCTTTTTGGTCAGTTGAAAGGGACTCAAAATGATAAGAGTGAACCGTGTGAAGGAGTCTCCAGATGAGTTTTGGGAACAGGCCGCCTGCCTTTCCCTCACGTCGTCCACAGACTCAGATGGCTTTGCAGGAAGAGATGTCGCGGGTGACAGAGGAGAAAGCCACCCCAGGGCCCGTGCAGGAAGAGTGTGCAGCGCGGGTGCCAGGCCGTCCTGAGCTCTAATCCGGAGTCTCGGCCTCGGTGCCCTCGGGCTCCTCCTGTTCCGTGGTCTCCCCCAGTCTCTCCGTCCCTGGGCCGCAGTGAGCTCTGAGTCCGTCGTGGTGACACTCTTGCAGCAGCACCTGGTACGGGTGCCCGCTCCCGGGGGCCCTGCTGCCACCTGAGCACCAGCTCTCCAGGGTCGGGCGTTTCCCGTCCGCTCCTTGCCATGTCGGGTACGCTGTCTCGCCACACACTGTGCACACACTGCCAGGAGAGTTTTCTTCTCTGTCTTTGAGAACCTTCATCCTCGCAGGAATCCCAGCCCACGGGAACTTTCAGCTCCACTCCAAGAACAGAGCTGGCACCGCTTCGTGCCCAGCTAAGGGTGTGAGTTCAGGGGCCGAGGGCCTGGCTGTCCAGGGGTCCCGGACCCCCATTCAGACCGGGATGTGAGTTCTGACTCTCGCACCGGCGGAGTCATTTGTCAGCGCCCTTGCCTGGCAGCTTCTGTCCTCATCTCTAACGGAGGCTGTCACACTGGAGCTGTTTGAGACCCTGGGAAATCACAAGGTGGAAATGGGAGCTGTGGAGAGCCTGGTGCTGAGCTGGCCCTGTCCCTCCATGGGCGTGGCCTGCTCTACACTGAGGCAGGTGCGTCTGTGTTTTCTCAGAAAGTACAAAGTACAAGGATGTCATCGATTCCGTGCTTGGCGAGAGGCTGCAGCCCAAAGAGCAGGAGCTGGCCGAGAAGCTTTCGCTGGCCGAGCAGCTCAGGTAAGGGTGTGTGTGCGGGGCGGGCCGTGGGAAGGTGTGCGCACCCTGAAAGGACAGCGTGGGTGTTGGAACCAAGAGCTGGCATGGGCCAGGGAGGGCAGAAGCCAGCTGGCAGGCACAGGCCCCAGGGTTACTCGAGAAAAATTAGAGAAGAATGCCATTTGTGGGGGCCCCAGCCTTTGGTGTGCTGCAGCCCCTCCCTCGTCCCTCTTTCCCGGCCCTCCCGAGTGGGGAAGGTGCATCCTTCCCTGTGTCTTCCTGAGCCTGCGGAGCTCTGGGTCCTTCACTGTCTCCAGCTACCCCACCTGGGGGAGACTCACGTCTGTGTCGGGTGTGCGTCCCAGCCCTGCACAGCGCAGCGTCTCTCTTGACACAGAAACATCTGTAGTCAAAGAGGAAGTCCCGGGGCCTCTTTAGAAAGGTTAATTCAGGAGACACTGGCTTCCTTCCAGAGGAGGAGATGAGACGATGTCCGGGGACCCTGCAGGAGCCTTTTCTGACGCAGGGAAGGGCTTCATCTCGTCTGCTGTTTCCCATGTTGTTGGCACAGTCTGGTCACCAAATATGTGCCTGAGACTGCTTGGAGGATTCCTCCGTCCCAACGCCAGGTCTGTCCCTGCGCGTGGCTCCGTTGTGCTGCCCTGCAGGCTCACCTGGTTTTCTGTCTTCCTTCTAGGGAGTCCTGTATTCTGATAGGAGAACAGCGCAGGAAGCTGTCCCAGCTGAGGCAGCAGTTAGAAGAGGGTAGCAATGAGTCGTTGCTCCTCAAGGAGCACCTGAAGGCCATCCCCACCCGGCACGACGCCGACCCCACCCTGGGCCGGGGTCTCCGAGGGCAGCTGGCTGAGGGCTGCAGGCTGGCAGAGGTCCTTGCCGGAAAGTCAGGTGAGGGGGCCACAGACTCTGAGAACCCTGAGCCGGCGCAGGCATGAGGGCTGGGGACATCGCATGCACACAGTAACTTTGTTTACAAGCCGCTCTATTCCAGTGTCATATTTAGGGCCATGGCAAAATCAGGAGTTCCTGAGTGGCCGCCTAGGAGCTAAAGGTACAGCACAGCGGTACGGCATCTACCTGTGTCCTTTGTCCCTGGTGGAGCATGGTGTTGGCTGAGCAGGTGGCATCCATCCAGGGCAAAATCAGAGGACGGAGTGTGACCGGCGGTAGCTTCTTAGAGGGAACATCATTCAGACTAAGATTTCTGTGGGTGACTGGTCCTTCCCTCGGTCCTAAATTTCTGTTTCTTAGTGTAGACAAGTGGATTATATGATCACTGCAGCTGTGTTAGGTGGGAATGGAATACCCATCAACACACTTACATTAAAACCACTCTCTTTGGGGTTGGTTATGTACTCGATCCAGTTGCACCCAATAGATGTCAAGACCTCCCTTGGAGAGAATTTCCGCTCCTGACACAGCCAGGCTGCTGCGTTTCCTTCCCTGCGAGCGAGGAGCCGCGGTGATAGTTACTAGTAACTGAGGACCGCATGTCCGTCAGGTTCACTCTGCTGTGCGTCCCGTGGGCTTGGGAACAGGTGTCATGACGTAGGCACCCTTCGCTGTCACGCAGAACGTTTCCCGCCCTAAGAGTCCACTGTGTCCATCCCAGCACGCATCCCTCCCTCACCCCGATCCCCGAAGGCCCAGCCCCTGTATGATCAGCCATGTGGTTTGCGAGGATTTCCTCCCAGGGTGCGGTCACCGGTGAGCGGTCTCAGCAGTGGTTGATGTCGTTGAGTCCAGCTTGCTCGCCCTTTGCTTCACGCACTGTGCTCTCTGTGTCCTGTCTGAGAACTGAGGTCCCAACCCAAAGTCGGCTCGATTTCTGTTCCTTATTCATCGTGTTTTGTGAAAATTTGGTGGTTTTCACTCTACCCTAAAGTCACTCTGATTTAATTCTCTGGAAAGCCGGTCTCAGCAGTGGTTGATGTCGTTGAGTCCAGCTTGCTCGCCCTTTGCTTCACGCACTGTGCTCTCTGTGTCCTGTCTGAGAACTGAGGTCCCAACCCAAAGTCGGCTCGATTTCTGTTCCTTATTCATCGTGTTTTGTGAAAATTTGGTGGTTTTCACTCTACCCTAAAGTCACTCTGATTTAATTCTCTGGAAAGCATATAGTCTCTAAGGACTTTGTGTGTGTGTGGCCTGTGACTGCTTTCCCAGCATCTTTTTATGAAAAGGCTCGTTTCTCCATGGAGGCCCGGCTCCACTGTGAAGTCTGCTTGTGAGGTCCCCTCCTTCGCCGTGACATCAGCGATACTTCCGTGTTTTCATTTTATACTGGAAATTGTTTAGTAGGGATTTTCATATCCTTTCGTTGCTACCTTTCTGTAACACATGTCATTTTTGTGGCTATGAACTCTACCTATATCATGCTGTTTTTTCTGAGATGCTTTTTAAAACGTGCTTGCTGAGCAGCTTTATTGAAAACAGATACTCTCAGTGTTTATTTGTCTGAGCTAGCTGTCTTTTGTTTTCCCTTCCGAATTCAGTGGGTAGATATTGGATATTGGGTAGTCTTTGTTTCCACCCATCCCCCTCCGTTCTTTTCTGTTTCTATGATCTCTAAAGAGAAATCTCATAGAGTTCTCCCCTGTGACACCTTTCAGCCTTACTTTCAGGTTTCCTTGCTGTCTCTGTTTCTCTGACGTTGTCATGTGCTCGGACTATGTGTGGGTTCCTCGTGACTACCCTGCTTGTGCTCAGAGTTTCTACCTGCTTCTCTGTGTAGTTACCTTAGGGGCTTCCTCAGGTATGGTTACTTTAAATATTTCTGCTGAGCTTGACTCTCTTCTGCTATCTTTATCATGCATCGGTTTTACCACTTAAAATTTTCACAGTGTTTTCACATGTTCCCTTCTCTTCTGTGCTGTCTTTTTTAGTGATTCTGAGATGGAACTGGGGGTCTTGTAATGACGGGCATGTGCTCTACTCTTGAGATGATCCACCCAGCTACCAGCTAGGAGCTCCTTTTTTACTCTTTCATTCTCGTTCTCCTCGCGTTTGAGTTCCGAAAGATTCTGCCAGCATTTGGGGTGAGGTTAGGGGAGCCCATCAGCCTTCTGCTATGGTTGTTGGTTATCCACCATTTGCTTTCAGTTCTGTCTACCTTGCCCATTAGAGCTGTCAGCCTATAGCCCTAGAGAACACAGCTTTGAAATTCCTCTTCTGAGAACTCTAAATTTAGTTTCTCTGGTGTGTTTTCAAAAACTGTCCTTTGTCTCTGGGCTGTCTTGAGATTGTCTGTTGGAAGCCCCCCGAGATAAACTGAGTGCCGTGAGTGGAGGTCACCTGACGTTTTGGGATGGTTTCCATTTCTCTGGCTGGGGTTCCGCTCTGTTGCGTACGAATGTGCTTTAACTCCAGGTACCACAATCAAATGTCCCTCCGGCTGTTTTACTTTTGTGTACATGCGTGTCTGGGTAGTTCCGCAATTCCTTCCGTTTTGCTCCTCTGCTCTCACCTGAGAGCCCTGGTGATGGGTGGGCAGGTGTGGAAGGATAGGAAGCAGGGCACGGCCTGTATTGTAGTCTCTGTTTCTAGTGAGTGTGAGCCCAGGGCTGTCACCTTCCCAGGGGTGTCTCGGTGTCCCTACTTCCTCTCTGCTCCGTGTACCCCACCCGAATTGCCAGCGCACCACCAGAAATATGGTTGGCAAGAAAGCACACAGTTCTCTATGTAACAGGGTCCTCCTGTGCTGCCTCCAGAGAGGAGAACTTACACGCCCCCCAGGTCCATGGATATTTCCGTTCCCACCACTGCAGAGGCCGTGGGGTCTCTCATGGTGCACGGGAGCTCCTCCGTGCCTCACTGGACATTTATCATTTTCATTTCAGAAAGTCTGGAGGAGGAGAGTGGAAAGGACTGTCAATCACTGCTTCCCAGGTAACAGTGAACATTCAGGGCCTCGACTACCATGGGGACAGTAGGAGGTGGCTCCCAAATGCATAGACCAGGAGGTGAAAAGGACCCCAGATTTCACCTGCAAAGGGAAGCAAAATCTCCTGCTGATGTAACCTCAACCAAATAAGAACACCTCTAGTACCCAGCTGGCCATTGCCCCTGTGGTACTGGTCTGTCCCTCAGTGGACATCCACAGCCTCACTACAACTTTGGATTCACGGAATCCTCTCTGCTCTGTTGTGTGGAGAAGTTGAGGCGGAGATGCAGGCCTGGTTCTGCGTGGGTGGCCCTAGCCAGTTGGCAGGTAGTTCATGCTGAAGAACCTAGCAAGATCAAACACCTGTCTGTCATGTCACTGTGTGTGGGAGAGTGTGGACTGCTGCCCTCTCGGACTCTGCATGTGTTAGGGGCAGTGACTGCCACCACATGGGAAAGTCAGCCCGCTTCCTAGAGAAGGTGGACCCTGCTGTGGTTCTCGGGTGTCCTGCGGGTCGTGATTGTATCACACAGGGAGCCCTGCGATTCTGTCCTCATCTGTTCGCCGTGCAGCCCACACACTGAGCCCTCGCTCCGTCTCCTGCATCGGGGCAGCTGCACCTGTCCCCTCCTAGGGAGGGTTTCCTTTCTCCTTGGGTCCTTTCCTTGGGTCTGGCCCCTTCCAATCTGTGACCGCTCCCTTCCACCTCTCTCAGGACCACCTGGCACCTTCCATGCCATCCTTCTTGTTTTCGTGCCTTCATCCCACCAGGGTGAGCACAGGAGGAGTGGACAAGCAGGGGGAACACGTCCCTCGGGACTGGCAAGATGACGACCAGGAGCAGCCGTCTGGTCCCGGTGAACCGAGTGACCGCCCGCAGCCTCCCTGCAGCGCGGCTCTCCCGGTGGATGAGATCTCCCCTTCTCCAGATGCAGCTCGTGAGTCCTCCAGTCCGAAATGATCTCTGCTGGTCCTCAAGCGTATTTCTGGGGATCCAGTGGCAAATCCAGGGTGGTGAGCACGGCCGATGAGACGTGAGAGATGAAAGAGGCGGTAAGACTCGGCACCACCTCGGAGCCCGTGCCTGGCAGGCTCTGCAGGACGTCCCTGGGAGGCTGCGGCGGCTGATCTGGCCTGCAGTGCTCTTGCCGATTGTTGGTCCCGAGTGGCGAGCTTTCATCTTTAGGGACCGTGCACGCGCCGTTCCCCTTGAGTCTATCACTGGAGCTATGCTCGGCACCCTTCCTCCACTCCAGTCAGCGTCCCTGTGTGTTCCAGCTCGGTTTGTCCGTGAGAAGCTGTCCTCTGCCTGCCAGCACAAGCTCGCTCCTTCACTGTCCCCGTGACTCCTGAAGGCGGAGCCTGGGCCCTGGCTCTCTCCACCCTCCGCACTGAAAAGGCCCTGTTCTCTGGGGAGCCCAGATCCTTCCTCCCTGAGGCTCTGTAGCATCCGGGGGACCCATCGGACGGCCGCAGGCACCTTCTCTCAGTGCCTCCCACAAGCAGAGCATCTGATGGGATGAGCGATGGTTCAGGGACAGGGCCCAGCGACACTCAGAATTAACCTTGTGTAGTGTTTTAGTCCTGCCCTCGCCTTCGTAGTGTGTGTGTGTGTGTGTGTGTGTGTGTGTTTGCAGCGTATGAGAAAGACGTCGCCCTTGGGGATCTGGGGTGTGCACGTACCATGTCTGGATCGGTTTTACTCTCCCTCACCCAGCACCACGCCCTCCCCTCCTCGTCTTTCCTCAGCCTCCCTTTCCGCTTCAGAGTCTACCCCCTATTTCCTGTTGTCCGTCTTTTGTTTGACTGTTGAAACTATTTATTCTTTGGCTCTCTCACATTGGAGTCCCTGTTATATTTCAACCTCCGCGGTTTATTTTTCTGCATAATTATGATCTCAGTGTCCACCCACTTTCCCGTCAATGTCTCCAGTTTACCTTTCCCGTGGTTGAGTAGCATTCCGTGTGTCTGTGTGCCACCTTCTCATTGTCCGTGCGCCTTTGGTGGTCTGTGCACCACTTCCACATTTTACCTGTAGTCTTGTACTAGTATAAGCGTCCGCGTCACTTTTGCTTTGCTTGAGCAGAATCCCTGACACAAGTGGAAGGAGGAAAGATTACTTTGGCTCACAATTTGTAGGTGTTTGGATCCATAGTTGTCTGGTTCTACGACTAGGTGGCGTGTTAGAAAAGAGAGTTGATGGCACGGCAGGCAGGAAGCAGCAGAGGCTCGAGGCAGGAGGAGGAGGGACCCTCAGTGACCACAGTGACCCTCTCCTGTCCTCCCACTGGGCTTCGCCTCCCAGCATCACATCCAGATACAAATCCACCCATGGACTAACCCCGTATCACACCCATGATCCAGTCGCTTCCCAAAAGCACCGCCTCTGAGCACAGAAGGCACTGGGGGGACATCTCGATGGAAGCCATAACGGTGAGCATGCATGTGCGTGCAGTACTGTGGTGTGATGACTTCCAGTCCCGTGCAGCTGCCCAGAGACAGCAGCTGGGTCCAGTGCAATTCTCTCCTGAGTGTTTTGAGGAAAGTGCACACCGATTTCCAATGTGGTGGCACTAGTTTACATTCTCCCAAGCAAGGCAGAAAGGTCCTTTTCGCCTACCAGCTGTCAAGCATTTGTTCCTCAAAGTAGACATTCTAACCAGAATAAGACAAACTCTGGTGGTGTTTTGATTGGAATTTCTTGAATTGCCAAGATGCGCAACATATTGTTAGGTGCTTCTGGGCCATTTCTATTGCTTTTCACGAGGATGTGTTGGTTTCTTTGCCCAACTTTTGCTGGGAGTCAAACTCTAGGACAGGAGTGAGGCACAGAGGTCAGGTGTGTCACACAGTCGGCATGCCCGGAGCTTTTATATTTAACATCTAATATTGTTGAGTTCTCGTATTTCTAGATATTAGACCTCTGAGGAATTGGCTGGCAAAAATGTCTTTCGATTTGGTAGTTCTTTGCTCATTCTGTTGGTGGTTTGCTTTACTTTGCAGAACCTTTTTGATTTTATGCAATTCCATTTGTAGATTTTGTAGATTTTTAGTATTACACGGTGGGCATTCTGCTGAGGAAGTCCACGCCTATGCTTTATTTTAAAGAGTTTGTGGTTTTATCCCCAGATCTGTGGTCCACTTGGGTTCGCTTTTAGCACAGGGTGAGAGAGATGGGCAGAGTCAGTCTTGTGCATGTGGATGGCCAGTTTCCCGGCACTATTTTTCCACAGCCGCTCTTTCCTCCAGCGTAGGTTATTGGCCCCTTAGTCAAACATCCAATGGCTGGAGGTTGTTTCTGCGCTCTGTACTCTATTCCGCGTGTCCATTGTCTGTGTGTATTTCGGTGCCATTCTGTCTCTCGTCTGCCCGGAGACGGAAGTGAGGAAGCCTTCCCCTTCCTTAGGAGACAGTCTGAGACTCCTGAGGATGTTTCCCTGAGTGTCCCATTCTCTCACTGAGAGCCGTTCATCCGATTCCATTGCCACAGGGGTGTGTACTGGGTCTCCAGGTGAGTTTATGTCGTGACTGCTGTGTGTGTTTGCAGAACCTCAAGACACCCTGAGCCAACAGGAAGAGGAGGAAGAGGCAGGGGTAACCTGGTGAGTGTGAAAGGTCATGGCCTGTGAAGTGGTGGCCTCTAAGGTCTGAAGTACAGGGAAAAGCAGGAGGTGTTCAATTTCCCTACTTGATCCATTCTGCCAACCCAGAACTGAACTATTTTCAGAGCTTTTTGTCTCGATTGCACCTCCCCTTAGTTTGCAGGTTCTGTCACCTGGAGTCACTGTCGCCCACAGAGAACTAGGCTCAGGTTTCCCTGCATTCCGGGCAAGGAAGCTCTGCATTCTCCTGGGGGAGGTGGCTGGGAAGAGACACTCCCCGTCTTCCTGCCGTTTGGCCTTAGTTGGCTGGAGGGGATTGCATAGCACAAAACAGAACCGGACCAAACAGCACATCCCATGGAAGTTCAGTATTGTAAGGACGGGCTCGGCAGACCCGGGATCGCTGGGCTTCCGCATTTCCCCTGGTGCCTTCCTTTCCGGGGTCCCTGCAAGTACCATGGAGCCCAGTGCTCTGGTGTTGGGGCAGCTGCGTGCTTCTCACTGTGTGCACATCACACCTGCTCATACTCAGCTGCATCTACCCCTCCAGCCCCTTTATGAAATCTTCTTCTGAGTGGGGACTCTGGGAATTGCTAATGTGTGCAGGCTGCTGGGCCTTTCCTGGCATCCTCCTGCCCCAGCATTGTGACTTCTGAAGAATGCCCCCTGTGTCTCGTGTGGCCTCTCTTTGGGCTTCCAGGGTGGACCAGGTGATTAGCTGTGAATTCCAGTCCTTCACGGTTGCCGTGCTGTTCTCCTTACAGGTACCTGGAGGATGGCGATGATATCAATGATTCACTGTCGTACACTTTAGATAGAAGTTATTTGATGGTTTCCACCTGCCGGGACTCACCAGCGCCCCCCAAGCCTTCCAAGACTCCAGTCTTCCTGGGTGAGGAGCCTGGGGTTCCCTCTCCTCTGGGTGAGGCCAGAGAGTGCTCCCCGCTCCCCGAGAAGAGATTCAGGCTCCTGGGTGTCCCAGCCACCTCCGCGTGCTTTGTGCTCAGCCTTGTCTGCAGGTGGGAGGTGTCCTCAGGCGGGCCCTGTGGGGACCTCGCTGTGGGTCAAGCTCTAGGGAGGGCTGAGGCGCAGCAGTCAGGTGTGTCAGGCAGCGCGCAGTCCTCCTGACTGCAGGCCACAGGCCTTTCACCTGGTGCTCCCTGGGAAACGCAGCAGGTGGGTCCGGAGCAGCAGGGCTGTGGAGAGCCAGGACGTCCCACAGACACTGACAATGCTTTTCTACATGGACTCCTTTTCTGCCCAAAGGCCCGTTTCGTGTTGCGTACCATATCTTCTTGTTGACTTTTGTGTGTGTTTTCTTTTGACATTGGGGACTCAAGTCATTTGCTTTGCCCCGATCCACATCCCCAGCCCTTCTCAATGTGTTCGCTTGAAGGCAGATTCTCTCTAATCACTCCGTTGCACAGATAGACTTCGAAGCCACATAATTGTCCTTTGTGAGCAGCGTCCCTTTCATAGCAATAATTCTTTGTGGGGACCTTCGTCTCCCCTGTATTTTTGGAGACCATAGAGTGGTTTCTACGCTCTGAGCTTAGGTCCTGCTCGGTGTCATGCTCTCAATAAGCAACCCTCCAAGGTCTAAGTGCGTACACGGGCTGTGCTTGTGCATGGAATTTTGGAAGCATCCTGAAACTGCACCCCAGCACCCGCACCCTGTACCCGTAGCCAAGGGTCCTGTGCCTTCGTGAGCACCCAGGATTCATTGTCTGGAGAGCTGGTATCTTTCTCCTCAGTGTCATCTCCGTGTCTGTTCTTTACAGCGGATGCACTTGGTGGGGCCGGTGGCAGCAAGAGCTCTAGGTAGCAGTTAGGAAAGTCCCTAGGATCAGAGGGGAAGATGCGTGCTTAACCGTGTCGCAGCGTGCAGGCCAGGACCCTGCGTTGCCGACCTGTCAGAACAGGGGCTGTGTTCCATAGCTTGGGAAACAAGCCCTCTACTTCCCACAGAAACTGTGCTAGGCCCTGCAGTGTGGCGCTGAGCATGCCCCATTTTACACAGAGCACACGGACCTCCATGGGCCGCAGTGTGTGAGGCAGGGTGGCTGTGATGTGACCTTCCACATCTGATTTATTCACAGCAAATCAGACTCCCTGTGAGGATGAGGATGCACCGGAGCCAGAGGCCCCCAGGAAACTGATGATCGGGGATCAGCGACGGTAACTGTGGTGACAGGGAGACCTCGTGTGCACATCCCAGGGGCACAGATGTCCTGGGTTCACCTGTTCCTCCCATCACGGCCACAAATGGGCGTTTAGGAATGTTGCTCACTTTGTTTGGTTTTCTTGTATCGCATGTCACTTCTTACTAATTTCCTAAGTTACCCAAAGGACAAGTCAGGGACCAGCTCGGTGCTCATGGCTTCAGCCTTCACACCTGTGTGACCAGTTCTCTACGGTGAAAGCAGGGTAGGAAGGCGGGACTGGTCTCTGCATTCGGATCCTGAGTTCTGTGCCACATGTTTCATAAGCAGAAAGCGAATTATTAAGAAAAACTTTGACCAAGCCTAGTGTCTTTGTATAGAGGGGCTCAAGAGCTCACTTGCTTTGCCTGTGAATACTGCAGACCTTTCAAGCCCTAGTCACCGCTCATGTGGAGCTTTCCCTTGGAAGAGCTCCCCTGGGATGTGCTCAGAGAATGCCCTCTCCACGTGCCTGTCGCTATCTGGGCCCCATCTACACTCCTCTAGGCCCCCCTTCCTCTGGACATGGTGTGTCACGATCCAGGACAACGCCCGGAAGCTGACCCAACACCGTGAGCAGCTACGGAAAGGGAAAGAGGCTGCCTTCTCCCTTGGACAGTGTCTCCGGCGCCTCTTTACCCAGGAAGAACCTGCTCGTGCGGTTCAGAGACACAGAGAGGAACTGGTGGAGGCCTGCAAGCTGGCCGACCACCTTGTCCTGCAGCTGCACATAGGTGAGGGGACCCCAGGCCCTGAGCACATGAGCCATCCCGAGGTCCCTGCTCACAGGCCACTCCACACTCCCTAGGCGACCCCTTTACCAGCTTTAAGCTTTCCCATCACATCTTTGCCAAGACAAGTGAGGACGGGAGGCTAGGAAGTCGGGGACACCATGCGGGCATCCACTGTAAGGACCAGAGGCAGCCTGTAGAATGAAGAAAGCTGGACAATTCTGGAGCGTCTGGTGCTGTCCTTGGTGCTGACCGGTCTCCTTATGGTGGAGCGCTAGATGGATCTTTGAGAAATGTCTCTTCCTTGAGCTCACCTGGTGACCCGTGCTTGCATGTAGTTGTGTAAAAAATGTAGGCATGTTTTCTAAACCAGATTGGAAAAGGAAAAAGCTTTGTGTCACGGTAGAGAAGGAATTCACTGTGGATGAAATGGTGGTGGGCAGGATGCTGTACAGGAATCATTTCCTGCACAGAGGATTTTCCTGGAGGACAGAGCAGACACCACCCTGCAGTGCTTGGTGGTGCTTGGAATAGCAGAGGGGCCCAGGTCAGCGCTCCCTGTCCTCGTCCCAGAGAAGGGACTTGGCGTCGCGCCGAGGGAGAGCTGGGAAGGGAGAGAGGCCCCGCCTAGGCACCAGGCTCGTGTCCAGAGGGAGGTGAGCAGAGCAGAAGTGTGGAGGGAGCCGGACCAGTGCAAAACGCATTTTAACCCGACCCCACCAGGACATCAGTCCTTTTCCTGAAGGGTCACAGAGCCACGCCAGATCATTTCTCTGAAGAGAGTATGGGAGCATTCCGTACAGCTCCTTCCCTGTGTCCTAAAATCGAACAGAAAAAATGACACCATCTCTTTAAAAATGATGTCATCGTGCCCAGAGAGATCAGCACGACACCGACACGTATCTGACTAGACGTTTCTCAATTTGCAGCAAACTGTGGAAGCAGGACAGGCAAGGAAGAGAAAGAGCCACTTTACCAAGTGGACGATCAGAGCAGGTAAGACGGGAAGAGGGTCCATGAAAGGACGACGAAGCGTGCGGCCACAGTCGCAATTGCAGAGGGTGCACAGGCGGCTGGCTTTGCTGGCTTCATTCTCCCAGCCCACCACGGCCTTCCTCATAGCGAGGCTTGCATTTTCTCTGGTACTTGGAGCGCTCATCCGAGTCTGTCTCGGGATTTCCTGTCCTCCCAGGTCACACCTGTCCTCTTGTGTGTGTGAATGATTTACATTCCATCCTCTGAGCTGATTGCCCAGGACTTCACTGAGAATTAGGCAGTTACAAACTTAGGTACACACACGTGTATGTACGTGTAGCCTGCCACACATTCAGAGGAAAAGAAACTGCAACCACCTGGGCAGTGTGCTGATGTCAGGATCTACTCAATCGAATAGGATATTTAAAATATTGAGGCTCGTTGTGAGGAGTTCTCTTTTGAGAGCTTTAAATGATATTTTCATAGGAATCACTGTCCCAAGCCTATTGAACGATCATCCACTGAGCTGTAATTTTTGATTTCCCCTCTTCTCCCTTAGCGATTTCAGCTTCCTGATTCAGGCTCAGGCCCGAGAGCTGACCCAGTTAAGGAAGAAGTTGGAGGCAGGAAGAAATGTCGCATTCATCCTCCAAAAACATCTCAAAGACCTCATCACGGATAATGACTTTGGTGAATCCCAAGGGCAGAGCCTCCTACAGCTGGCAGAGTGGCGCAGGCTGGCTGAGCGCCTGACCCTCCAGCTCGGCTCAGGTGAGGGGGCCGCAGGCCCTGGTCAGACTGGGCTTCTCCGAGCCCCAGCTCCTGGAGGCCCCAGCAGACGGGTCGTCTCTGCAGCGCTCCCCTTCCCGTCTGCATTCTCCTGAGAGTCTCAGCCCATCAGGGAGCCGCATTGGGGGACAGAGGAGGAGCGTGTGGGGTGGGGTCCACACGATTCCCTCTCGCTCTCCTCCCTGACAGAGGGGCTCCTGACACCAGCAGCCCTCATCGCCGTCCTCGGGGCAGGGAGGGACGGGGGAGTTGGGTTAGATTTCTGTCACCCTGGGGTGAGGATGGTTTTTCCCAGTGTCTTTGCACCGACTTCATTATGGCTGATGGGGTGTTGATCCTTCTGGAAGAGCTGTTCCCGCATCTCTAAACTGTCCCGGTGTGTGTTGTGTCACACGCACAGTACTCAAATAGGGATTTCTCTCGGCGGGCCGAGTCACTCCGGGCGTTTCTTTGAGGACTTGATGTAGTAGAATGTAGTCCTGGGTTTGAGGACACTGGGACTCTGCAGCGTACGCAGGAGACCTCCCTGAACAAATGGCAGACCGAGCATGTGGGGTGCTGGGGAGTCCCTGGTACGTTGTGCACTGTGGGCCAGGTTGTTTCCTCTTTCCTTGGTGGGAGGAGTACGTGGGGTGAGAGAGCCGTGGTGAGATGTAGGTCCACAGACCTCGTAGATCTACTGCATGACAGGAGGGGCGGTTCCGGGCCCGGCAGACCAGGGTCCGTGTGAACTTGGCCCTGTAAAGCGCAGTGCCCGCCGGCATAATCATCCCAGATGGGGACTTTTTGCGTGAAGGAGCTGATGCACCCCGTGCTGTTTCTGCTGCGCTGACACAGGTCACTCAGTGCAGTTCCCTGTGTCCATCTGCAAACCCTGCGTGCTCCTTCGTGTCCATGCACTGAGGTGGGCAGGGTGGGCGTGGGGGAAGGGGCACCGTGCAGTGACTGTCTGCGCCTCTCTGAATTTGCTTACAGAGCACCACTGCGACACGGAGGACGAGGAAGAAACAGAGTCCCTGGACTCCAGGTGACCAGCATGGTCAGGGCTGTGAGCCAGTGACGGGAGCGGGGCTGTGTGAGAGGCAAGAGCCGGGGTCGGGCGTGGCCACCGACTTCACAGTCGGGGAGAAAAGCCTGCCCGTGGCTGTGGCGTCATTCACCCAACCACAGGCTCCACGGCCTTCGGCAAGGCGCGGTGTGTCCCCTGGGGATTGGGAGAGGGCGTCTGTGCAGGGAGAACTAAGCAGTCTTGGGGCGTTATTGTCCTGAAAGACGCCGCAGAGGTTAGAGTCAGGATCACACGCACATTGTCTCTCTGAACTGCTGCGCCGAGTGCGTGGAGAGCTGAGGCACAGCAAGGAAAGTTGTAGATCACCCGACAGGAAATTATGTCTTGTCTCAATATTGCTAAGCAAAGGCTTAGAAGGCCCAAGTTCTCGTGCAGTCTCCGCCACTGGAGCCTGTATTCCCGGGACCCTGTCAGATCCCCACAGTTCACGCACAGGGTGGGGCCCTGCTGTGGCTCTCACTGCGGGCTCCCTGTCCTGACTGTGCCCAGCGGGAAGCTGGCTCTCTCCCCTCGTCACTGCTTATCTGGACGGTGCCCTGGGCAGAGGCGCCTCTCTTCCCTGCACGCTTTTCTCTTTCTGTCTATCTGTCTGGCTCTGTCCCTCTCTTTGTATCTGTCAAATTCTCGTAGTAGGCAGCAGTGCCTGAGTCAGAGGGGAACAGTTTCCTCCTGTCTTTTGTAGCAAGGGTCAGAGGTGTTGGAATTCACCCCGAAGCTTTGAGGCCCACTTGGGAAGCTGTGCTTCCTCATCCATCTTGACTTTGTCTTTGTTCCTCCGTTTCTCCCCTCCCTCAGTGATGAGCAGCAGGATGAGAAAGTGGATGAACTCCTGTCAGGTTCAGTGGCGGAGCGCTCCCTCCTCGGTCCTGGGCGTCCTGACCCACCTTACCAACAGCAGCATTGCATCAGTGTTGCCGTCCCTGCAGAGGAGCATGAAGCGAGTCCTGCACAGGATGGAACCAGTGAGTCCCCCAGCATCCCGCTGGAAGTGCGTCTCCTGAGTCCAGGATCCCCCAGTTCTGTGCTCGGCTCCGGTGTCGGCTGAGAGAGGCATCTGCGGCCGCCCGGGAGGCCCCTTAGGGTGCAGCACTCCATGCAAGACTCCATGGGGACTTGTTTGATTGGGGCCTTTCCCGGTCAGGATGTAGAGGAAGCAGGAACCTGACCGCTGCACACAGCTGACACAATACAGAATGTTGAGGTTGGTGCCAGAGAGATCTCACAGGGCAGCACCAGAATCGACTCTTTCAGGGAGCTTAGGGACAGGGGACAGATTAGTTTCTTGCCATCCTGAGGCTACATGAGGAAGACAGAGACACAGGAACCCAGGATGTCTGGGGTTGGCTGCGATCCAGTGCTTTCTGACCCCAGAGCCGAGGGTGGCAGAGCGGGAGACTGAGTGAGCTGGCCGCACAGGACCTTTGAGAAGGAGCTGCAGGATGAGGCAGAGTCCTTGGAGAGAACCTGGCATCCAGCCCTGTCCAGCTCCCTCCAGTTCTCACGTCCTGTTTTCCCTGCTTGGCCGTTCATTAAAAAGTAGATTGGTGGGTTGAAGATGTTTTCCCTCCACTCCATAGCAGGTATTCAGAGTCCTGCCAAGTGTCCAGAGAGGCTTGCGATGAAAGGATAAACAATATCTTGAGCAAGCATGGTGACACCGCTGACGAGCCTGTCCCCTGGCCTGTGAGGAGGACGCTGGGAGACACCTGGGGCCCGGCTGAGCTGAGGGAGGGGCAGCCATGTCCCGGGGAGGCTCTGTGTGCAGACACCGGGGCAGTGTTGCTGGAGAAGCACCGGGGCTGGAAATCAGGCGTCAGAGGCGAGGTGAGGCCTCCAGTCCTTGAGTGGGCAGCACAGAGAAGTGTATGAGAGGCAGGCCCAGCATAAGCCAGGACTGCGGAGGCAAAGAGCAGTGGCCTGGGGCACACGGCAGTGGTCAGAGCTCCTCAGGAGGCTGAGACAAGATGGTCACGTGAGCCTGGAGTTCCAGACCAGACTGGGCGCCACTGTGAGGCTACCTCTCCACATTAAAAACAAAACAGAAGCGGAAGCTCTGCTGAGATACTCAGTGGGGTGGAAGTGCAGAAGCAGAGGGGGAAGAGGGGAGCAGGTGTGCATCGGGGCACAGAGAGGAGGGCCCTGTCTGGTGGACATGCAGGAGGATGAGGCAGGACAGACACCTGAAACACAAGGTGAGGAAAGGGCAGCGGACCTCGGTGGGAGCAGCTGTGCAGAGGGAGGAGAGAGGCCCACAGCAGGCCCTGTGGCCCGCATCCCCTCTGAAATGCAGCGTTGGCCTAAGGCGCCTGGCAGCCTTGTACCGCACAAACCCCTCAGCCCCCTGGGTTCTGTCACAGGAGATATCAGCATGGTCCTCTGCTCCTAGCCACCACCTCTGTCTCTTCTCATTGTCCTGTCCTGTCAAGGTCCCAGGTCCCTGCCGGCACCGGCGTGTAAACACGCCTGCCTGTGTCTCACTGTGTCCCTGACGCCGGGTCCCAGCCCCGGCGCTCTCCCCGTCCCGGAATGCGAGCTTCCTCCTCTCTCCGTAGCCCAAGGTCTTTCCTCCGCCTGCGTGGCCTCGGTTCAATCTCCACACCACCAGCAGCGCAGTGTCTCGTGGAGTACGGGGTCAGCCCTGCAGGAATTTTCCTAGAGAGCCACTATTTTAGATTTCACGAGCAGCGTGATAAAGGATTGTTGTCACTGTGGCCTAGACTGGGTGCGAGTGGCGTTGTGTGATCTTGTTTCCCGAGGTCAGGGACATTCTGCCCACTGCCACAGGGGACCTTGCAGTTCTTTTGGAAGACGCAACCTGATATTCTGCTCATGGTGTCCTGTTCTCAGCCCAAGAACACTGATGCCTGTGTGTCCCACAGCACAGGGTTTGTAACGGGTCACGAGGTGAGTGTGTGTGGTGACCATCGTGTGTGCGTTGTTTGCAGAACCTGAAGGCATCCTGAGAAA
>NW_022900944.1:45923747-45924206 GCF_012274545.1 Fukomys damarensis
GTGGGAGAATGTGGGGGCGGGACATTGGGACACTAGCGTTCTCAGAGGTAACAGGACAGAACTCTCCTTCCTGAAATGACAGGAGGGACATCAGGGTCGGAGGTCTCCGGTGTGGGGCTTTGTGGGTCAGGACTGTCCGTGTTCTCTGCAGTGAGAGGAGGCGGTGGGAGGTGGGGCCGTGCTGAGATGGAGAGGCACTGACCGCAGTCCACTGACGGGACGGAGGAGGGTCCAGGGCTCGGCCGCCCAAGACGTGTGAGCTTGGCCCGGTGAAGCTCCCGGGACACCACGACAGCCACCCACAAACAGGGACGTTCTGTGCCTGGGCGCCGCCTGCCGTCCACCCCGTTTCCGTGCAGCCGACAGGGTGCCGTGAAGTGCGCTCTGCTCCGGATTCAGCCTGTGGCTCCCCTCATCCTAGCTCTCCATTTCCTTTCTTTCCCGTGGAGAGTGAGCCTC
>NW_022900944.1:45924706-45945579 GCF_012274545.1 Fukomys damarensis
CCCACATACTGCTGGAGCCAGGGAAGGTACTGCTGACTTAAGAAGATCAATCACCAAGAGGACTCTCTGCACTTTATAGCGACGTCTACAACAACGTACCAGCCGCGTTGCCACACAGAAGCGATGCTTTGTGAGAGCTGGATTCTCAACCAGGGACTGCACTTGAGTTTTATTCCAAAGGCCAGGTTTTGTTTTTCAAAGTCACAGTCCCTCCAACTCCAGATGTGACAGATACTCCAGAAGCCAGGGGCTTCTGCAAACTGTTTGATCCAGCTTGTCTCTTTGAATTTCAACTTTAATCCTGTTAGGTTAACAAGTATTATTAGAATGATATTGTCCCTAAATAGTCACTTCACAATTCAATTTTATAGTCATTTTATTTATGATCATTTTGATGGATACGGATATTAAGTTAACAGGTGCTTCCTTCTTCTTTTCTAGTTCTAGTCTAAACTCCGGCTGCTTTTGGCACATTGTGCTAGATGTAGTAGGTTGTATTTCTCATAGTTTCTTGTCCCCTTTGCGTATGTACTTTGATATTTCAGAAGTATTGTATAGTTTAGGTTTTACATTACTCTAAGAATATATTTACGCCTTTAGTCCCCTTTTTTGACAAACCTCATATTATATTTATAGTCTGTATGTTAGGCTATGTTTCCCATATATAGTAGATTGTGTTCCTCGCAGTTCTTTCTCTGTGCTGTATTTGGAATGCAGAAGTATCAGAGGGCTTGAGAGTCACATCTCCCTAAGAAAGTTTTAGACTCCTGTGGTCGCCTTCATTTGACCAGTGTCTCATGGTTACTGTGTCAGGTTTTACATGATGTCTCCCAACTTGAAGTCACACTGTGACAGCACTTATTTTCTTTATTTCTACCCAGTTACCTGCCATTTATAGTGTTATTTCCACTCAGCCATACATATCCTAGTTACACATTATTTCTGCTGTCTACACCTTAGTTTTTCTAGCAATCCAAATGTAATCTGGCATTTGGATGAAGGCGACCCCTGCTGTAACTGGTGATGATATGGCTGCTCAGAGCTGTCCCACTAAGGGCTGAGGGACCCTGGCACACGAAGCCCAGGGCTGCTGGCAGAACTGCCCTGGCTGACTCGGGGATGCTATCGAAATCAAGGGCAGGAGGCTCCAGCTGGTCCCATGACTGCATGGCGCCATGAGGGTGAGCCAAGAGCACTGGGAGGGGCTTGGGATCAAATCTAGTGCACAGTGGGTCATCAGTGAATGTGGGCCCCTGCCACGCCTGGCACAGGAAGGGGTCGCTCGAGGTCAGGAACCTGCCTGACGAAGCACACAGCCCAAGCCCGTCCTCGGCTGCTAGTCCTGTGTGCCTGTGCGTGTGTGTGTTTGTGCATGTGTGCACGCACCCGTTCACCTGTGGGCACGTCTCCTGCCACAAGAAAGTCTCAAGCTGTCCGGGTTGAGAGGATCCCCTAACCCTGTCCTCAGGAGCTGTCACCCAACAATAATGCTTGGTAATTATGCCTGAGTCTGAAAATATCTTAATGCCCAGCTACTTCCTTTGGAGCAAAAATCTCCAAGCAGCAGCAGCATCCTGTGCCAGCATTATCAAGGGAGAAGGCCTTTTTGTGTTTCATTTCATTAACTGCATCTCCCCCCACACCCCTGCTTTGGGTTTTTTATTTTTGTTTTTTTGAGACAATCTCACTACATTATGTAGTTCAGGCTGGCCTTGAACTCACTATGTAGCCCAGGATGGCCTCATACTCCTGGAAATCCTCCTGCCTCAGCCTCCCAAGGACTGGGATCACGGGCCTGCATTACCACAACCAGCTAAGTGAGCCTTTGACAGAGATTTTAAGCCCCCTTGAGCCTTGGTCTCTGCTGGCTTCAAATGGGCCAACACCTGCCATGTGTGCTTTCCACGTGGGCCCTGAGATGAGGTCTGGATGTGGTCAGAGAGAGGGCTGAGAGACAAAGGCTCTGGAGATGCCTATCTGGGGCTAGAGTGCACCATGTGATGACAGAGACCAGCTGGGCCAGCCCAGGGGAGGGGCTCTGGGGCTGGCAGTGGGGGTGGAGTCCTGGCTCTCAATGTAAGACCAAGAGCCTTATCAACCGCTCCGAGGAGCTCAACAGCGAGAATCACCGGGGAAGGAGCACACCGGACAAGTTGGAAATGAAACAGACCTTTCTTAGTCTGGCCAGACACACTCCCAGAGCCGAGTAGCTCAGACAGGCGTTAGCTCAGGGCCTGAGGTCTTCTTATAAGGGGGTACAGGGGGCGCTAACATTCAAAGCTTGCAGTCAGGTGGCCAAGGTTAAGGGTCTGCTGGTTCGCATTAGTGGCAGCTGTCACATATTCGGCAGCCACACGTTGATGGCTAACAGATGCCTACAGGATGTTCTACGATCTTAACAGCATTCCGGGTTTAAGCAGCTTTCCCTGTTGAAGATAAGGGGAGGGTGAAACCACAGTCTCTGGGCCATTAGCTGGCCAACACGGAGTCACTTCAGCTCAGTCAGGTCTCACGTCAAGGAACCATTTTGTTGTTTTCCTGTCAAAGCCAATTAGATTATACTTCATACTAAGGTCATCTACTTGTTTTGCTTTTTGCTTTTTTATTTTATTTTTTTATTTGGAGATAGAATGCCACCTTGTAGCCCAGTTTGGGCTCAAACTTGCAACAGTCTGCCTTGAGTCTCCTGAGTAGCTGGGATTTCAGGTGGGCCCAACTATGCACAGATGACAACGATGACGATGATGATGACTGCCGATACTGGGCTCCATCTGCAGCCCTTTTAATTTTTTCTTTTGACACAGGGGTCTCACTAGTCACCGATTTGCCCAAACTAGGCTAGAACTTGTCCTCCTTCTAGAGTGGTGGGACCACAGGCGTGTGCCACCGTTCCCAATAGTTTCCCCTTTAAAAATAGTTTTGAAAACCTCTGAAATGATGATAAATTCACAGACTGGCAAGGACAAGTGCACCCTTCAGCCCTGCCAAGGGTGGCGCCCTGCTTAGCTGCAGCTCCTGTGCGAGCCAGGAAGTCGGTGTTGGTGGAATCCACAGAGTGGCAGCCTGCAGGGAGGGTGTCTGTCTGCCTGTCTGTGTTAGATCTTGTAACACCTGTAACCCTCACAAGACACAACTACTCTGTCGCCACCTCGTGGCCAGGAGGAGTTGTCCTGTTCACAAATGAACTGGGGGTACTGGGGGGTTACGGCTGCCTGTGAAGTCCCAAGGCCAGCAGGTAGTGGGTGACAGGGCCACAGTGCTCTCCCTTCACACGTGTTCTCAGGATGGAGGGCACAGCTGAGGCCAGGCCTCTCTGAGGGCAGGGACAGGGGCCCCAAAGTCACCAACAGCCGGCGGCTGGGGAGTGCAGCCACAGGACGGGCCCACAGTGAGGTGGCTACCAGGGTGGTGGCAGAAGTAATGAGACAGCTCTGCCTCAGCCCTGCGGTACAGAGGGCCACACTTGGGCCCCCAGCCCTGCGGAACAGCTTCCTGGTAAGAACCAACTTAGCAAAATTAATCCCTTTGTGCCTGGACATGCCGGCAGGGGCATAGTCCTTCCTGGGGCTTCCCGTCAGAGCTGCCAGTATTAACTCCACACCCAAGTTTTTTCTGGAACAGTCTCACAGAGATCAAAAAGACAGAGGATGTCGCGAACCGGCGACGCAGAGCACTGTCCCGCAGTGCCTCAAACCTGAAAGAGCAGCGGGGTGGAGATGGGGCAGAGAGAAAGGAAGGACGCCAAGACAAGAGTCTGATCAAGGCGACGTTTATTGCCGGCAAGCACCGGCCTTTTAAAGAGAAAGGCCGAACTATTATGGGCTAGGATCACCATAGTAACCTCAACACCCGCTCCACGGGAACGAGAGTTCACACGGGCCTCAACACCTGGTCCACGCGGCCCGGGACGCTCGCACTCTGCACAGCGGTCCCAGCGGTCCCAGCGCGCCTCGCCCGCCTCCCACGCCCCTCGCCCGGCCCTCGGGGCTGTCCGAGTTTCTCCCGTGCAGGGTCAAAACAAGTTTAACACGTGCAGTCCTTAAAAAGGAACAAATGTTGTCTTTCAAAAAGCCAGTGGGCCATGGCTGGCTTCCCACAAGAGGATCCCTTTCTGGTGGCACAGTGCAGGACAGATACCACCTGTGACCCTCAGCCTCTCATGCTGTCCCTGGGGCAGGGACGTCCCATGTGCGGCCTGGGGCTGAGGAAGGAGAAGACCTAGATCCCCAGACTACACGCTGTCACCTGAAATCCCACCATCCCTCACTCTGTTGGAGGCTTTATCATTCCTGTTCCCGCCCTCCAGCTGGCCTGAGTGTCACTGGGGAGCAATGCTAGTGCTTCAGTGATGACGGAAAGGAAAACTACAGGAAAAGCTTTATGTGAAAGTGAGAGTAGCAATGAGGAGCACAGCTCTGACAGGTCCTGCTGGCCCCCAACAGGGTCAGGTGTAGCAGAGCATGCCTATAATCCCAGCACCTCAGGAGGCTGAGGCAGGAGGCAGGAGGGTTGCCCAGCATTCAAGGCCAGCTTGGGCTACAGAGTGAGTTCAAAGACACCCTGAGCAACATAGACCCTGTCTCAACTCACACAGGGACACCAGTGACCCTGGTGCCACTCAGGTCCTGGCACTACCGCTGGTGTCCCTGATGTCCTGCTGGTTGGGAAGGGCCCCATTGTCTGCATGGCTGCCCTGCTGGGTCTGCCCGGCTCCCTCAGCCAGTAATGGTCCTGGAGCCCTTCCCTGTTCCCCTAAACTGCATCACCTGGTCCCTTTCAGGGAGGAGAGGGGTGGGGGAAGGGAGGGTTCCCAGGGCCAGGAGGGGTTGACCTGGGCCTGGGATCCCTCCAGGGCTTTCCCAGGGGAGGGTGTGACACACGACCTCTCCTGGAGGGAGCAGGAGGCCACCTCCAGGGCGTGGCCTTCGTAAACAGGCCAGAAGACACCTGAGAATTACGGGACCTCATGGGTCCGCTCGCCCCTGCCCAGCCTCCTTCCATGCCCTGGGAGGGTGGTCAGAGGGTGCGGTGGGATGGAGAGAGGAGCACGGTGCCTTTCCCTGGAGACAGAGCAGCATGTCAGGGAGGGAGCAGACATGGGGCCTAACACTCATCTTCCTGACTGTGGCCATGGGCCAGTGCCTCAACACTGTGCCTGGATCCTGTCTCGGGCTGGTTCCTGGGAGAGATCCTGGGACAAAGACCTGTGTGCAGGTGACTTATTACAGAAGTCGCCCCAGCAGTGAAGGAAGCGGCGTGGGGTGGCTCTAGGCTCCACCCAGCCATGCGGGTGAGTTGATCTCCATTGCCCCACCTGAGGCAGGAGTAGCTTTGTACCAAGGAACCTCTGGGCCTGGGTGCTGGCCAGGCCCTTCCGACCCAGCAGCCAGGAGCCAGGCCGGCCTCCAAACCCTGCAGGGAGGTCTCCACCACAAGAGGGAGGACAGCACACCAGGAAGGAGAGGCGCGGGGCCCTGGGTCCGCTGCAGAATGGGAATGCTGAGCACATCCTGGGTGTTAGCTGTGAGGACCTGCGAGGGCCAAAGCTAGCTCAGAACCTGGCCCTCTCGGCAGTACTGTCCACTGTGCTGTTGCTGCCTCAGGCTCCCCGCCCTGTGGCAGGTGCTCTCTAAATGTTTGTTGAACATTTAGGGTGAACCGGCCTCCCTGCTTGTTAAGACAGGTTCACAGCACCCAGCCCTTGGCTGCCCAAAGGGAATCAAAGTCTCTTTGTGTCCAGGCTGACTAGTGGAGGTGGCAGCCGGGCCCGGCCAGGGAGGCCCACAGGGATCTTCTCCAAGATGTGGCCTGTGGCCACAGCTCTCCTCACGAGCAAGCAGCCTCTGTGTGCCGGACACTCGCAGGTGCCGGAACACCGGAGGCAGGGCTCCCCTTGCCCCCTGGAGCTGAGGGCCCTGGGGACAGACGGCTGAATGACAGCTCCCACCACCCATGAGTAGAAGGGCTCTGAAGAGGACTCAGCAGAGCACAGAGGGAGTGAGACAGAGGGGAGCTGTTTATTCTTAATAAGTAGGGGTTCTCAGGAGGCTGCAGACACTGTGAAAGGGTCCTCGGTCTCCCCAGTGCTCCCACCGTAGGTGGCTGTCGCCGTGTCAGAGCCAGGACGGGGACGGCTCTGCAGTGGGGGTGCACAGTCTCGGTGCTGTTGACACTGCCGCGTGTGGCCGCCACCTCCGTTGACACGCAGAAGCGTCCGGGCACCACGTGTCTCCCTGCCGCGCCTCCATCCCCACAGCCCGCAGCAGTACAGTCTCTGCTTCCTCAGTAAGAACCCCGGTGTGTGACCTGATTCATGGACACCCTTCGCCTGCTTCTCCGGGTCTGCGCCCGCTCATTCCCGCTCCTACACCCCACCTTCTCCCTTTACCCCTAAAACTCTCAGGGTGCCTTTCCCGAACCCAGGGGCCTCTCCTACGTAACTAGAGCACAGTGACCAGGGACAAGGAGCGGGACGGTCATCCCCAGATCGTCTGTCCATCACCTGTCCCTCAGATGCCCTTTATGGCAGGAGGCAGATGCTTTCTCCCGGCCCAGGACCCGGCCCTGGGTGACCGGGTGACCCTGAAGGTGATAGCCCTTCAGTCTCTCTGACCTGGAACATTCCACAGCCTTCCTCACTCTTGACAGGGACATTTGTAAAGACAATTCTTTTCTCTCTGTGGTGTCTCCAGTGGTGAGAGTCCATTTTGCTTTGTGGCGGGAACACCCAGGGGTGACACCTGGGCCATGCCAGGGACACACATGTCATTTGTCCCTTGCTGGTGAAGGCCTCGTGGATCTCTTAATGAAGCAGGCATCTCCCAGGTGTCTCCACTGTGAAGCAACTGTTTTCTCTTTGTAATTAGTGAGTATCTCACGGGCGAGACCTGGGAGACCTTCCAAATAGCCTCTTTCTCCTCCAGCTTTCACCTGCTTCTCCGCCACAGAACTTTTCATTGATTCAGTAGTGGCGGGGAGGGAGGAACGGGCGCGCAATGCCAGTCGTGCAGCACAAGTGAGCAGCTCAGGGCGGCGGGCATGCGCCACGGTGGGGGTGCTCAGGGAACCTTCCCAGGAAGGGGGGCAGGTGGGCTGTGGTGAACTGGGGAGCCTGGCGGCAGGGGGACCTGCCAGTCCGGAGGCCCTGAGGCCAGGCTGAGTGTGGCCAAGTGACAGCCCAGCGTGGGCTGCTGCAGGGGAAGCTCACCCACGTGTGAGAAGGTGCCAGAGAGGAGCTCCCATGATGGTTGCCACTGTGGTCAGCGGTGCTGGGCGTTTCCAGCTGTCTCCTGATGCTGAGGAGTCCGGGCACTGCTCCAGGAGTGGGCAGGGTGTGGGGTCTTCGCTCTCCCAAACTTTGGGCCCAGGCAGAGCCTCAGGGTGCAGGGACAGCCTCTGTGGAGGGCGAGGCCAGAGGGGGCAGCAGCAGCCTCTGCCATGGGGCGAGAATGGGAGAGGACGTGCCTTGTCCCCTCCCTCAGGGCTGTGACACCACCTGCCTCTGTCCCTTGCTCGGAGGGGCTCTGAGGTCTGAGCTGCACGGAGCTGAGGCCAGGATGTCCCTCACCAAACCTGGGTGGGTCAGGCCGGACGCTGTCCCGGACCCTTCCTCTTCCCTTCGCACAGTGCCACCCACAGGCACAGCCCGGCCAGGGCCGTCTTGGGGGCCTTCTCGTCCTGTCACAGCGCCAGCCAAAGCCAGACCCTAACGCTGTCCAGCTTCCTGGTTAGGTCATTCTCCGTCCAACAGAAATGCATTCAGTGTCTGCTTCAAAAACATTTTAACAAGTAAAACAGAATATTGACCTTTTTAGTGTAAACGGGAACAACCACATGGAAATCAGTATGAGAGTCCTCAAAACACTAAAACTAAAAATTCCATTTGGTCCATCTATTCCCCTTCTGGGTATTTTCCTAAAAATTTTAAAGACATTGTATTACAGTGATCCATGCATATCGGTATTTCTAGCAGCACAACTCATAATAGCTGCATCTTGGAAGCAGCCTATTTGTCCATCAACAGATGAGTAAAGAAAATGTGCTATTTCTACACAATGGAGCGCTGCTCTGCCATAAAGAAGGATAAACTTGAGTCATCTGTAGGAAAATGGATGCTCCCTGAGAATACAATGCTAAGAGAAATCAAATATGAGCTTAAATAGCATGGTTTCTCTTATATGAGAAACCCAATATATAAAGTACAAAATAAAAGACAACTGGAAACAAAAAGGAAAAAATATCCAGCATAGCCAATGTATCAAAGTGTACCTTGATTTAGTAAAATTGTCTTATGTGTTTTATATGTTTTTTGGCCTATTCAGTTGTTAATCTGTGTCTATGATAATTAACTTGAAGAGGATTTATAAAATAAATGAATCATGCTAGCAAAAAAACATTTTAAGGGGGGTGGAGGGGAAGGGGAAAAAAGAATTGGTTTTGTACATATACCAATTCTCCACAGTGAATGCAATCATTATGTACTTCAAATATGCACTCATAAATATAAAAAATGAAAACACTGGCTGTCTTTACCCTAGGAGTGCAACTTGGTGAGTTTTAGTGCATGCACAGTATGGTACCAGCATGGGCCCCATGAAGTTCCAGAACATTCTGCTCACCCAAACAAGAATCCCCATGTCCCCGCCCTGCCCTCAGCCCCGCAGCCCTTACTCTGCCCCTCTCTGTGGACTTGCCCGTGCCGGCTCTTTCCTGGAAGGGGGACCACGGAGCTGAGGGGCACCTCTAATGTCTCTCAGAGTGTGACCCCCTCCTGGCTTGTCTGCTGGGGCGAGGGTTGGGGCCTCAGTGCTTTCTGAGCAGGGGGACAGCCTGCTCCATGGACAGACCACAGTCTCTCTGCCGATGGACCCCTGGGTTTTGCACACAGTGCCTTCCTGTACAGCCGTGCTAAAGTGCCACCGACTTCTCAGCAGCCACAGGGACATTTACTTGGAGACTTGGCCACTGTGGTCCTAGCCCCGCCTGGAGCGGGAGAGAGTTGGGGTGTGGGGGTGTCTGGGCTGCCTCCGCCCCCCGGGGCTCCCCGCCTTGCCCCCTGTCCCTCAGCTGGTGCCCATGTCCTCCATCATCAGCTGGCCACCACCTCTCCGCTGTCCCCCAGGGACTCCATGATTGGAATCCAAGATGGCTTCACCAGGAGACCTTGCTCCAAATGCAGCAGGTCCCTGTGTCCAGGGTTAGGACAGGACACGTCTTCTTGGGGCGGGGTGCTGACATTGCTCAGCCGAATCCTGTCTGCCTGGAACCGAGCCACACCTGGACGTGCTGTAGCCTGTCTCAGTAGCAGGCCAGACCCAGGGCAGGACACAGCCCATGGCATTCACAGCTCTGTCTGCACATGCGGGGTCTTTGAAAATATTTGTTGGGTGAATGGATCCGTTTTACCTCCTTTGTGCTGATTTCTGCATCTATACCATGACTGTATTACTCCCTGGGTGCACTGCTATTGACAAACAGAAGGGCGGGTTTATGGAGCTGTCATAATTTCACACCAATTCCTAAACATTTACAAGTGTCTAGGCTCCACCCCTACCCCCCCCCGAAAAGGAGGCCTTTGGTGCCAGACTTCCCAGGGGGTTTATCGCCAAGCGCACTTCGGGAGCCTGGGAGACCGAGTGCATCGTCGGAGGTAATTTGTGGGTGATGACATGGGAGTGAAAGGGAGGCGGCCTGCAGGACCACATTCATTTCTCCAGGTGCCCAGAGCACACATTTCCAGAAAGGCCAGATGCTTCTGGCCAGGCCCCGCCCTCGCTCTCCTTCCTGGCCCACGTGTCAAAGTCACCTTCAGTGAGAGCAGGGTTCCCAGCCAGCCGGCCCGCTGTGAGGCTCCTGAGACTAGGATCCCGAATTCTCCAGGCTGAAGGTGGAAGAAAAATCTTGAAGTCAGTGATGATGACGGTGGAATCCAAGAGACAAGGGTGTAGGTGAGCCCGTTGCCACCCCTGGCCAACCCACCGGCCGGCTGGCCTTGTTCCAGGACCTACACCTGCCGACTCAGGGTGGAGGATGAATGACAGCTTAACATGCAGGGGGCTGTCACCTCGACCAGGCAGAGGGACCCCTGGCTTCTGGCTCTCCTAGTCTTTATTCACACAAAAGCAGGCGTGCACAATTAAAGTAACACAACTCATCCTGCTCCCCAATATCCATGAGCACAAACAACTTAACCTCAGCTGTCTTAACTTTTCCCTACTATGAAAATCCAATTACCCCGGAGTTCAGCCTTTCTCCTTTATATTCACAGAGGAGGCCAATTAGGCCATAATTCTCCTCTGGTCTCCCACACAAGGACACTAAAATCAAGTGTAAATGGCAGGTATAACTGGGAGTGTCCAGGATCAACATGCCCCAAAATCAAAGAGGAAAGCAGATAGAACAGAGCTTGCCTCAAAGGCATAGAAAAAAAGATGAGTTGAGAGAAACCATGCAGATATAGTAACTGAGAGGTGTAACACACGAAGAAACATTCTAGACACAGGGAAAAGTGGACAGAAAGAGACTTCCTGTGTTAGAGCCAGCAGTCACAAACAAATCAGTGTTTGATGTGTCACAAAGCATACGAGTAACAGAAAGTTACAACAGACGATTTGTTTGCAAGGAACACACCAGCTTTTCTAGTGCCGCTGAAATACAGAAACACCGTACAAGCTCGTCATAGAGGCTCAATATACTAAGAAATCTCAGCAGCCCTGTGTACCCGCTACATTTTCTAAGCACCATGCAAAACAAAACTTCAAACAAGTTTTCTCCTAAAGCGGCCCATGCAGAAGCTTCCGGTCCCAAGGCTGGTCCCTAACTGCTCTCTGTGGACCACTTCTGTTTGTTTTCCACCCTACAGGATGGGCGTTGCACCTTTCTCTGAATGCTCTGGCGTCCTCAGATGGGTCACGAGTTCCAGCTGTGACACCTGTGGCTGGTGCAAGGCCTGTGGGGATGGGATTTGACACGGTGCCCTTCTTCCCTGAATCCAACCCTAGCTCGGGAGGGCAGGACGCCATTGGAAAGGACTGAGAGAGAAGGGAGTGGAGGGTCCGGGCGTTCTTTATGTTACTGCTGGGACCTGCGGAGGTCTTTCCAGGCCACACAGCCCCAGCACGGATCACTGGGCCCTCGCCATCCAAGCACTAGCTCAGCCTCCAAGTGCTTGGTGCCCAGTGGCTCCCGTGCCCTCCTGCTCCCTCTGATGCTCCCGGCCACATTCACAGCCCTCTCTGGGGTCGGCCCTCAGGCCTGGCATGGAAGCGACTTCCCCCTGGGGTCAGGGCCCAGCCCTTTCTCCTATCCCTACACCTCGTTCATCTCAAGTCTGTTTCTCCATCCTGCCCTGTGCTGGACCTGACAGGTGACACAGCATGGTGCAGGGCCTTCTAGGGCAGCGACGGCAAACCTTTTAGAGCTTTCAATTATACAAACGGCCGGCTGGGGCACTGGTGTCGTAGGTTCACCATGACTGCTCTAAGGGGAGGTGCAGGGAAGACCCGGAGGGCTGAAGAAATGCCCACGGGTTGGGTGGGGCGAGGCCGCCAGCCCTTGGGGAGCAGCTCGGGGACGGGACGCATCCACCTGCCCTCCCTGGGGTGGTAAGTCCCTTCCCTGAGTAGCCCAGGGAGCCCAGGGCGGGGAGGGGCGCTGCCTTCCTCCTCCTGAGTGGTGTCCTTGCCATGAATTCCGGTTCCACCTGACACCCAAGCCCTTCTGCCTGCCAGGGCACCCATATAGCTGCTGCAATCCGTCCACACCTCAGTTCACACTCAGGCTCTGAGCAGAAGGCCAGCGTGGGATGATGCTGATGGGAATTTAGGCTCAGAAAACCTGAGAAGCAGGTGAAGACCCCGCCACTCGTGAGCACGGGGACAGGACAGGGGCCTGAGGTGGCCTAGGGACCTAGACTCTTTGCTGTCTCCGGCTTCATTCGCAGGCCAAGGGGAGGTCTCAGTCCCTGCTTAGAGCCACCCACAGCAGGCTCAGCCCACAGGCTAGTGTGGACCTCAGTCCGGGAGCCCCGGCCTGGTGAAATCCGGACTTGCAGAGCTCCCACACCCTACCGCTCAGGCAGGAGGGTGTGGAAGCATTTTAACCACCGTCGACTCCGCCTCCTCTGCCCGGCAGGTGATTCCTAGGACCTGAGAGTTCGGGAAACAGTCTAAGCTTTGAGACTGCGCTCGCTCCAGGAGCCTCCCTGGGCCACCGCAGAGGTCCCCAAAGGCTCCGGGTCCCCCCAAAGCTGGCCGGATAGGGTGGGGCCAGGTGCAAACAGCACCACCCCCACGCACGCCCTGCTCTGAGGCGGGGCCTCACCTGTGGCAGGCAGGTAGGCGGCCACCCAGTCACCTGGAGGCTTGGGAGCGCACTGCCAGCTGCGGCCTCAATAGGGGCCGGGAGATCACACGGGGCTGCCGCCGGCAGGACAAAAGTTCACGGGGAGCCCTCGCCCCCTCACCATGGGCGAGAGACGCTTTGGCTTCCTACAGAAACTCGCCTTCCTGGGCCGGGGCCACCAGTACCAGGTGCTGCAGAGGGACGAGGAGGAAACTTTGGTGAGTGTGGGCGACCTAGAGCGGGGCGTGCGCCTGACCCCACTTCTACCCCAGGACCCCGCCTGGGCGCTGCGCTGGGTGCCCTCGGGCCCTCCTCCCCAAAGCCCACTTGTGGACACACAGATCTCCTTTCTACTGCTTTTGGAGCTCCCCTCTGAACCCTCACCCTGCAGCCCATCCTGTAGACCAGAACCCAAGGTCCAGAGGGCCCACCTAGTTCCTTAAGGGGCTCAAAGCTTCCAAGGGCCCTAACCTAGCCAGGAAGTGAAGGGAAGTCTCTCCCCAACTCCAAAGCATTTACATCCCCACCTCTTCAATCCACCTGCTCTACGGAGTTTTACAAGCAACTGGAATAGGGGTGGGAGGGGAATTTAAACAAAGCGCAAGTGTTTAGCGATAGCAGTGGAAATGAAAGTGACCGAGGGAGCGGATCCTCTGGCCCGGCTTCCTGTCAGCAGGGCAGTTGTGAACCACTCCAGGCTGCATGTTGACTTGAAAGCTCCCGGGGACCCTCTCGGACCAGCCAACAGGATTCCAGGGCCCAGAATTTCTCAGGGCCCCGTGGACAGAGCTGTTGAAAGCCAGTCCTGTGACTGATGCTGGCGGCTGGGGCGGGGTGCTGCCGGGGAAAGGGGAGGTGACCCTGACAGAACACCCCACATGACTAAAGGCAAGCTCCAGGTGGGCACAGTGCCTGACTGCCACTCCTGACGGCCCCTGGGCCCATCACAGAGCCAGGACCCTGCAGCAGCCTTTTCCCAGTGAAGGGAAACCTCGAGGTTGAGACTGCTAATAGTCAAAGCGTTTTGATTGTGTGATTTTGTGTGTGTGTGTGTGTGTGGTACAAGGGATTGAACTCAGGTCCTTGCGCTTTCGAGGCAGGCACCGGAACCACTGAGCTAAATCCCCGGCCTTGATTGTGTGATTCTTAAAAACACGTGTGCGTTGAAAGAGTGTTTTGTGAGTGGGTGTCAGTGTGAGAGTGCTGGCGCTAGGGGAGTGCACTGAGGCACTGTGGACCAGCCACCTTCGAAATACTTCTGTCCTGGGGGTGTGACGTGGGCTGGCCAGCACCGCTCACCTTTCCTCTCATATTTTTGCTATGATCTTTTTTCTTTCCGGGCTTTGACTTTTGCACCAGGCTGGTATTTTTCAAGCACTGCTGAGGGTCAGTGGTGATCAGGCTTTCTAGGGTGCTCGGGTGGGAGGGCCAGCATTCGCCGAGGGAGGGGCTGGGCGTCCTGTGCCAGGTGCACTGTGCGTCCTGTGCCAGGTGCGCTGTGCTGATGGCCCTCGCACCTGGCCGTGAACCCAGCTGTTCTCACAGCACCCTGGAGGCTGAGTGCCCCTCAGGGCGTGGGACGCCTGAGCATGAGGACTCCCCCGGAAGGTTCTGGTTCCCAGAGGTGTGGAGGCCCTGGGAGAGACAGGTGCTGTCTGCGAGGCGGCCATGCACAGGCAGGGAGCTACAGCACAGCTGAGTGCAGAGAGCAGGAAACAACTGAGGCCTGGCCCAGCCCCTCTCTCCTTTGGTCGGCTCCTCCCAGGGCCCTCCTGAGCTCTGACTTGCGTCCTCTGACTTGAACTCTTTCTCTCCAGAAAGTTTGGAAAGGGAGTGATGTTTGCTGAGGTGGTTACTTCTGACAGAGTCACTGTCACTCCCTTTTATGAGCGTGAAGTGTGCGCCCGTCCCGGATCCTGGGGGGCCCCTGCGTTGCCAGGTGAACCAGGCGACACCCAGGAAGGCTCCCCAAGTGCTGTGGGGAATCGAAGTGAACCTGGCTGCAGCCCTGGGTCAGAGGGCACTGAGGCTCCTGGTGGGCCTGGTCCGCCCTCCCGAGCACTGGCTGCAGTGGGGGCACCCAGGACGCGGGTGCCCACACAGCAGGGCCAGCGGTCCACAGAGAAACCAAGGGGTGTTTGGCTTGCGAGCCAGTGGCCTTAGGTGTGAGTTGGAATAAAGGAGCAGAGCCGATGGGAACCTGAGGCAGAGCTGGGAAGGCGTGGGAGGCCCGACTTAGGCAGCGTCCTCAGACCCTGAGGAGAGGTCTGAGGCTGCTTTTTGGGGCGATGAGAGGCAGGCTGTTCGAGAGCCCCTAGGTTTCACTGCTGGATAAAGCCTCTCTCTCCAACTGAACATCAAGGGGAGGAGACACTGGACCAGAAAGCCCTGCTTCCCATGGCTCAGCACCCACCAGGGAGGCCTCCTCCCCGAGGGGCACCCACCTCTCCCCCAGGTTCAGCCCCTGGATGTGAGTCTGTGGCCCTCTGGCCTGGGTTCCAGGGGACACCCCCATGAGGAGCAGCCCTGCGTGCAGGGGCGTCCCAGGAGGTAGAGGGGGCGCTGAGCTGCAGGCTTCACTGACTCCCTAGTGAGCCGCATGTAGGCGCTGCAGGGAGAAGTGGAGCCTGAGACGGACGGGACTGGAAAGATGTGTGAGGAATCGGGTGGGCAGAGGTGTGAGGCGCAGGGTCGGCAGGAGAGGGGCCCGCAGAAGAGGTCAGGAGGTGAGCAAGGGGACCTCGGGGTTTGCAGTCGTGACAGGACGGTCATTCTCAGTCACAAATGCAGCAGACGTCAGGGCCACGGTCGGGCAAGCATCACGGTCAGATATGTGTTTTCAAGAGGTCACACTTAGCTCTGGGAAGAGGGTGTTAGAGACAGGGTTCTGGGTTTAGACGCACGCGTGCTTGGCCTGAGGCGGCCCACACTCAGATCCTTTATCAGAGTTTCCCAAAATTTAGCAACTGCAGAGATGGCCTGCCATCACCCAGCACTGCCTTAAAGGACTTGTAGGAAAGTGACTTCAGTAAGTATAAAACTTGCAAGAAAACAGCTGTGTGCTTACAACAACTATACACATTAAGTTTTTACTAAAATTATACTGGGTTCGCTGCAAGTTGAAGGCCAGCCTGAGCTACAGTGAGTTCAAAGACAGTCTGAACTACATAATGGGGCCTTGTCTCAAAAAGAAAAAAAATATATATATATATATGTGTGTGTGTGTGTGTGTGTGTATAATAATATATGAAGTACGAAGGTAGCAACATTATTCTGGTGTGACTCATGATGTTCTATGAAAGCTCGACCAGTGACATGAATGCTTAGCTTGGTTACCTGTTTCTGGATAGCAGATTGCTCCACACTGTGAGTTTTTCATAACAAATGGATATCAGCCGGTAGTCTCTGTGGGTCTGAAGCCTGGCTCAGGGTCTCGGGAGGCTCAGTCCATGGAGCTGGGGGGTCTGTCCTGCCGGGGGCCTGTTTGCAGGCCTATTTGCAGGACGGTTCCCCAGCTCTGTGGGTCTCTGCCCAGGGCTGCATCGGGAGCCGGTGGCTGGGTCCCCGAGGTAGACAAGCAGGTACCCCGAGAAAGACTGGAAGCCACGGCCTCCAGAGTCTCATCACACGGTCCCCCAGGGGTGGACTGGGGCTGTCTTGGAGCCGCGCCACAGTGACAGAGATACTTCTTCAAATGACATCAGTCACATTAAAAAGCCCACAGTTACCCCCGATACATAATCTGTTTTTGTTAGCGTTTCCGTTGGACTGTTGTTTGGATGTTTTGAGTTTTGATTTTTTTTTTTTTTTACATCTATGTCAAGTGGAAACAAAGGTGGAAAATTCATGTACACACAAATGGAATTTTTTTTTAAACCATGAAGATATGACGACTGTAGGTTAGTGGGTCTATAGACAATATTTTTCCATAAAATTCATTTTTATGATTATTGTAATATACATATCTCCCAACACATTCCACAAAAGAAGGACGAAGACACTATAGTGTACTTTCAAATTACTTCAAATGCTGCTTTCCAGACTGAGAACAGCTTTGGTATTTTCAGACACTATGTATAATTAGTGGGCTGACAAGTCTCTTTTTTTGAGAGAGAGAAGGTCTCACTGTTTAGTTCAGGCTGGCCTTGAGCTAACTATGTAGCTAAGACTGGCCTTAAACTGGTGGTGATCCTCCTGCCTCAGCTTCCCAAGCACCAGCATTATAGGTGTGCACCGCCATACCTGACAGCAAGTCTTATTTTTTGTGGTACCGGGGACTGAACTCGGGTCCTTGAGCTTGTGAGGCAGGCACCGGAACCACTGAGCTAAATCCCCGGCCCTGCAAGTCTTATTTTTAAAACTACAAAATCTTACTCCTCCTGCAGCCTTCTCCTTACCCCACGCATGTCTGCTCCACCCTCTTTCCCCAGAAGCGTTTTGGTTTTCTCTTCCCATGAGTTTATCAACCAGGCCTTCCTTAACTTGTGCATCCGGGAAGCTCCTGGTCCAGATCTTTTGTTGTCGTCGTGGGTCCATGTGTGCCGCATGTAATGTTTACTTTCCTCGGGTGGCGTCTGTACCCGGATGTGACACATTTAATCCCTTCAGCTGCTTTTCCCTTCTCCCTCTCCCTCCGTCTCTTGATCCTCTTCCCCGCTGAGAAAGATCTCTCTCCCTACTTCCTATCATCTTTGAATTTGCTCTTAATTTATACTTTGTGTTTCTCATGTAGGAGAAACCACGCGATACTTAGCCTGTGTCTGATTTATTTCTCTTTAACACCATGGTCTCAAGGGGCACCGTTTTCCTACGACTGACTCAAGTTTGTCCTCCTTTACGGCACAGTAGTACTCCATTGTGTGGAAATACCACGCTCTCTACCCGTCCCTCTGTTGAAGGGCGTAGAGGCTGCTTCCAAGAGTTAGCTGTTACGGATCATACTGCTCTATGAGTTTAGATCTTGATAACAGTCCTGCTGAGAATGTGTGCACACGCGTGGGTGAAGGATGACCGTGTGCCACACTTCACTGCGGCGGGCGCTGGGGGCTGGTTCAGGACACGTAGCCACAGACCCCAGCGCCAGGTGCCACCAGCCTGCAGATGCCGGGGTAGGGCTCTGTGGATCCCTGCGGGACCGGTTTCTCCCCTTGTGTTGGGTGCTGAGAGGGTTCCTTCAGTGGCTGTGGCTTGGACTGCACGCCGAGTGCTCGTGTGGGGCAGGGAGCCTCGTGCGTGGACTGGGTTTGTGCAGGTTCCTGGTTGCCGAATGACCGTGCCACTCCAGGCTGGGTACTTGGCACCGTACCCTGGTGCGACGTGGCTGTCGTCAGGGGTGTGGATGGAGACACAGGAACTGTGAAAGCCTGAGGGTCTGAGTTATCTTCCCTGTCTACCATCAGCCAGTCCAGAAGAGAATTCGCGGAAGCTCGGGTCCGCCAAGCCACACCAGTGTTCAGAGCACCCGGCAGCCGCCGTGGTCAGGCCAGCACACAGGGTGTGTCGGGTGGACACGGCTGGTGGAGGTGGCACCATGCTGTCCACAGCACCGTGGGGCCACAACACACCTCAGAGGCCGCAGTGCTCGACAAGGACAGTGGTGACCTGCAGGCTGCCTTTTTGGCCGCCAGCCACTCGTGGCTCCTGACACAGACAGGTGCAGGAGGTGGCTGGCAGTGTGCGTGTGCAGGCAGGGCAGGAAAGGCTGGGGTTCACAGTGGTGAGGTGGCTGCCTGGGCAGAGCTGGCTGTGGAACTCAGGGGACCTGGTTGGAAAGGAGATATGAGCTCCTTTTGCAAAAGTAGGGAAAAGCTGCGCGTGGTGGCACATGTCTGTCATCCCAGCACTTGAGAGGCTGAGGCAGGACGATCACTAAGATTTTGAGGCCAGCCTGGCCTACGTAGTGAGTTCAAGGCCAGTCTGAACTACCTAGGGAGACCTTGTCTCAAAAAGAACAAAAGGTAGGAAGCGCTCCTCTTTCCCTTTCATTGCCTCTCTCCCACCATGGCGGTTTCCATTTGCTCTCAGTGCTGTGCCCTGCAGAGGAAGGGCAGCAGGGGTGAGCCAAGCATCCCACACCCGCCTGTGCCTTTATCCCACACAGCTCTCTTTATACAGCACAAGTTCAGTCAAATTCTTCTACATTCACGACGGTGGCTGTGGTGACCACAAAACCCTGAACCCCAGCCAGCTCTCCTGTCCCCAGAGCCATGGAGCCCAGCACTCTTGCTGGAGAAGAGCAGGGCAGCGCTGCTTGGGTGGGCTCAGGACTTGGCATCTGAGTGGGCGCAGGGAGGGGCCCTGCCTGACACAGATCCCAGGGGCTGGCGGCCACCGTGATGGGGTCACTGTTTCCTCCCTGCTCAGCGTCAGAGCCCAAGATGGAGGTGGCACCGGCCGCTGTCTCCTGTGGGCCCTCTCCTGGCTTGGCGACAGCGCCTCCTCCTCGAGTCCCCACGAGGGTCTGTGTCCCGGTCTCGTGAGGATTGGTTTCCCCCAGTGGCCATGCCTCGCCCAGTCTCCTCTTTCCAGGCCGTGCAGACACAGGCTCACACTCCAAGGCCCGGCATGGCGCTCAAGTACAGATGGGGCAGCTGCCTGGGACTTAGGATTCCAGGGGCCCCAGGGGAAGAGGCTGAACCTTCCAGAGCCCAGGTAGACACTGCACAGAGCCCCGCTTTCCAGTCCAGACCACAGACCTCAGTGTGGTTATTTCATATGCTTCCCTGGGACACCCACGTACTTCTTAGGGTCTCCCATCTCGTCCCCTGTGGCCTGGGAGGCACCTGTTTCCGGGCATTCTGGAAGTAGCCCCTGCACTGGCACCCCATCCCCAGGTCCACGGCCTGCCCTGCTGTCCCTCCTCCAGCATCGAGGGCCTGGGAGGCAGGTGTTGCCTTCCCTGATCGATTGCTCTTTACCCACTGCCCGGATGAGTCTTTATTTCCCTCTCTTCTTCCTTCTTTTCCTTTCTAAGATTATTTTCATTTTTCCATAAAACTACAGTAAAAAATGTGCCTGGGATTCACGCTCCACCCTTAGGGCTCAGACCACCCTCTGCCGGGGCATTTCTCTCCTGCCCACTGCCCGATGTGGCTTCTAGTCATGCACCTGCCACTCTGAGGCCCAGGGCGGGTTCCTAGACTTCCCCAGGCCCCTCTGCACTTCATTTTGTTTGGGTGTGGGTTTTTTGTTTTTGGGGTGTGTGTGTGCATTTCTTTTTGTTTTTTTGTATCGGGGATAGAACTCAGGACCTTGTACTTGCCAGGCAGGTGTGCAGCCGCTGAGCTACATCCCTAGCCCTGGTTTGGGTTTCGTTTTTGTTTTGAGATGGGCTCTTGCTGTATAGTCCCGGCCGACCTTGAACTGAGCTGGCAATCCTCCTGCCTCAGCCTCCTGAGTGCTGAGTGTGCCACCACACCCACCTTCTGTTCGGTGGGGAGGGCTGTGGTGGGAAGGACTCAGTACAGGACACGGAGTGGAGTATCCTGCGCTTGCTCTCCTGCAGCCCTCATTCCTGCCGCGTTTAGACCAAGTGTGTGTCCGACTTACGAAAACTGTTGTTCTGCACACCTTCTGTCGAAGTGTCCGCGCCTCCCCTGAGGAGAGCAGCCTTCCTGCCTCGGTTCACACATCACAAATGCCTGGGCTCCTCCTGGTGAGGCTGGCCCTGCACGGCTGCCCTGGGTCAGAGCCTCTGCGTGTGCAGAGTAGGGACGGCGGACCTTTCTGCAGGCCACGACCGCTGGCACAGGCCCGTGCTCCTGGGAGGCGGCCTGGGGGACCCCGACCCCGGGCAGATGGAGGCTGGGGCCCAGGCCTCATCAGAGCCTGCTCAGCAGAGCTCTCAGTGCCCAGGGCCTCCGTGTTCCCGCCCAGCAGACGGCACAGCACCCACCAACCTGAACCCTGGGTTCCCCTGTAGGGCAGTGGACCGGCAGCCTCGTCCGGGCCAGGAACGCTCAGTGAGCTCAGGCCACACCTGGACCACGGCAGGAACCGGAAGAGGTGCGCAGAACAAGTGCCACAGCATCTTCCCCGATACCCACTCGTGGTCCTGACTCAGCCACGTCAGCTCTAATGAGGACCTCAGTACCCACCCCCCTGGGCGTAAGGGGCAGATGCAGTGCTTGTCACCCCGATATTCCCATGTGTTTCCTAAATGTGCCACTGTCTCCCCACAAGCACTACATCATCCCAAGGGTCCCCGCCACGCTGCCATCCGGCCCCTGAACTCCAGTCACAGGCGGCCCAGTGACAGTGCCAGGACCCGGCTGGCCCCGGGGGCCCATGGCCCTCCTGTCTCCTGAGCTTCCTGCATTTCCGGGCACTTTCGGGGTGGGGGCGAGCTCTGCTCTGTGTGTGGTCGATGAGGTTGTTCGTCCCGTGGCTGGCGGTGTCTGCCATGTTTCTCTGCTGTGGAGCTGCCGTCGTCCCTTTCGTACATGGTTTTAGGTTGCACAGATCGTGCTCACTGGAAGCGATAACTGCTGAGAAATTTCTACACTTTTTTTTTTTTTTTTTTTTTTTTTTTT
>NW_022900944.1:45946079-45969411 GCF_012274545.1 Fukomys damarensis
TCTTTTTTTTTTTTTTTTTTTTTTTTTTGGTTCCAGGGATTGAGCTTGGGCCCTTGCGCTTGCGAGGCAGTTGGCAGAACCACTGAGCTAAATTCCCGGCCCTACACTTGATCCTAGCCCAAAGCGATTGCTGAGCGATCTGAGCGATCTGAGGATCTGTGTCCTCTAGAGGAGCTGCTTCCTCCTCCCCTGCGGTTACTGTGACCCCACGGGCTGCGGGTGATTGGAGGTGTTACGGCATGTGGCCATCTGTCTCCACTGAGCCTGCTCTGCCGTCCCAGATCTGGCCCCAGGGGTGTCCTTGGGGCAGCTTTGTGCCCTCCTGATGTTCCCCAGCATCTTTGAAGCGCTGCACTGTCTGAGTAACAGGGGGCCCCCGGTTTGTGTCTCACCTTCCCTGACCAGCCAGGAGCCCATGCCGGGTGCATCAGATTAGAAATCAAGATCTGTTGCTCCAAGCAGCAAGACACACTCTGTGGCTCTCACTGTCCGGAGGGGTGTTCTCTGCACCGCCAACACAGGCGCACACACACATGCACAGACATGCGTGCACACACACAGCCTAGTATGATCTCAGGGGCTGGAACAGACCTGTGAAACCCCTCTCACCCTGAGGCTGGAATCTAAGAAACCCTTCCTCACCTGCATGGTGTCATTGTGCCCATTTTACAGAAGAGGAAATTGAGACTCAGAAAAGTCAAGGACCTCTGTGGCAGGGATGTGGGGAGCCAGAATCAACTTCGAGCAGGCCATGCTCCTTTGCTGCATTTAGGAGTCTCTTCTTTTTCTAAGGCTGAAGCACCCCAGGGTAGGCATCCTGTTTTTTCCTGCAAGGCTCTTGCTCCTGTTCTCTCTCAGGGTTAAGCTCTGCAGAGGTGAATCACCAACTGCTCTTCCTGGCCTTGCAGCACTGACCCCTCCTGCAGGGCTCCTTGTGCCCCTAAGCATCTGGCTCTTGGGCAGCCCCACCCCTCCTTCCCGGCTGCCCTTGTTTCCTTGGGTGCGGCTGGCAGCAGAGACGGCTCTGGTTCTCTGCCCTTGAGTCACAGCGCCCTGTACCACCTCCTGCTCCTCTGCCTCTCGTCAGTGGCTCCGTCAGTCACCCGGGGCCCCACCAGGGCAGTGTCACCAAGAGCGAGTGGAGGTCTTTAGCCCCACCTGAGCTGGAAATCAGACGTGGGCTGGTTCTAAAGGGGAAATAGAATGAAAGTTTGTTACAAGACAGAAACCACTGGCTCCAAGGAGGAGACAGGGAGAGGGGGGAGGCAGCTCTTGTGTGGAGGCTCTGAGCACTGTCTGCAGTTGCTCATGGGTCAGTAAGAGGGGCCGAGGTCCCCAGGTGGAGTGGGTTCCTGTCCCAGGATGCAGCCACTCTCCTTTGAGTAACCATTTGCTGGCTCTTCCCCGCTTATCTCTCCAAAGGGCAGCTGCCACTCGATCCCTGTCTGGCGGCTCCTCTGAAGTCCCTGCTCCTGGTCCCAGCTGTGGCCTCTACAACTGCACCCCTGCCCGCCCCGTGCTCCAGTCTGACCCACCTGACCCCACCTCCATGCCAAGCGCACGCACACCTGGAGTGGGCACGGGGCCCGCCTGTGACAGTGCCCAGAATACTGCCCGGGAACAAAGGGCGTGGGTTTTGGAGACACGGCTGATTCAGAGCAAGAGAGCCCAGGCACAAGGGAAACTCCGTGCAGCTCCACTGAGGTGGGCTTCTGATACGGCAGCTGGAATCCACGCTGCTAGAAGTCCTGATTTCAGTCCCTCTCCAAGAGGGAAGTCGCCAGCGTGGTGGCACATGCCGGTAACCCCAGCACACAGGAGGCTGAGGCAGGAGGATTGCTGCAAGTTTGAGGCTGGCCTAGAATACACAGTAAGACCCTGCCTCAATAAAAGGGAAGAAGGAAGCGAGCAGGAAAGGCATCGGAGAGGGGGCACAGGGAGCTGTGGGAGCTCCAGGTTTTTCACTGGTTCTGGCCGGTGGTGACTCAGGCATATGCACAGGTAAATTTTCACCCAGGCCCACACGTAAGCTTGCACAGATGGCTGTGTGGGGTTACCCCAGTGACGTTCAGTTTCCATACAGGAAGTGAGAAACTCTCACGACTGTACTTTAGAGGCCTGTCGTATTTCGCGCTGTGGGGTGTGACTCCTCACAGCCCGTTTACAGCAGCTGACATTTAGCCTGCAGGAAGTGTCACAGAGGAGCCGTTCCTCGGTGAGCGGGCCGCAGGGAGCCCCTCCAGCGGTCTGCCTGATTCATCCCCCCAGATCCAGATGACCCCTGCCTCTGTCCCCAGCGTCACGGGGCATAGACTTCCTGGCCCCTCCCGGCTGTGTGGAGGATGGCGCCCTGGTGTGGTCCGAACACACACAGAGGCCGTCGCTGTTCCTCGCCATGAGTGCTCAGCTCACATCCTTCAAACAGCCCGTTAGAAAAACGTGCCGATGTTGTTTTCCATAGCTCAGAGCTCCGCTGGTTTGGAAAATCCTGCTCTGTCAGGGTTGGGAGCTGCAGGCAGCTTCCCGGGGGAGGTTTCATCTCTGGCTCTGCAGTGCACAAGATGATCCAGCCCCTTTTCGTTATCTGAACTGGTTTTTTAAGTACTCCTGTGGTTCCTTTTTTCCACAGTACTCCTAATGGTTGCTTTCAGTAACTCACTTGCGTGACTTCTTGGTATGGCCAGGGACTGCATCTGCTCTCCATGCCACAGGCTTTGTCCTTGGCACGCGGGCATGGGGAGGAGAGGAGAGGGGAGAGGACCCACAGGCTCACTGGTGAGGGGAGGGCCGGGCCCGGCCCGGAATTTGCTCCGTCCCCGCTGTGGGACACAGCGCCTGCTTCACAGTGGCTTCTCCTGCACCTCCTCCTGGTGTGTGGCTGCCGCCCCTCTGCCCACCCGCTGCCCCGCAGGGCTCCCGGCACCTGAGCCTCCATTTCAGCACCCCGGGAAGTGGCCAACTCCAGTCCCCGCCTCCAGGAGCTCGTGGTACCTGTCGGGTGCAGATGCACGGGGGAATGGGAGGCAGAGGATAGGGAGGCACTGGGAGCCCAGGGTGCAGAAAGCGGGGTTCTCTCGGGGGTAGGGCTGGGGAACCAGTGTCCTGCCGCTGTGATGATGGCCCCATGAGTTACCAGGTGTTTCTGGAGGACAGAAGTCCCACATGGGTCTCACCAGGCAGACAAGGCCAGGTGTCACAGGCCTATAATCCCAGCACTCTGGGAGGCTGAGGCAGGAGGATTGCTAGTTCACGTCCAGACAGGACAACTATAACTGGTGGGTATGGCTCTGTGTGAATACCCTGGGCTCAATTCCTAGTACCAAGTGTGCATGCGCGCACACGTGCACGCACACGCACACGCACACGAGTGAGCAGGCTGGCTGGCTCCTGGAGGCTCATGTTCCACCCAAGGAAACCTGCATTGTGCGGCTGTGGCCCCTCCTCCGTGTTCAAAGCTGTGACCCACAGCACTTGTCCTCTTTCCTCTCCGAGGACCTGTGATAACCTTGTCTGCCCCTCCCGGCGCTCCAGGGTCGCCTCCCAACTCAAGATGGCCTGGCTGTGCCCCAGGCCCCTTCAGAGCAGGTGCACAGCCTCCCCCTCCACCACCCGCTCCTGCTGCCCAGGGAAGGCCCAGGAGGGCAGCGTTCTCCATCCACTTCTCCACTTCCCACAGCACAAAACCCACAGGACGTGTTCTCATGTTTCATAGAGCAGGGGATGAAATGTGCTGGTGAAGACTCAGCCAGTTTAGTCCTTTCCTCATGTGCAAAGCAGGGATACAAACTGCACCTACCTCTGATGCCATCGGCCTCGGGTACTCTGTGCAGTGTAGGCGGGAGGTGGACGTCAAGAGTGTCCTGCGTCACAGCTGTTGCGTCGCCAGCCTGGTGAGCCAGGGCTGTGCTGTTGCCGGTCCCTACCCATCCAGCCCTTCTTCGGGGCTACCTCCTTCCTTGCCCAACTTCCAGCCAGCAGGACTCGGGGGCGCTGTACGCCGAGACCTCACACCACGCACGCCTCCTCCAGGGTGCGGGAGTCCCTCCCTGTGTGGATCCACAGCCACTTCCCTTCGGTGCATGGTCCGTTGGTCATGGCCGATCCTGTCCTCCAAGATGGTGGCACTGGAAAGACACACCAGACTGGCCCGAGTGCCTCTCAAGCCAGGCATCCTTAGCTCAACCCGGTGCACATGGCTTCTCTGCAGGGTCGTCCATGCCCTGCAGCTGGTCCCCACTCCTTGGTCAGCCTGGAGGCTTTGTCAAGAGCACAGTGACAGCGTTGGAACACATCGAATCACCTGGAAATCTGTAAGCCACAGGCTACCCCCCTCAGACCCCCAACCTACCTGGGCCAGGACAGGGCCTGAGACTCTGCATTTCTTTCTTTTTCTTCTTTTTTTTGGTACCGGGGATCGAACTCGGGTCCTCGTGCTTGCGAGGCAGGCAACAGAACCACTGAGCTAAATCCCCAGCCCAACCCTGCATTTCTTGTAAGCTCTGTGCAATGCTACTCTAAGGACTGTACTCAGAACCACTGGATGGAGGCAAACAGGACAATCCACAGATCTCTGCCCAGGGAAAGACTGTCCTAGAAATCTTGGAAAGGAGATGGGGCCTCACCACCTGGTGTAAGTGGCCCTTGCTCGTACCTGGTGTCAGTGCCAGCTGTGCTGCAGATGGCTGAGGACTAATCCCGTTGTGTGCTCGGCCTGTCCCTCATCTGTTGCCCATGGACACTGAGTTTACAGGCTGCTAATCTGGCGTTCCCGGGCCCTGGGTGCTGCGTGTTCTTGGTTGCTAATCCTGACAGTCTGTTCAGGCCCCTGACCCCCGTGTTCTCTGGGCACCCAAAATGAGGACCCTCACATGTGTCCCCCCCGGTCCTCCTGTGCTTGGGGCTTCCTGTTCGTTGACCTCCTGTATCCCACAGCAGCCCTGCAGAGTCCTTGCTATTATTGTCCCCCATCCAGAGGGGGAAACTGAGGCACGTGGTGGGATTTAGGAATTGTGTTGGAGAAATGCAGGTCAGCATAAGCCCCGTAACAGCACAGAGTCCCGGAGTCCCTTCCTGCCTGTGTGCGGGGTGACAGAGCGAGGCCCTGGGCAGGCTGTAGAGGAGAGCACTGGCCAAGTGCAGCAACTCCTCTGTCATCAGGGCCCCATCTGCCCTCTTGGAAGCTTCTGGGAGGTAAAACAGCCTGCTTTTGCTTGGGGAAGCTTCTCCAAGGAGTCCCTGTGTCACTACCTGCTTTCTCGGGGTTCAGGAGGCCCCGCGCCCCACCGCCAGCCCTGACTTGCGTGCTGAGTCTGCTTGTTGCAGATGAACTGTACTTTGGGGTCACCAAGGAGGTGCAAAGACACAAAAGATCACAGAGCATGTGACATTCACAACATCATTAAGTCCTAGGGAACAAACCCAGCCATCAGTTGCTGGGCCGGGGAGCAGCTGCACAGGGCAAGCGGCGTGAGGTGAGATCACTGTCGCCACGTCACGGGGAGGTGGCTCTGTCCCAAGAACGGTTGAACCTGTGCGAGTGATTCCAGGCACAGGGACGTGCGGGTGTGGAGAGTCCCTTGGGTGCTGCATAAAAGTGAGTCCAGTGTGATCGTGGCCAGAAAGAAACGGCGAGGCAGAGAAGGGTGGGGCTGGGCTCTGGGACCCAGGCTGCTGCGGGCACAGCGGAGCGAGGACCTGCGCCGGGCCCAGGGGACTAGGTCTTGGGGGTACTCATTGTGTGATACACAATTTGTTGTTAAAGTGAACTCACAAAGAATGCAGTGTTGACTCAGGGGAAACTCGGGGCGGATGGAAGAGCCAGCGAGCAGACCGTGCTGTCCTGTGTGCTCCTAGGTCTTGGACACAGCAAGAAGCTGCCCCAGGAAGCGCATGGGCTCAGCAGCTCCTCAAACCTGGCATTTGGGTGATAGCTGGGGCTGGGATGGGTATCGGAGGGCATCGATTCTTTGACTGCTTAGAAAGGGGGGACGGCAAGGACTAAAGACAAAGAAGACAACAGAGATCTGTGTAACTTCAGAGTACATGGGGGGCCGGGCAGTCAGTGCCTCAGAGTGGGCAAAGACAAGGACTCGGCCAGTATTTATTGTGGTGCACATGGTAAATGGAGGGCGTAATCGGGTGACTCAGGGCTCAATCCTACGTCATGCAGATCTTATGCTGATGAGGATCTTAAGTCATGAGGTTCTTATGGTTTATTTTGTTTGGGTACCGGGGATCAAACTTGGGACCTTGCACTTGTGAGGCAGGCGGCTGAACCACTGAGCTACGTCCCCAGTGCTATGAGGTTTTTGTCTTGAGGAAGGCTGTAAGGAGAGCATTCTTACAACAGTAGGTGGAAGGATTAAGGTGATAAGGAATTTGTCCCTCCCCGGGTGAATCCTTTCTCTTACTACCACTGGGTTCTCAAGGAACCAGGATGTCTTCAGCTGATGCGGTCCTGCCCTGGAGTGTCACAGCATCATGAGACCATCGAGGTTTTAGCTGAGACTGGAGGCAAAAAGGCAGTTAGGTCCCAACATGCCAGAGCTGGACTGCAGGCAGGAGAACTAGGCTTAATCATAATCTAATTGTGAAATAATTTTTCCCCAAAATTATGTAGAATTGCCCCCAACTTGGCGGAAGAAGTGACCAGTGAGGAGGAGGAGAGGAAGTTATGATCTTTATTTTAACTTAAGGAAGAAGTTAGTTGGTGTCTTTTGCTTTCCTCCTTCCCACTTCCTTGTAACCTGCTGGGAAAGGAAAAGATGGTTATCGAGTACTGGGTATCAGAATACTAGGAAGAGTGTAAGGAATGCCCCACATGTCCTGGCACTGAAGTTCCCCCATTGTCAGAGCCTCCGAGGTGCTTCATGTGACTTTCTTGCCACCTGTGGCTCTCTGTGCAGGTCCTGAGTCTCTCAGAGCTCGGCTCCTTCCCATGTCCCTTTCCTTGTGTTATTTAAAATGCCTCGTATAACTGGGCTGTAGTACCCCCTATGATCAGTAGGAGGCACTGTCTAAAATTTCATGGATACTTGACCTACAGCCAGGGAAGTTCAGGGTTCTAAATGAGTCGCTTGTCATTCTGCCGGATCAGTGTTGCAAGGTCCAGTTTTTATTAAAGAAGTTTACTTTAAAAACAGCCACATCAGGTCGGATGTGGTAGTTCATGCTTGTAATCCCAGCACTCAGGAGTGTGGGGCAGGAGAATCATTGTGAGCTCAAGGCCAGCCTGAACTACATAGCAAGACCCTGTCTCAAAGACAAACAGAAAAAACCCCAGCCACATGAGTAATTGCTGAGTGGGCACAGCCCGAGTGCCGGTCAACAGTCGAGTGGATAAATGAGTCGTGATCTACTCCGCAGTGGATTCCAAGCCCCAGGAACTGAGCCAGCATCACACACGTAGCACCGGGTGGGACTCTCAGTACCAGCCCTGAACAGGGAGGTCGGGTGTGGAGGGAGAAACATGCACGTCACCATTTCTCCAACTCCCTAGCAAACAGACTGTGGTGACAGCGGGGTGACCGTGGGGGGCGTCCCTTCGTGGGTCAGTGCGTGGCACTTGGGGCTGTGCGCCCGGCACTTTACACCTGCATCCTGCTCTTCCTGCAGATCGACGGGCAGCACCAGCTGAAGGCCATCGAGAAGGAGAAGACGGTCTCTGCTCTGCCACCCAAGGAAGCGTGCAAATGCCACAAAGAGGACCTGGCGAAGGCCCTTTCTGTAAGAACTGAATTTGCCCCGATGCCAAAGGAGCCGAGTTTCTAGCTTAAGAGCAGGCAGCACAAGGCCCTGAAAACTACACTGGTTTAGCCGGTTAACAGTGCTAACCAGTCCTGATGTGGATGGGCATCCATCTCCTTAGTGGCTTTGTCCCCGAGCAGCCCCCGGGGCCCTCCTGAGATCCAGGTACCCGCATGCAGCCCACACAGCCCCTCTGTGGGGAGATCCAGGGGCGACAGGCACAGCCCCGCTGCCCTGCGGCCCTCACCGTCAGCTTTCACAACCCACAGCACTGCCAGTCATTAAAACCGGATTCTTCTCCCGGTGTCTCAGGGAAGTTTGCAGTCCAGTCAGTGGAGACAGAAAAGCTGCCCTGTCCCAGGAAGCACCCTCCGGGGCTGCAGGACTGAGCTTGCTTTCTGTCTCTCGTTTTCTTGTTTAGAAAACTTGGCAAGCACAGTGACATACACACTCCAGCCACGGCGCTCTGGGGATGTTAATAAAGTCTAGCGATGGTCGGGCATGGGCGCCAGGGTCCAGGAGCCCAGCAGAGGGTGCCTGAGGCCGCCTGCTCCTGGGCGTCCATGGCGGTCTCGAGCCCTGTGGATCCATACTTGGCAGAGGGGAGGGAGGTTTTACCGCCTGCCTGGAGTTTTTCCTCCAAAGTAGCTGGGTTTTTGCTCCTTATTCAAAAGAATGTACGAATCTGTTCAGCTTTCTCTGTCGCCTCCACCACCGGAGACAGCTTTCTCATTGACCTGTGTCAAAGAAACCTACGTTATCACTGCCTCTGGCTCTGGCTCCATTTGGTGAAGTGGCTGTGTGGGGCTTGGAGCAATGTCCAGCAGTGTCCAGCACAGCCGCTCTGGGCTCTAAAGGGCAGGCCTTTTCTCCGTTTTAAGACAGTTCAGATGATGGTAAACGCACATGTGTTAGCATCCTGACCCTCTCCGAGCGTGCGTTTTAGTAGTGTGAAGAACTCCGCCCCGCTGTGCACCGTCACCCTGTCCGTCTCCCGAACTGCGTTCCCATCCCGCAGAGGTGAAACTCGGTTCTCTCTCAGTGCTCCCCATGGCCCTCCCTGCACCCCTCCGGCCCCACCGTTTGCTTCCTGTCCCTTCGAAGCTCACTGTTCTGTGCCCCTCACAGAAACGAGCCCTGCAGCTTTTCTCCTAGGACTGCTTTGCCTCAGTTCGCTCACACCCATCCTCAGGGTATAGCAGGTTCTGAATTTCCTTTTTTTTTGCTTTTTTGGTGATAGTGGGGTTACCACCCACTGTCGGGGAGTGGGGATCGTGCCCAGGGGTGCTCTACCTCCGAGCTACGTCCCTAGCCCTTTTTACTTTTTCCCTGGAGAGAGGACCTCTAACTTACAGCCCCTCCATCCTAGCCTCCCCAGGAGCTGGGCTGAGAGGCCCAGCATGCACCGCAGTGCCCTGCCAGCTGGCTGGTATCTCCCGGTGCCTGTGTACCAGTGTTCATCCCTTCACCCGTCAGCGGACTCGGGTTGCTTCCAGCTTTGGCTGTAGTGAGCGGGTGTGCAAGTGTCTCTATGAGACCTGCTTCCGGTCCTTTTGGGCATGTGATCCCAGCAATGGAATGGCTGGTTTCCTGGCAACTTTTTTCCTTTTTTCCTTTTTTGGTTTTTTAAGATAGGGTCTCACAATGTAGTTCAGGCTGGCCTTAAATTCACTGTGATCCTCCTGCCTCAGCCTCCCAAGTGCTGGGATTCTAGGCATGCACCACCACGCCAGGCTCACCTTGTAATTTGGTGCCTAGTTTTAAAGGAACTGCCCAACGGTTTTCTTGTGCTGACTGCTTACCAATTCCAGTAGCTGCACCATTTACATTCCCGAGTTTTGTTTTGTTTTGAATTAAGACGAAGGTGTGCATTTGGACTTCTGAGATTCCATACTCTACTTCCATTTGCTGGAGCTTGTGTGCAGGGCTAAACAATGCTGTGACTGTTAGGTGTCTGTGTGGCCTTACGGAAAAAGAATGGGGCCGTATGGTTGTATCCTCTTTCCGCCCATCCTCTGGGGTCCTCTGGGGACAAGACCAGTTTCCTAGTCCATCTCTGCAGCCATGGCTGTAGGGTGGGGGCCGCCTTGGGCCCCTCCATCCCTGCTGCGTCCGTCGGTGAGCAGGTGCTGTGCTGTCTCCTTCCAGGTGGACCTGGACAGTGGCCTGTCCGAGTTCGCAGTGACACAGCGCAGGCTGGTTCACGGCTGGAACGAGTTTGTCGCTGGCAACACGGAACCTGTGTGGAAGAAGTACCTGGATCAGGTGGGACTGCCGCTACCCTCCTCCGCTTAATGAGGTTTAGCCAGGAAGGGCAGGGCAGCCACTGACTCTTCCAGTATTGATTGAGAGTGTCTTTGGACGGGTCCCGCCCAGGGTTGGGGCGGGTGTGCTACAAGATAAGAAGTCTCCTTCCTCCTCCAGGCTGCTCTGAGGAGCAGGAGGAGGCGCCAGGCAGCCACCACGAGGGATGCTGGTGACCTTGTAGACAGTGAGAAAATAAGTAGCCTTCGCTTACCGAACCGTCCTCCTCATCCTCGGGTGATCGGGGAGAGCAAAGATGAGAAACACGGAAACACTGTCCCAGGGTGTGTGGGGTAACAGTGAATACAGATAGGGTCCCCTGTGAAATCAGAATTTCAGGTCAATAAGCAAGGGGTAATTTTTAAGTGCAAGCATTTTCAACTACTGCAGCAGACGTTTTAAAAAAAAAAAAAAAGCAGTCCTTGTCAAACTAAAATTCAAACTTAGCCGCACGTCCTGTCTGTATTTTTCCTGGCAACCTGAGCCCAAAGTCACATGCCAGGGATGAAATCTTGGGCTTCTTGTGAGCCACAGACCTGTTCCTCATCTCCTCCCTGTCTGTTCGGGGCTGTACCTGCAGAGGTCCCTGCAGGAGGCCCAGGAGCTGCTGAGCGCAGAAGTCCTGTCTGCACTCGTGCCCCTTCCTGTGTGTGCCAGGCGCTGTGGTTCCGTGGCCGGCTGTTCACAGGGCAGAATGGAGGGAGGCGTGGATTAGAATCAGAGTGCCCGAGCCAAGGCTCAGTCGCAGGCTTGGAGACACTGAGGACATGGTCACACTCTGCTGGGCCTCAGTTTTTCTGACTAGAAAATGAGAATGGTAAATACCCACTGTCGTGAGTTTCACCTAGGAAGGAGGTGCTCAGCCCACGTCAAGAGCTGACTGAGGCTGGCCTTGCTCCCTCTGCCAGCTCTGCCCCGCGTGGGAATGTACAGAGCGGCTAAGAGCGCAAGGTGGAGGTTTAGAACCCGGCTGCAGCAGCACAGACCCTGGAGCCAGTCAGCTTTTCAAGCCGAGGGCGCTCACTCGCCCAGCAAAAATCAGCAGCAGCACCTGCATCAGCAGTCCGTGTTCCCCACAGCGCTCTTTCGGGCTGCTTTCTTGGGCTCAGGGTGTGAACAAAGCCCACCCAGTGCTCTGGCCCTTAACTGGCTTCTGAAGGTCCACAGGGTTTCATCTGCGCACTGAAGACGGGGTCCTTGTGGAGGAGGCTGTGGCTTCCTTGGCTGAGCCTGCCTTGGGCACTTTTAGCAGGGCCCAGGTTGCGGCGAGAGGCTCACCCGCTGTCTTGCCCAGCCATCCCCACCCAAGGCTTCAGTGCCGTGTGCCAGGGGGGACTGGAACCTTCCTCTCCAGCTCTGACCGAGGGCCGTTTGCTGTGAGTTCAGCGGCTCCCTCCCTCCTTCTGCCAGTGTTTCCTGAGGGCCTTCTCTAACACATTGGCCTTCCTGAGGCTACCGATCACTGAGTGGGACTCTGCTGGCCCCGGGCTCACTGCCGCGTGTCCCAACAGCCAGGAGAGGCTGGGGGTGGCCTGCGGCGGCTCAGCAGAGCAGTAACACTGCAATCCTGAGCCCCTGCCCACCACACCATACAGTCAGATGCAGATCTGGTCCCGAGAGGACTGAGGACCCCAGGCAGATACAGTCCTTGTCCTTGGGCAGGTCATCTAGTCCAGAGAGACGGTTTGATAGAGCCACAAAAACATCATGGTGAGAAAGTCAGATGCCTTTGCTCTGCTCGGTGTTGCAGTGTCAAAATAGTTGCTGTGGTAAACTCAGGGCTGCTGCCTTGTCTCTCGTGCCACAGAGCTGGGACATGGAAGTCCTGGGGTGGGGTGGAGTGAAGTCCTTTGTGCATCACACTGGTGTGGGGGTGAAGCTCTTCTCATGAGCAGCACAGATCATAAGGATGTTAGCATTTCCCTTTGTGCCTTGGCTGCTGGGAAGCTCAGAGCCCAATGCATAGACCAGCTGAAAAGCGTGACTTGGTTGTTGGTACTTGAACTCTTCCCTGGTCCTGATCTTTGCTCTATTCTCTCTGATTCTGTTTCTATGTGTCTGCGCTTCCTTTTAATTCTCTGTAACATGAGCAGCCATGAAATACCTGTATCAATCAAGGGACAGATACATAAAACAATTAGTGCTTTCTGGGAGGTTTTGGGAGCAGTTTCTCTCTAGTGGGGAATCCTTGCACACAGGTCAGTGTGCAAGCTGGGCTGATTGCGGTGCGTGGGATTTTGACGTGGTGTGGTGAGAGAGGACAGTCATAGAGCATCGTGGACATGCGGCGAAAGAGACCAAGAGCTCAGGGCCAGGGCTGGTCACTGGCGGTGGGGTGTTGGCGTCCTTCCACACCCTGGTCATGCACCGGTGGCCTGAAAGCCCACCCTGCGTGAAGACGCGGGTCATGCTGCTTTGGGGGGGACACCCAGGGTGGTCTCGGGACGGAGTGCCCACCTGTGTCTTTCAGTTCAAGAACCCCCTGATCCTGCTGCTGCTGGGCTCAGCCGCGGTGAGTGTGCTCACCAAGCAGTACGAGGACGCGGTCAGCATCACCACGGTGAGCAGGGCAGGGGCGCCGGCGGGGAAAAGGGAATCGGCGGCAGAGGGAAAGCAGAAAGAGGCACACTGCGCATGCGCCCACCCGGCAGCACGGTGTTTGCGGGGCTCCGATGGTCAGTGTCTCTCAGCGTCTCTCGCCCGGCAGGAAGTCGCAGCAGGTGCCTCCCCTGCCCCAGATGGGGGTGCCGGTCCCAGGTCCTGCATGTTTCTGTGACGAGAGCGGCCGGCGTATGTCCATTGTCCAGAGAGAGCTGCTGTGCACCTTTTTGAAAAAATGTAGTTCTGTGAAATTCACATAAAATAGCAACCATTTGAAAGTGAGCAACCTGGTGGAATCTTGTACACGCACAATACTGGGTGCGCACTGCCTCTGCCGGGTTCCAAACACGGGCATCGCCCCAGACACCCACTCCTCCCTTCCCTGGGGACCACCCTGCCTCTGATCCGTCCCGGAAGTGGACCTGCAGCCCCAGGCCTTCGCTCCCTGGTCCGGCAGCCCTCTCTACGGCTGTCTTTCCCACTTCTTTAAGTTTCACTTTCAAAACTCAGAGGCAGCCGGCCACACAGCAGATGTGGCTGCTGCCGTCTAAAAGGCCAGGGTCAGATTCGCATCTGCAGGTGCGGTGTGATGTTCTCCTTGAAAAAGAGGCTTCCCCGACACGATGCCGTTTCAGAGAAATCCAAAGGGCTCCCCAGAGTGTGAGCTCTGGGTGGTGGAATTCGGTGCGATTTCTCTGCTTGCTTGGGAAGTGTGGTTTCTCACCTTCACACAGTGCACTTACTTTGCAAAAGGAAAGGCAGACAGGGTGAGCAGAATGTCACTGTCCAGCTGCCCGGCACACACTGCTCCGGCCCGGCCACTGGCCTCACCTCTTCCCCCCACCCCCGGTCTCCCTCCAGGCCGTGCTCATCGTGGTCACTGTCGCCTTCATCCAGGTGTGTACTTACAGAGGGCCTGTCGGGGTGAGCTGGATGTGACGGGTTCACGGGTCCCCCAACCAGCATGTGTGCTGTGCCTCCCCCAGGAGTACCGCTCGGAGAAGTCTCTGGAGGAGCTGACCAAGCTGGTCCCCCCGGAGTGCACCTGGTGAGTCGGGGCCGATGCCCAGGCAGGTGCTTGACAAATGCGGTGCCCCTGTGCTGTCACTAGTTGCTGTGTGTCCTGGGACAGGCAGCTCAGCCTCTCTGTTCTCTCATGGATCTCTCAGGTACCCAGCACAGAGGCGTGGATGGAGGGCACAGCTTTGGGAAGAAACGAGAGGCACAACTATGTACACTTGCTCCAGGGGGGCTGGCCTGAGGGTTCGCTGGGTCTCCGGGGTGGCTCAGGAGTGGCAATGTGAACAGGCCCAGCACGGTGGCCTCCTGCTGGCCTGACGTGGCTGCTGTGCCCTTTGCTGTCACACAGCTCTTACTGAAAATGTGTAAAAGGAGGAAAAGGAAAGACAGAGTGCCCAACAGTGCATGTGGTGCCACAGAAACGTCCAGAAGTGTCTGTGATGTACCCCTGCGGCGAGAGGTCACAGCCAGGTGTGGACGCGGAGGAACTGGGCTCTCCATTTAATTCTAGTTCACAATGGGCCAGCCGTCCGCAGTGGGGGGCTCCGGCCTAGCATGCACAAGGCCCTGGGGTCCTTCCCCAGCACCGCAGAAACAAAAACAACACAAAGGTGAATCTGAATCGAAATATGCGCCCGGGCCCAGGAGCGCATTGTGTTTGTGTCCAAGGGAGAAAGAGTCACAGACGGAAACAGCAGAGAAGGCAACAGGCCAGGCCAGAGGCGGAGAGGGGCTGATGGGAAGGGTGGGGGATTTCCTGAAGGGCCACCAGGGCCGTGGAAACCGGGCTTGACTGACGGGCAATGATCGAGGCTGTGGGCAATCGGCCCTGGACATGAACCGAGGACCGGAGGGAGGCACAAATGATGTGTGTGACCTGATGGGCCAGTCTTCAGTTTAAACACCACGCCTTGGCCTCTCAGGTGCACAGTCTGCGTTATTGATGTCCCCAGAGGCCACTTCTGAACACATTTGATTTTCGAGGTCGGCAGGGGCTGCAGCCAGGTGGAGCCCCTGCACTGAGACCCCCCAGACCCTCTCGCCAGCAGGGGGCGCACTACCATGCATGGCCTTCTTGCATGGCAACACTTAAGGGGCACCTACTGTGTGCCCCGGCGGGGGGAGGCTCTGCCTTGGATGGGGGCAGCTAATGAGCACAGCAGACCTATCGGAGCCCACAGCCACTCACACACGGGACCAACAAGCACAGGGGGACGGCAGTGACCAGGACGGGATGGGGAGGCGTCTACACAGCCTGCTCTCAGCCTGCCCTGACCCACTGAGGGAGGAGGAGTTGATGTTTAAGTCAAGGCCTGGTTCATAGAAGCCATTGGAGGAGCGGGAGGAACCACAGGTGTCTTGCCATCAGGTGCCACTGGGGTCCAAAAACTCAGTTGTGCAAACCGTGAGGAAAGTGTGAGAGCTGTGAGGGGGGTCTGGGTTGGTTCCTTCCTGTGGCACCCTTTCCTCTGCCTCCTCCTGCTGCTCTGCTTGGCTGTCTGCCTGGCTCCTCTTGGTGTCCCACGGTGGCTGCCATAGCTCCAGGCATCACAGCCAAACACAAGAAGTCGTAGAGAAGAGACTGTGTGGGTATGTACATACATGTGTGCATGTATGTGTGTGTGTGCACACCTGTGCATGTAGAGTAAGGAACCCTCACTCATGAGTGCCCAGCCAGCATTGCCTCAAGCCTCCTAAGCCAGGATGGGTTGACCTGCCAGTGCCCATGCCAGTCCCAGGCAGGATTTGGGACCTCTTCCATGATCCAAGCCACGTGTGACCAACCACCCCCTGGGGCACCTGGCTGAGGAAGAAGAATAGACGCCCAAGCAGGATCAGATTCCGTGAACAAGGAAGAAGGAAATGTCTCCTTCACCCACCAAGTCTGCAGGGACCCTGTCAGCAGGAAGGGCTGTGGAGCCTGAGGCCTGGATCCCAGGTGGTGGGGAAGGCTCTGTTGTCTTCAGAGGGAGGGGCGAGGTGCCCCTCTGTGGGGCCCGGACAGAGCCAGAGCCAGAGCACTGTGGCGCGTCTCTCAGCCCGTGCGGGTGGTCCCAGCCCCCAGGGTCCCCTGAGCCTCCAGGTTAAGCCATGGGCTCCCCGAGAGCAGAGCCTGCGGGCCTCCCAGCCATGGAGCTGGCCCTGCGACACCTCTACACAGCAGGGGCCTGCCACAGGCACGAACAGAGGCCGTTGCCTCGTTCCCCAGACTCCCAGAAGACACATTTAGGTTGCATGAGTTTGAAGAATGAGGCTGTAAGGGAAATAAATGCCTTTCTGCGGAGGCGCCCCACGTCCAAGCCCATAGGCTCGGCCTCACCACGGTCCCTCTGCCCTCTCCACCCACGTAGCATGAGAGACGGGGAGCTGCGACACCTGCTCGCGAGGGACCTGGTTCCCGGAGACATCGTGTGCCTCTCTGCTGGAGACCGGATCCCCGCAGACATCCGACTCACACAGGTGAGCCATGCACGAGTGCACACATGTCCATGCACAAGCCCACCAGGAGGCGGTGAGACCCATCCACAGGCCACGTGTTCCCAGTGCGGACCCAGTGGCTCCCCACTTCCATGGCTTCATTTTCCACGATTTCTGATGTCCACAGTCACCACAGTCCCAAAATAGCAGTCCCAGCACTCTTTCCACCCTGCGAGGTCGCAAGTGGTCTGTTTTATCACTGGTCACGTTGCCAGCCTCTCATGGTGCCGAGGGTGTCAGTTAAACTTCCTCCAGGTGTGGCGCTCAGGTGAAACACGGCCTCTGTAGGGTTTGGTATCTGTGGTATTGGAAACTGCCGGGGATTTGGCGTGTGGCCCCCAAGGACGGGGGTGCTGTACAGGCCTAACAGATCTGCCATGCGACTTTCCAGTGTGCGGCGGACTGCAGTAGCAAAGGACCCTGGGGGTGCTGGGGACAAGACAGGCAGCCAGCACCAGGGGCAGTGACAGCAGAGAGGGAACCGGATCCAGGAGCCCCGGAGGCAGCAGAGGCCTCCACAGCGGACTACAGTGTGGGACTACACCCAGCCAGGGACAAGCTGCTCCTCCGGCCCCAAGAGTTTTAGTGTCCCAGCCTGGCAGGGTAGTGCCCAGGCCCGTGGGTTCTCCTGCATGGACAAGCTGGGAGGAATCTGTCCACTTGCGTCCACATGTGAGAATGCATCGCCCAGTGACAGGATAAGTTCAGGCACCAGCCTGTTCCTCTCAGGTGTGCCACTGGGGGCCCTGGGACCACTGGTCCCTGCAGAGGATGCAGAAGGACAAAGGTCTGAGCCAGCTCCCGGGACCTGCATTTCTGGCGTTTGTGACCTGCTCGGCCAGTGGGCCGTCCCACTGTGCACGCACGGCCACTCTGGAGACTGGCCGAGGAGGGCCAGGCGAGGGGCTCGGTGTCTGACCCATCTGTGGCGTGTGCATTTGATGGAGTGGCCAGGCTACTAGGCTGAGCCCTGGTCTCTTTGTCACTCCGCTGCCTCACACAGCAGGACCCTCCAGACAGGGGAAGGTGTGCAGCCGCAGGCATCCAATAAGGAGGGCTCCTGTCGGCTGCAGCTGCTGGTATGAGGCAAAGAGAGGCTGGGGGACTTAGCGGTTGGCACCCTGGGACCAAGCATGAGCTTGGGTTTGAGCAGTGGGTCTATAACTCAAAGTCGTGTGACCTCAAGCAAGTTGCTTAACCTCTGTGGGCCTCACTTCCTCCATCTCTAAAATGGGAGGGCTTACTTATGGCAGGCATATCAGGAGCCAGGGAACCTGTGAGTGGGTGCTGGCCTGCATCTCCCAGTGTGTGGCTTAAGAAGGGATTCGCCTCTCTGAAAGGCTGGTGTTGGTCTCCACTTCCTGGGTGAGGGCGAGGATGGTCCTGTTGGCCCTTGCCTGCAGCACTGCAGGTCTGAGTGGCAGCCCAGGAAACGCCCTCCTAAACCCCAAACAAACCCTTTCTTCACCTCCCTGGTTTTCTCCCTGCCCTGCTCAGGCTCAGTTAAATCACACCGTTGTGTTGATGACTGGACACCACCAGCTGGTGGGCGGCCCCATGGGTATTTTGCAATCCCTCTGGACAGTTGACAGCTTTGTTGGTTCCCAAGGGGAAGCCTTTATCAGCGATTGTACTGTAAGACCTGGAGCTTCACTGTGCCCCTCCCTGCGGCAGGTCTGCGAAGCTCTTGAACTAAGCCACCCCATAAACTCCTAGAGAGCGGAGCCAGGAACATCTCACCCCAGTTATCATGAGGTGGAAAACCGGGGTCACAGGCTGCCCTGGAGCTGCCAGGAGGGCTGGGCACAATGCTTTTTTTTTTCCTTCCCGCTTCCAGAGAAAGAAGAAGGGTTGAACTGGAGTTGTCAGGACTGCGTGGGTGAGAGCTGTGCGGGCCAGGAGCCTCCTGGGGGCCTGAGCAGGAAGTGGCCCCAGCTGAGCCTTCAGGCCCTGCCCAGAGCCACCCTCAGCACCGCCCCACCTGCCTCCTGTCCCTTCACAAGCTGCTTAGTGTCACAGAGCAGCCATGGGCTTTCCTCTGGGTAACATAATAGCAGAGACTGGGTAACTGGCAAAGAGAAAAGGCTTATGAGTTCATGGTTCTGGCAGTGCCAGGTGAGGGCCCATGTGTGGTGAGGACTTGCTGGTGGAGTCCTGAGGTGGCACAGGGCACCTCCCACCGGCAGACAGGGAACAGTGTGTCTTTCTGGTCTGTCTGCTTTGAAAGCCCCCAAGGTTCCACCCTAGGGCTCCACCTTCACAACTGGATCTAATCCCAGTCCCTTCCCAAAGACCCAACCTCCGGTGCCATGATCAGATTAAACCTCTTAACCTCTCACGGTGAGGACTAAAGGCCAGCACGGGCTCAGCTGGGGGGACACTCATGCCACCTCCCAGCCAGAGCACTCAGTCATGCGCAGGATTTTAGGGAGCCCCAGGGCCTGCACAGGACCCCTAGGGTGGGCAGGGGTCTGGGGCAGGTGCAGCACAGATGCTCTGAGAGGTGTGTCAAATAGCACTAGAAGAACGTGTGAGATGTTTACGTTTCCCAAGAGGGAACCCATTCCAGTCCTTTCCGACCCCAGAGGCGTCCAAGGCTCCAACTCCGACCCTGGTATTGAGTTCAACCTTCGCTGTACGGTGCCCGTTAAGGCTCTGGATGTCAGTCTGGGCTTCTAAAACTGACTCAGGAGGAGATGGGAGATCCCACGGTGTCCCTGTCCCATGCAGGCCACGGACCTCCTAGTGGATGAATCCAGTTTCACGGGAGAAGTGGAGCCATGCAGCAAAACAGACAGCCCCATGGCGGGCGGCGGGGATCTCAGCGCCCTGAGCAACATCGCCTTCATGGGGACCCTGGTGCAGTGCGGGAAGGGCCAGGTAAGCCTGGGGCTCCCGGCACAAGCACCATGGGCTCCGGGAGCTCAGGCTTCACGCCGCCCCCTCTCTCCTGACACAGGGGGTCGTGATTGGAACCGGGGAGAGGTCTCAGTTCGGAGAGGTGTTCAAGATGATGCAGACGGAAGAGGTGAATGGCAGTGGGCTGTGGGGTGCGCGGGGGGAGGGGAGGGCCTGAGCCTCTGGCGATACCACCCCACTCAGGCCGTGGGAAGGAGCCAGATGTGGCTCACAAGCGTACATTTTCAATGTATCTTTACATCAGAACATTACAGGCTGCTCGTCAGGCTGTAACTTTCAGACAGCGGCACACACAGACCTCAGGGTGTGGTCAGCGACCTCGTGCACATGTATGTCTGTGTCGCTGACACCGAGGAACAAGCTGTGGCCTGCAAAGCGAGTCCACCCACAGCCAGCACCAAAGTCTGACCAGCCCCCGTTCTCCCCTTTGCAGACACCTAAAACACCTTTACAAAAGAGCATGGACAGGCTGGGGAAGCAGCTGACTCTCTGCTCCCTTGGCATCATTGGTAAGCAAGTGGTTTCCTGGAGGGTTCTGGAGACTGTGGGGAGCCATGCTGGAGGCCCCCATGCCTGCCTCTCACACATCTTGCTGCTTGCCTGGGGTAGAACTGAGCTGGGATTGGAGACACAGAGCACCCTACAGGTCCTTGGAAGCTATAATCCTACCCGTTCTTCAGAGGGCAAGGAGAGAACACAGAAGGGTTGGATGGGGTTAAGGCATGTACCAGGAAGTGGCGTTGGTACTGCTGCCCATTTCTATTGGCCAGAGTAGAGTCACATGACCTCCCCAATTGAAAAGGAATCTGGGAAATGTAGTTAAACTATATTTCCAGCCATATTTTGGGGCGTCTTGGGGTGTTGAGCTTGGACTGATATCTCTTGGCCGTTTGGCAACATACCAGGCAGCATCAACACGATACTGCAGACCTAAATGTAGAGTCTGAAGCCTTCACACCTCCACAGGACTGTCCTGGGCCTTTTACCTGCTGCTTCTGTTCTTACCAGCTCCGGCTTTGATTGCTCATCCTTCATTCCATCCAGTGCCTGGCTCAGTACTTTCTCAGTGAGTGATGCGTGAATGATTGTTAAAGGGACAGGCTGACGGCCGCCTCCTGCCGCACATGCAGTGTGGAGGGGCCATACTGGTGAGTCTGGCCGAAACCACAGAGCCAGAGACCATTCCTGAGAGAAGTGGCTGCCCCTCCTAGTGCACCTGGCCCCCAAAAGCAGTTACTGACCTAGAAAGTCACCTCCAGCACGCCACACGCCGTGCCAGGTTCGGGGCCACCTAACAGATCAACTAATAGGAAATGAACCAACAGGAGGTGTGATGGTCACAGTTCTTACTCGGGAGAGCTCGGGAGGCCCTGCGAGGAGGTGACATGAGACTGGATTTTGCAGAATGAGGAGGAGTTTTCCAAGAAGAAGAGGAAAGATGCAGGCAGAGGGATGACCTATTTGGGGGTGCAGAAGGCGCCTCCCACTGTAGGGGCGAGTTTAGTGGAATGGGGAAGAGGAAGTGCTGTGGAGTCAGCCGCCTGCATAAAGGCCTAGTCCTGCCATGAGCCAGGCAGCTCTGCAGCCTTTCCTGCCTGCTCCAGGAGCCCCATGCCACTGCCTCTCCCCGCAGGTCAGTTCCTAGCATTCCGTGAGTCAGGGGTGCTCTGCACCTGGCCTCATGCAAGCAGCTGTCACCACAGCGTCCCTGTGTCCCTGCACACACCCAAGTCCGGTCTAGCACAGCACTCAAGGCTAATGTTAGCATCCCATTGAGGATGGGGAAACCGAGGCTCAGCAGGCTCGGCCGCTCACCCACAGCCACACAGCTGGCTGGCGGGGGACGAGGTAGAGCTGGCTGCTTTCCTGCATGGTGGGGCAGTGGCTCAGGTTGGGGCACACAGGACACTGTTGCACAGGCGGGTGCAGGCTGTGTCTCCTATGCGTCCCCTCTGACATCCTGAGCACCACCCAGCTAGTCTGGACCCCTCGGGCTGGCGCAGTGCCGGGAAGCAGGAGGCCCACCTATGCTGGTCTCGCTTGCCCTGTGCTCCCCAGCCGCCTCTCCCCAGAACTCCAATTCTAGCGTGCCCCAAACTTCAGCTTTGGGTTTACTGCGAAACGAATCCCCCAGGGCGTCTGTTTTGGGTACTGGAGGTTGAGCACAGGGCCTTCACACTGAGCTACACCCACCTTGTCTTTTTTGTATCTAGAAACAGGGTCTCTGTAAGTTGCTAAATTACCCAGAATTTGTGATCCTCCTGCTTCAGCCTCGCAGATGCTGGGATGACAGGCGTGCACCACCATGCCTGGCCTCACAGGACTTATTGTTTGTTAGGGCTTGCTGCCTGCCACCGTGCTGGAGGCAGTGATGGGAAACAGGTCTTTCCTGGGCCTGGCGAGTCTGGTGCAGCTGACAGAGCTGGGTGCTATGTATGAGAGGCCATGCCAGCCCCGGTGGCGGAGGACAGTGATGGATTAGTAATGTCTGTAGGGATGCAGGAATGGTAGTGGCTGTGTGTGACTCCCGGTCCTGTCCCTCAGGCCACATATTAGCGATAAATCTGGCAGGATGGAATGCAGGGGACCCCAGCCGTCCACAGGGGGGAGGACACAGCAGCTTCTGAGCCAAACCTGTCTAGTTCTCTCTGACCAGAGAGCAAGGATATGTTTCAAGTTTTTAAGTAATTTTTTAAATTCCAAGGAAGAGCTGTTTCATCACATGAGCACTGTGGGACACTGAGATGGCAGTGTCCATGGGCACGATGTCCGTGCCTCAGGGACCACGGGACCACCACACAGCGCCTGTCCTCAGCAGTCGGGGCTGCCAGAAGGGAACTGTGTCCTCCTAAGGTGCCCTGAGCTTTCTACTCACTTCCCCAAGGACAAATAGCAAGAAACTGTGCTGAGGAGATTGTCAGAGTAGATAGAAAATTTGCTTAAACTGTCTCCAAGGTCAGGGAGGCCTGGCATGGTGACCACTCTCACAAGCCCTCACTCCAAAAGTTAAGTGGTGTTTCTCAGCACTTCAAGAGCTCCTCCAGAGCTGAGCTTGGCGGCACATGCCTGTTATCTCGGCACGTGGGAGGCTGAGGCAGGAGGATCACCACAAGTTCAAGACCAACCTGACCTACATAGTGAGACCCAGTCTCAAGCAAAAAAGCAAAACAGAGCCCCTGCAATAGAGTGGGCATTTGAGGCTGGGTTTTGGGGACCCCTGGTGGGCACAGGGGAGAAGCAGGGGGCTGGAACGTACTTTCTAGGGCAGGCAGAGGTCACCAGGTGGCATGCACAGCAGACTGGCAGGAGCCACCCAGGACAGTGTTACCCTCTCCTATGGAAGGCCCAGGAGGCCTCCTGAAACAGCCCGCTCTGCCCCCACCAAGTCCGTGCCCACTGAGTCTGCACACCCCACCACCACGCTGCGTGGAGACCCCCTGCCTGCCCTGCAGAACAGAGCTGACAGCCAGTACCAGGTCCACCACCTCCCCGCCCTCTTCCTGGCCTCCACATGACAGCAGAGCAGTCAGGGGTTGGAGGTGTTGAGTGCTTCCCATTTGTTTTTTGGGTTTTTTTTGGTGCTGGGGATTGAACCCTAGGCCTTCACACTAAGCTACATCTCCAGGCCTTTGTTAATTTTTTATTTTGAGGCAGGTAACTAAGTGACCAAGCTGGGCTCACACTCGTGATCCTCCTGCCTCTGCCTCCTAGAATGCTAGACTTGACCCTTCTTAAACCCTGTCTTTAACAACTCCCTGAGGGAGGCGAGCTCATGATCCCATTTTACAGATAGGGAAACTGAGCCTGCTGCTTACAGCCCCCACACCTTACCACACTGCCAGGGCCCTGGATTTAGGCCCTGGGCTGCGGGCTGGTGGCTGTGGGATGGGCAGACCACTCACGGAGAGCCCGGAGCCCAGGTGCTCAGCTCTGTGCCCTGCAGCCCTCGGACCCTTGTTAATAATAGGGTAACAGGCAGGTGGTTACCTAGAAGCCGGCCAGGTACAGCCTCCAGGTCCAGGTCCGGATGCGGCTGTTTGCACTTCACCTCCCTGGCCGGCTCTTACTGAAGGTCACTGTTGGCCGCCAGGGCCCTGCCCGACAAGAGTGCAATTGCTCGGCACTGCCACCCGCTCCAGAGCCAGGGTCCCTGGTGCACTTGCTCATCCGGGTGATGCCCGAGATCGGGTACCAGGTGACGTGGATGGGTGCAGCAGACACCTTTTCCAACAGGGCCGGCACCTGTGCCAGGACTAGCGGCCCT
>NW_022900944.1:45969911-45981654 GCF_012274545.1 Fukomys damarensis
ATCCCGGGCACCTCACCTGGCTCAGGTGGATGCCCAGACAGTGGTGGTCTGAGCCTAAGGCCTCGCTGCCTCTAGTGACCCACCCGTTAGCACTGCCCTCTGCCGTCTGTGCCCTGGGCTTTCAGGGGTGTGGAATCCTGTAGTTTCTGGGAAGGCTCTTGTGAAACAGAGCCCCGGGGCCTGTGTGTTTGTTGAGTGAATAAACTCCACCTGCCTTGGTTAGGGACATGCCTTCTTGGCCAGCCCTCGCTCTGTGGAGTGGCTGAATGTGTTGAGGCTGCTCCTTTCCCTGTGCAGGTTCCTGTGAGGTCCGTGTGGTGGCCACATGGGGCATGTGGGGCACACACAGACGCCCGTCTTGTCTCCCACAGGTCTCATCACGCTCATCGGCTGGCTGCAGGGCAAGCCGCTGCTCAGCATGTTTACCATCGGGGTCAGGTAAGGGCCGGCGGGCTCCGCTCGGGCGGGTAGGAGGCCACAGGGCAGGGTGGGTACAGCATGTGTATGGCCCTGGTCCCAGGCTGGGCCGCGCTGCCCCTGCCTGGGCAGGAGCCCTTCTGGTCACCCCCACGTCCCGCCCTCGGTGCCGGGCAGCTTGGCCTCTCCACGGAGCACCTGTGCCTCTGTCTGCTTCCCCTACACGCCGGCCGGTGTCTCTGTCCTGCAGCGTTGCCAGGCAGGTAGAGAAGGTAAACAGAAGGTTTGCACAGAGGAAGCCGAAGCCGAGGGATGAAAGGGCGAGAGGTGACCAGAGGGCAGTGGCTGGGTGGCTCTGATGTGGAATTAAAGGCAGGGAGTGGAAGAGCCATTGTGGGGGAGCAGGAAGGACCCGCCTGGGGCCAGGTACAGGGCTCAGGTGGCACCACCGGGGGACGGCGCTAGGACATCCAGCTGGCCCTCGGGCAGCAGGACACCTGGCCTGTTAGAGATGGATGGGGCACCTCGCAGCCCTCTTTCTCCCAGTCTAACCATGTGGCCGGGTCCACGTACACCGTGCCTGGCATCCTGCGGGTCTTTGGGGCAGAGGAATGGGACATGGAGGTGGGGCAGGAGGCCAGTGGTGCTGGGGACTGTGACCGAGTGACCTCCCAGAAGAGGAGACGGCCATGGAAGGGGGTTAAACAGCTGGCCTGACCTCCGTGTTTCTAACAAGATCCCCAGGGCACTGTGGCAGTGAGGCTGGATGGGGAAGCTTCCCCAGCCTGGCGTGGCGGTGACACCTGTCACCCAGAGTGCAGAGGCAGAGGCCCCTCACGGTGCCAGGTGGCAGCAGCCTCAGGGGCAGGGCAGGCGGGAAACCTGAGCCCCGGAGGACCCTGGGGCAAGCAGGGCACTGGAAACCTCCCTGGAGGGGCAAACGCAGACCAGGAAAAGCCCGGAGCCGGAAAGACTAAGAAACATCTTGGGATGAGAAAGTCTCGCCCCTCCAGCCATCACTCTGGCCCCATCCTAAAGCCCCTGCTGAACTTGTTCACCACTCAGCTGTGGGGAACTTGCCCAGAGGGAGAATATTCCCTCCTTCCGCTGCTGATACAGAGTGGGTACAAACTTCCAGCTCTCAGCGGCAGGTTGAAGTCACCGGAACCCTGAGGGGAAGGTGGAAACCTTCAGCAGAAAACGGCCACCTAGGTTCACCAAAGGAACAACTGTTCAAAGAGACAACTGTTCAAGACTTCATCCTCCTTCCTGGTGACATCCGAGGTGACCCCAAGGACTTGCTCTTCCTGGCCCCTTCTAATCTTTATTAGCTTGCGGATTAATCTTTTATCACCATGACACATCCGAGGCCCTTTCCACGTCTGGCGAGGGCCTGTCCCCTCCTAACCTTCGGCAAATGTTTGCTCAGCTGGCCTCGCCCGCCTGTGGCTTCAAACCAAAGACGCCTTGCTGTCACCATGGAAACGGGGCACAGCCCTTTGGCGAACGCCGGCGACCCTGCTTACATGACTTGTTTCCGAGATGGTCATTGTGTGGGGCAGTGGCTGCCGTGCGCGTCTCTCCAGTCAGCTCTGATGAGCGGTGCCGGAAGGGGGTCCCAGCTGCGTGAAGGGAGCGCTGTTCTGCTCTCTGCTGCGTGCACCGAATGGTGGAGTCCTCTGCCCTCAGCTGAGACCCAGGGAGGTGCGGCGGCCGTGTGTGTGTGACAGGGACAGAGCCTCCTCGTCCAGGAGCCCCGCGTGCTGGGCCAGCGCACTGGGGTCCCCACAGGCCTTTGCTCCTCCCATTTGGTGCCGTGGCAGGCAGTGGCTGTGTCCATTCGGCTGGACACTCCAGGGGAGACACAGCCACGCTATGATTTGCTCAAACCATTCCCTTTTGTCAAAGTTGGAATTTGTTGCTAATCTGTTAAGAATTGAGACTTTGCCTTAAAAAAGACCCTGGGTCCTTTTAGCTACCCCTGCCAGTTCCTCGTCCATACCCTGATCACCAGCAGTCACCGGCCTGGCTCTGTCTCTGATTCACCCGCTCTGAAGGTGTCACCTGAATGGATCGTGCGCTCGGTGGCCCTGTGCCTGGCTCTTCGCTCTCGGCCTCTTGCATCCATATTATAATGCGGTATCAGAGTTTCCCTCCTTCTGGGGCTGCACAGTGCTCCCTTGTGTGGACAGGACCACGATTTTGCATCTGTTTGTCTGTTGATGGCTGTGTTGGTTACTTTTCTCTCCTGTTGCTGAGACAAAATACCCGACGCCCAAAGTTAGAGGGGAAGAGGTTTATTTGGCTCACAGTGCATGGAGGGTTCAGTCCATAATCATTTGGCTCCGAGGCTGGGATGGCAAACAGGCCTGGCAGAGCAGGAACAGGATGGCGCACACAAGGCAGCAAAGGCAACAAGAGCGTTAACAGCGTCTCCCCACCCCTTTCGTCTGACTCAGGCTCCTTCGGGCGGGCAGCACTCACACCCTTAACCCTGGCGCCCCTGAGCCTGGCACTGCATCGTGAACCAGCGTCACACGCTCCAGATCCAGCCTGTGACCACGCGAGGCTTGGGGGAGCGTCTAAGTCCAAACCATAACAATGACTGACTGGGTCATTGCAGTTTCTTTTTCTATTTATTGCTTAAATGTTTTAAAGTAAGAGTTCAAGTAAATATCAAAGTAGAACAGTGAGGTGAACACCAGGTAACCACCGTAAGCTTCCACGGTGACCGACTACACCAGTCATCTTTGACCTGGGTCCACCCCAGTGTATTCAAAGCAGACTTCAGGCCTCGCCAGCTCCCCATTCCGGGGGTGGGGAGAAGGACCTGGGACATCTGCCAGCCTCAGTGCCATGTCACTCCCCAGGGAAGACAGCCCGGTCACAAGTTGTCCTCGAAGCCCTTCAGCACAGCCGCGGAAAGCAGGGCCATGCGGTACGGGGTGGGAGGGCTGGCAGAAAGAGAGCAGACCCCCAGAATAATCTACCCCATGGCCGAAGCCTCCACTTTGATGCCCTTGTTTGGCCTCCCCATAGGAAATACCGAATGGTGAAATTCCAGGACCCAGGGAGGTCCTCATGCTGCCCAAACTGCCATTTCTGGCTTATTGCCAGAGTCTAGAAGTTCTTTGGACCTAAAGACACTTCTCTCTCTAATATATGAGAATAATTCAAATGTAAAAGTGCTTAAAGTGAGTCAGGAGTGGTGGTGCACACCTATAATCCCAGCACTCGGGAGGCTGAAGCAGGAGGATCGCTGTGAGTTCGAGACCAGCCTGGGCTACATAGTGAGTTCCAGGTCAGTCTCAACTACACAGTGAGACCCTGTCTCAAAAAAATAATAATAAAACAACAACCACCAAAAAAAAGCACTCAAAGCGACCTTGACAGACACTAATTCATGAGAAGGCGTGACTGTCTGACAGGAAGGTCACTTCCCAAAGCAGAGGGAGGCTCAGGGGATGGGCGCTGAAGGGCAGGCCGGGCCCCGTGGGACTGGGAGAGGACAGCAGGGACGTGGGGGGACACAGACAGGCCTGCCAGCCCGGCTGGGGTGCACACTGTCCTGCGGGGCCTGTCCTTCCAGCCTGGCCGTAGCGGCCATTCCCGAGGGTCTGCCCATCGTCGTCACGGTGACGCTGGTCCTGGGCGTGCTGCGGATGGCCAAGAAGCGGGTCATCGTGAAGAAGTTGCCCATCGTGGAGACGCTGGGTGAGGGGTGCTCCCACATGGGGCGGGAGAGGCGGCGGCGGCCGGCCGGCTCGACTGAGTGGCAATGCCCCCTTCCGTGTGCTGCCTTTCTGTGGTGCCAGGCTGCTGCAGCGTCATCTGCTCGGATAAGACGGGGACTCTGACGGCCAACGAAATGACGGTGACCCAGCTGGTGACGTCTGACGGGGTCCGCGCAGAGGTGAGGCCCCCTCGGAACCACGGGCTGGGGGCCACGACAGCCCTGCCAGCCTCTCCTAGAGGAAGCCCCCTGTGGCTCCTGGGAGGTGGCAAGGAAGGGGGACTGGGGTTGTGCTGCCAGCACCAGAGGGAGCACGGCCAAGATGGCCTCCTTCCCCCCCCTGCAATGGACATATTACAAAAAATTTTATTTTTTTTTCTTGTGGTGCTGGGGCTCGAACCCAGGACCTTGAACAGGCCAGGCAAGTGCGGACCACTGAGCTGCCCACAGCCCTCCATTCCCTGCCCACCTCTGCCACTTGGGCCACGCCCACTACTTGCTCTGTTTCCTGAGCACCTGGCATTGCTGTTGGCTCCCAGGCGGGCAGGGGATCCTGCGTGCTTGTGTCTTTCCCCTGAAGCTTTCAGAGGAAGGGAGAGCCGATCACGGCCGGGATGCCTTCCGTAGTAGGTGAAGTTTTCTCAGCCCCGCGGCCCCTGCCTGTGCCTCCATCCCCGGCTGCAGGTGCGGTGCAGGATCTCCTCTGAGGCTCAGTCTAGAGGCACCTGTCCACCACCCCTCCAGGCACTAATATGCAGGGACGGACCCCGTGGGGACTCTGGGCCGGTGGGGCGCCTCTCCTGACTCTCGCTATGCCCGTAGGTCAGCGGCGTCGGCTACAGCGGCCATGGGGCCGTACAACTTCTCCCGGCCAAGGAGGTCATCAAGGAGTTCGCCAGCGTCTCGGTGGGGAAGCTCGTGGAGGTGAGGACGGCGTGTGTGGTGGCATCAGTGTCACGGACAGGTGTGCTGGTCTCTCCGTGGGACATCACTGCCAGGCATGTGGCCACTGGGTGACCCGGCTGCTCCCCAGGGCTGGGCAGCGTGGCCCCAGGACTGATGGAGATTGGGAGGGACGGGGAGCAGGACGCTGCTGCTGGACTTGAGAGGCCCCATGCCGAGAGCGGAAGCCGGAACCCGGGTGTGACGGCTGCCTGCTGCTGTGGACACTGAGGCATCAAGCATGGCCACCCTTGCATGAGCCGGCGCCACTCCTGCATAAGGGGTGCTGGCCCAGCTCATGGCCCGGCAGCTCCTACGCAGCCTAACTTCCCCACAGTCCTGGGTGAGCCAGGGCCCCTGGGGGCAGCTTCCCATGCTAACTGCACTTTTTGGACCCCTTTCAGGCTGGCTGTGTGGCCAACAACGCCGTCATCAGCAGAGGCACGGTGCTGGGACAGCCCACGGAGGGGGCCCTGCTCGCGCTGGCCATGAAGGTGCACCCCGGGATCTGCAGCGTGGGAGGGGGGGCATGGGCCCTCCGGCACCCCACGGCCTGAACCCCAAGCAGGTCCTGGGGAGAGACGGGCCAAGGCCCCTGAAGGTACCCAGCGGTAGCCCGTGGTCTCTGTGGCTCCACAGGAACCTCCATTTGTGCCTGGGGGGCATGCACAGCAGAGACAAGTTTACAGGTGGGGAAACTGAGTCTCGATCCCTAACGGCCTAGAAGCCATCACAGCACACACGTGACAGGCCTGGCAGGGCCCAGTGTGGGCATCAGGGCCGCCACAGAGACACAGGGTCCTCTGGGAAGCTTCTGGCCTTTCATGCCCAAGCGGACACCCCACAGAATTCCGTCCCCACGGAGGTTCAGGGAAGCAAAGCCTGGACCTTGGGTCTGAGCCAGGACAAGGGAACAAGGACTGTGTTTTTTTGAACGGGATGTTTGAGAACAGACAAGCCCTCGCCATGAGCCCAGTGCTGGGACTTCTGCTCTGGGCTCGTTCCAGCCAACTGTGCCATGCCGGGGAGCAGCTCTGCTGAAAACGCCATTTCCTCCCCTAGATGGACTTGGGTGACATCAGAGACACATATGTGAGGCAGAAGGAGATCCCGTTCAGCTCCGCACAGAAGTGGATGGCCGTGAGGTGCCGCTCAAAGAGCGAGGTGCGGGTGAGGCGCTCACTGCGGTGTCCCCGTCCTCCTGAAGTACAGCCAGCGGCTGCAGTCACTGTGGCCGCAGAGCCGCCTCCTAGGTTCCTCCCTCGAGACCCTCCACCTGTCACAGGAGCTCACTGCACGTCACACGGAGGGGACAAAATCCCTCGTCACTGACGGCACCCAGAGCCACGCCCAGTGGTGTGCGTGATAGGCTGACACATGCAAACACGTGTGCATGGACCCAGGTGCACGTGTCATAGGTGACAAGAGGGACACAGTGAACTACCAGTGGCTGCTCAGGGCGGGAGGATTATGGCTAGTTTTTCTTACATTTGCCCTTTTAGATTTCTTGTGGCTTTTCAGACACCTTCCATGGAAAAGGCATTTTGAGAAAAGACTCCCGCCACACACAGGCCCCGGCCCTCCTCTTCCCTGTGGCCAGCCTGGATGTCCCTACAGTCTCCTCCCCTCCTGTCCCAGCTCCTCCCAGGTCCTGCAAGGAGGGCTTGTGAATTCCGAGTGCCCAAAGGGTTAGGGATTCTCTTTATGCCGCCGGAATTTGTTGCCAGCAGAGACAACTGTAATGCATTCCAGTGGGAGAATCGGGCAGCCTGGCACTGGGGCTGGGACGGACACTCTTCATGCCTGCTCCTCACAAAAGGGGTGCCCTTTACAGGCTGGTGTCCAGCGTTCTGGATCCCAGCTCTGCACTCACAACATGGCAGCGGGGGTTTTCAAGACAAAGTCATAATGACTGCGCTGGCTTCTGTTCCCCGTGTGCCTTTCCCGTGAGGCTGGCCATTCTGTGCCAGCTCACAAACAGCCCCTCCCCGTACTGGCGGTGCCCGACTGTGAAGCTGCAAGGAACCTGCCGACCCCGTGCTACCCACAGGAAGCGGGGGGCCGAGTACATAAGGCAATGCTTGTGTAACAAACACGTAAGGCAAAAGATGGGCTGCTCGTCCAGGTTCACTCCTGAGCCCATCCCCAGGGAACACAACAGATACACCTGTGCCCTTGGGACCACGGTTCAGACAAAGTATCTGGGAGCCTCCACTTCCTTATTACAAGAGGCCCTGGCGACATTAACGAGGGCACTTCGCGTAGAGCTCAAAGATTGAGCTCATTCTTTTTATGGGCTCTATAGTATTCCACTGTGTGGATTCCATGACTTGCTAATTTGTCCTGTATCTGTGAACAGCAACAGCCTGCAGTTGCACCATGAACGTTCCTGTGTCGGTGCGGAAGGAGGTGATGGTCACAGTAGCAGAGGCACCCCTCACAGTGGATTCTTCCTTCTGTCTTTTCCAAGGACCAGGATGACATTTACTTCATGAAGGGGGCCTTTGAGGAAGTGATCCGCTCTTGTACCACGTACAACAATGGGGGCATCGCCCTGCCTCTGACGCCCCAGCAGGAGGCATTCTGCCTGCAGGAGCAGAAGAGGATGGGGTCGCTCGGCCTGCGGGGTCAGTGTCGGGGCCCAGCCTAGGACTCCAAGCTGCACGTAACCCTGCTGGTGGGCTGTGCCGGGGCAGGGTGTTAGATGACGGGCAGCAGCGTGGAGTTGGCAAGGCGGAGCCCCCAGGCACCAAATGCCACCTGTGGGTTGAGTGTGGCGGGGGTCCCACGGGAGACACCATGAACACGGACTTCCCGGCAGGTGCGGGCCCCAGGCCACCACATCTGTTCCTTCTCCCAGCACGTGGGCCCCGCCTGCTGCCAGGTACTGGGCAAAGTGTCCCCAAAGACTGAGGCCTGGACTGTGCCAGGGTGATCCCAGTGGGTTCCATGGAGCCACCATTTGAGCCCAGGTCTGCGGCTGCAGAGCACCGATGCCCGCAGGGACTGTTTCTGTGCTTCCAGGGAGGCGGCCAGACCCTCCACACCCCTGCAGTCACACAGGCGCTTTCCATGTTCACAAAGGAACTCGCATCTGCCTGCCGGCCTCAGAGAAGGCCCACGTGTCTTCCAGGCCTGGGACTGGTGGGGAAACTGGAGGGACTGTCCTTAGCCAGGGAGTGGACAGAGCGCCTACCATGGGCCAGGGCCCCAGAGTGTTTGGGCTGTGAGCTTTCTCCCTACACACATCAAGGAAAAGGTAACCAGGCTGATGGCAGTGGGGAAGAAAGTCCAGGGACAGCGGCACAGAACAGGAGTTGGGACTCTGCTACAGAATGATTGCAGATAGTTCCAGGACTAAGGGGACAGAAGAGATGCATAGCCCCCAGGAAAGGGGTGGCATAATATTAATGCCAAATGCCAGAAGCCCTATTGGCATATGGCACTGGCACAATCAGCAGAGGCAATGACATAATTAACACACAGCACTGATGTAATTAGCACATAGAACTAATATAATTAGCACATGGGACAGTGTTAGCACATGGCCCCAGCTCTATTAACCATTAGCATTATGACTATGCCACAGGGAAGTACTGCTGGAGGCTTCTGAGTCACAACGCCCTTCAGGTGTCAGAAAGGTGACAAAGGCTGGCACACTGCCACCTTTAAGATCACTCGGTCCCCAGCAGTGGGGCTGGTTCAGTGCCATTGTCCATGGTCAAGACAGGACCATAGGCAGAATCCTCTCCACCATGGTGCTCCAGCATGAGCGTTTCTTAGCCTTCGGTAGTGGCCACTTACCTACTGGAGGTGACAAGATGACTGCCATGGAGCAAGTGCAGAGTGGTAACTGGCACTGCAGCCCCTCACAAGCTCTGTGGCCAAACTTGCTGGGCAGGTGGGACTCTAGGCCACCATGGACAAGTGCCGCCCCCTGCTGGGCATCTTATTCCTGGCACTCCTCCCTGGCTCGGGTGCTCTGTGGCACCAAGGGTCTGCTGGGAGGGCCCGCCAGTGTGGGAATGCAGCACTGGGCCACTGGGGGCCGGCTGGGGACAGCAAATTTTCCCTGGGCCCCAGTGACCCTCCACCTCATCTGTCCACAGTGCTGGCACTGGCATCGGGGCCCGAGCTGGGGAAGCTGACATTCCTGGGACTTGTGGGCATCATTGACCCCCCGCGGGACGGCGTGAAGGAAGCGGTCCGGGTGCTCTCAGAGTCGGGGGTGTTGGTGAAAATGATAACGGGAGATGCTCTGGAGACAGCCACAGCCATAGGTAATGGGGAGGGGCCACCTTCCTGCACGTGGCTCTGCCGCTGCAGGGCCATCCCCGGGGAACCAGTCGGGAGAGTCCCACCCAACTGCAGGGCTCAGAAAGGCCTCCAAGACGGCCGATCGGCACCCGCTACGCTGCTTCCCCAGCTGGCTCTGCTTCCAAGACACCAGCAGGTTCTCCCAAGGGGACAGGCGTCCCTGTGTTAACTGAGATCCACCGTGTGCGGGCGGCAGCGGGTACAGTGTACTGTTTCAGTCTGGCCTCTGCCCCAGCCCCACACACTTGGGAAGCACTGACCCCTCTGACCCTTGGTGTTTCATGGGCAGAGGATGGGCAGGTTTCCTGCTGCCACCCGTGATGGTGCTTGTACATGCTGTTGTCCATCGTCTTTGAGATAACCTTGTGCTGTGAAAAGGCTTTAGCAGACAGAACCATGTTAGGTCCCCATGTTGCTGTCTACAGTTTCTCCATTTGCTGGAGAAACTGGAAAAAATTCTGTCCCCAGCCAGCCCCCAGCGGCCCAGTCCCATCTGTGAGGGCCTGGGTGCCACTTTCCCACGAGGGCGGGCGGGCCCTCCGGCCCTCCCAGCAGCCCCCTGGTGCCACAGAGCACCCACGCCTGGGAGGAGTACCAGAACGAGGTGCCTTAAACTGCGCAGCGTAAGGTCTTTTTGTCAGTGCTGCGGGTGGAACTGAGATCCTGGCACCATAGTAAATGGCTCAGTAAAGGGTACCCACTGTGGTTTTCTTTCTATCATTCTCTGCTGCCAGGAGGGAGACGGATATCAGGTAGGTGGGGTGACAGCGAGGGCGGGGACCATTCCTGGGCCTCAAACGAGCCCCCAACGTGGACTCTTTCGCAGGAAGAGACATTGGCCTGTGCCATGGGAAGCTGCGAGCCATGTCCGGAGAAGAAGTGGAGAGCACAGAGCCGGGCAAGCTGGCGGCCCTCATCAGGGAGGTGGGTTCCCGATGGTCTGCATTCCATCGCCTGGCATCCACAGTGCCAGGGGACAGGCTGGATTTGGTTCCTGGTTACAGGGGATTCAGTCCATGGTTGGCTGGCTGGCTTCATGGCAAGAGCATCGTAGAGGGAGGGCAGGGTGGAAGACAAATGCTTAGTTCACGAGGAATAGGAAGTGGGGCAGGAAACAGTGCTGGGAGGGAGGGAGGAGCAGCAGGCAGAGCCCCAGGCCATGCCCGTGACCCGCCCAGACATACCCAGAATATGCCTGCTTTCCCACTCGGAGGCCCCGTGACACAGCTGCACCCCACACGGTAGGGCGGCGATGTCATACGTGTTGACTGTTCTTTGGCATTGCCACATGCAGGTGTCTGTGTTCTTTCGGACCAGCCCGAAGCACAAGCTCAAGATCATCAAGGTATGCCAGGCAGGGGGCACAGCTGTGTTGCTGTCAGCTCTGGGACCTCATGGGTCCCTCGGTGACATCCAGGGTGGGCCGGAATGTTGTCCACTGGCCAGCTTTAGTTGCAAGGGATGCTGGGAAGCGTCACCTCTAGCAGGGCAGCCCCCTGCCCAGCCAAATGTGGGGAGAAGTGGGGACCAAATCCAGAGTCTTTGGCAGCTGAGCTTTGCCCGTGTTAGTTGGGGGTTTTGCCTTGTTGGTTTTAGCACTACAGGGTAAATCTCTACTAGTGGCTTCTCAAAATCATGTGACCCTCACAGGTACGTCCTGGTTCAGGTTTTGGGACCGGTGTGACCTCACTGGCCTCTACCCATGGTCAGGAACCCTCCTGTCCCTCACTCCCACTAAGCTTCCCACAGCCTGACGCAAAGACAGCCTGCCTCCAGTGGGTGAGGGGCTGAGGCTAAAATGCTCACGGGCTGCAGGAGGAGCTGGCGCAGTCTCGGATCTCTGTCACCAGCAGTGTGCAAGGCACAGCATCGGGAGGGGTCTGGACCGGGTTCCTTGGCTACAACCCCCCTTGCCCGCACTTGCTCCAGGTGCTGCAGGAGTCGGGGGCGATCGTGGCCATGACAGGGGACGGTGTGAACGACGCAGTCGCCCTGAAGTCTGCAGACATCGGGATTGCCATGGGGCAGGCGGGGTCGGATGTCAGCAAGGAGGCCGCCAGCATGATCCTGGTGGACGACGACTTCTCAGCCATCATGTAGGCACACGTTAGGTGGCTTTTTAGCTGCAAACACAAACTCCGGCATAACGGGCAAAGGCGTCTTTTCTTGAGCTAGGTGGAGTGGCACATACCCGTCATCCTCCTGCCTCAGCTTCCCAGAGTGGATTACAAGTTTAAACCCAGCCTTCATGGCTTAGTGAGACTCAATGGAAACACAGCTCAGGGTGGAGGCCCTAGGTCCTCTCCAGTACAAAAAAAAAAAAAAAAAAAAAAA
>NW_022900944.1:45982237-45998424 GCF_012274545.1 Fukomys damarensis
AAGGCACCTCAATAAAAAAAAAAAAAAAAAAAAAACAAGTGGAGGGGATGAAGCACAGGAATCCTGAAAATGCTTTTCCCTCGATAAAAACAACTAGTCATAAAATGCAGTAAATATAGAGCATTGTATTTTCAGATCTTTTGCAAATTTTGACAAATTTTAATTAAAGTGGGGGGTTTGACAGTTTCTACTCCTGAGTGACCCTGAGGAGCCAACTGCAGACAGGTGGGTGACGTTTCTCCACCTCCCTTCCACTGTCTCCGGGGTCTAATGCTCAGGGTTCCTTGGGTTTGCCGTGTCTCAAACTGGTGACCGAGCACTGAGCACTCAGGGTGCTGGGTCTAACCGGAGGGCTAGGTCCCCAGGGCTGCTCACCACAGCGGGCCGTCCCTGTCCCCTGCAGGAGCGCCGTGGAGGAGGGTAAAGGCATCTTCTACAACATCACCAACTTCGTGCGGTTCCAGCTGAGCACGTGAGTGGAGGCTGCGGGGCCCGGCCACCGGGCGCCACCAGGGCTGAGGGAGCTGGGCTGATGGCGGCGTGCGCTGTGCCCCCAGGAGCATCTCAGCCCTGAGCCTCATCACTCTGTCCACCGTGTGCAACCTGCCCAGCCCCCTCAACGCCATGCAGATCCTGTGGGTGAATATCATCATGGACGGGCCGCCGGCGCAGAGGTGAGGGAGGGGAGCCGGCGTCCCTCCCAGGGTCACGCCACCGGGTCCCAGCCAGGAGACGAGTAGTGCCGCACTCGGGGAAGGAGGAAGCAGCCGTTGAGCCCCTCTCCGCCGGGCCGCTGCTTCCGAGAGGTCCCCCCTGACCACCCCGACACCCTGCCCTGCCTCTCCCTAACAGGGACAGGGTTCTCACGTTTGTGTCTCGATTGTGCCCCATTAGCCCTCCGGCTCCACGGGGCTGGGCTTTGGTTCCACGCCTGGCGGCTGAAGGACAGTTGGAGGCCTGCGGGACTGAATGGCACTGCCTGCTGGGCGTGAGCGCCATCTCCAACGTGGCTGCTCCACTGTTACTGTTAGCGCTGATTAAGGAGGCAAAGGCCTAGTTTGTGTCTCTGAAGCTAAGGCCAGGAGGGGCAGCCCCTGTCCAGTCATCTGGGGAGGGCCGAGTCTGCCTTCCGGCCCTGCGTCCCCCAGGCCCTCAGGTTCAGAAAATCACCGAGCTCCTGGGACGTGGGAAGGTGCTGGTGTGGTTGCCCCCACTCTCTGGGGACAGCAGCAGCCAGGTGGGGAAGGAGGAAGGGCAGAGGCCACGGAGCACCCAGCAGGAGCCATGGGGTGGGGAGAGGATGCGGTGACCTGGGCGTCTGGCCCAGGGGCCCATGTGTGCACTCACACAGCCTGGTTTATCTCAGTGCCTCTCTCACCCGAGCAGCTTGGGCGTGGAGCCCGTGGACAGGGACACCCTGGGGAAGCCGCCACGGAGCACGGAGGACACGATCCTGAGCAGGGCCCTCCTCCTCAGGATCCTCGTGTCTGCCGCCACCATCATCAGCGGGACCCTCTTCGTCTTCTGGAGGGAGGTGAGCCGCCTGCAGGGGATGTTGGCGGGTGGCAGATGTGCCAGGAGACCCCTGCTTTTACTGTCAACAGGAAACCATGGGAAACTAAAGGACGTGCCTGTCCTGTCCTCTCCTCCGGGGACAGCAGGGTCACCTCCCGCAGCCTGCAGGCTCAGGAGCCCCTGGCTGAGCCGGAAAAGCAAGCAGGGGGTGAGGCAGCCCATCACCCTCCGAGGGACCCTGTGTGGGCCGGAGGACACCAGCTGCCCCCACTGGGCCTCTCTCGGCATCCCCCTGCCTGGGAGGGTCCCAGAGTCCTCAGCACGGGACACACACGAGTGGCAGCACCCTGCGGCCTGCGTGGGACTCCGGGGTTCAGGAGCTGTTTAGATTCACACTGGCAGGCGCCTGAATCAAACCAGGCTGAAGAGTTGTCCCAGGGACAGCGGATCCTGCCAGGCAGGGGGTGTTGTGGCAAGAGTGGCCCAGCACCTCCCAGCCCCACCCTTTGTGGTCTTGGCCCGTGGTCCCCAGAGGGCAGGACCTCCCGGGCACAGGCGCCCCCTGGAAGTGCGGTGTCCCCTCGCAGCCCGGCTGTGCTGTGCAGCAGCAGAGCGCCCAGCAGAAGGGTGAAGGGAGCCTGTGCGGCATCCCTCCGATCCTTCACCTCCAGTACCTGTGTCCCAGGTCCCCGAGGACAGAGCCAGCACGCCCCGCACCACCACCATGACCTTCACCTGCTTTGTGTTCTTTGACCTCTTCAACGCCCTGAGCTGCCGCTCTCAGGTGAGCCGGGGCCACCGCGTGCCCTGCCTGGCTCCCCTCCCTTCCTCCCGCTGAGGCCCAGCCTGGATCCAGCAGCACAGAGCAGGGGACACAGACATGGTCGCTGCCTAAGCCGGGTGCCCCATCTCCCTGCAGACCAAGCTGATCCTCGAAATCGGGTTCCTCAGGAATCGCATGTTTCTCTACTCTGTCCTCGGGTCGCTGCTGGGCCAGCTGGCCGTGATCTACGTCCCACCCCTGCAGAAGGTCTTCCAGACGGAGAACCTGGGGGCCCTCGGTGAGCCTGGCAACCTGAGGATGGGGTGCTGGACCCCCTGGGAGGACAGCTCGTAACCCCCCACCCGGGGCGGGAGGGTGTCCCAGGGAGACACAGAGGACACGAAGGAAACCCAGGAGGCGGCCCACTGAGGCTGGGACCTGGGGGTGGGAATCGGCATCCTGGCTCCCGGACTGGGAGAGAGTCCTGGGCCGCTGTGCCATCTCCCCACAGCTGGCACCCAGCTGGGCCTGGGGTCCATGTGCCTTAGACATCAGATCGACTGGAGACAGGAGTGGGGCCGCCACCGCCTCCAGCTGAAAGGGACACAGCCGAGTTGGGGCATTCAGGCGAGCCTCCGCCACCAGGGAACAGAGGGCAGAGGAGGCTGGGGAGGCTGCCGGCCAAGAGAGTCAGGGCTGCTGTGGCTTCGGCCCCACCCCCCAGAGCCCTGAGAGGGTCAGTCCTGTGAGGCCAGACAGATGAGACAGCACAGACGTCCACTCTGCCCTGTGGCCTGACCCCCGTGTCCAGTGAGGTGCCAGACAAAACAAAAGGAAGCAAAGCAAAGTTGGTTGACAGATGTTTCCATAGTGGGGAGTCGAAACCTCAGAACTCGGCATGGGCCACCTGCACACGGCACGTCCTGGAGAGGCCCCCAATTCCCCTGCCCCCATTCACCCAGAGGAGAAGCCCGGGGTCGGTTCTGCATGCTGCAAGGGGTGAGGCTCCCGGCCGTTGCCTCTGACCCCTCTCGCTCCTCCTCCCCCTGGTAGATCTGCTGCTCCTCACCGGACTGGCCTCGTCCGTCTTCATCTTCTCGGAGCTCCTGACGCTCTGGGAGAAGTACCGCTCCCGTGCCAGGGACGCCCGCAAGCCCCCTGAGCACCCCTGAGTGGCCGTGCTGCCCCGGGTCACAGAGTGGGCTCGGTGGGCGATCCCCAGGGTCCGGCTGCTCCTGCTGGGCTCTGGGGGTGCTGCAAGCAACGCCGTGCTATTTATTAAGCCACAATGGTTTTTATTACGCTCACCGGCTGGGTCTTTGGGCTGCGGGGCCCCACTGCCGCCCACACCGAGGCCCCACTGCCGCCTCCTGTGTGAGGGTGGGGGCTCCCTGAAGTGTGGTGATGGAGCCGGTGATGATTTTAGGTTTGGTCCCCGGCCCCAAAAGTCAAAACCAAAACCCTAAAGCATGATTTCCATAAAATATGACACACACACAACAGTGTAAACACAGCCAAGTGAGTTCACACAGAACAGTGACTACAGATCAAGGCACAGATGGCTCAGTACCTGCAAAACCATTAACCTCATATTCCTTATTAATAACTACAGAAGGAAAAATAACTACAGAAGGAAAGCAGATCTGCTAAAACAAAACCCAGCTTTCTTCAATATTCAGCATCTCCTGGCAAAAATTATTCATGACACAAATGCAAATGGATACATCACAAGCAAAAAAGCGAAGGCCAGCACAGTGCTGAATGACCCAACTCTAGATCAGTGGTGGCGAACCTGTGGCACGCGTGCTGCGGTGGGCTGCTTGAATCACTGAAAGCTCTAAAAGGTTCGCCATCGCTTGCCTAGATACACGGCAGCAAGAAGTGGGAAAGGAAGGGTGCCTCCCTGTATTTGATGTGCAAGGATTTAGCTGAAGCAGTCAGTCGAGAAAAGCACAAGTGAAGAAACTAGAAGAATGAGAAACTATCCTTATTTCTAGGTATGTGACTACACTATAGACCCCCAGAGTTTGGACAAATTGTCAAACACACAGCAGCAGCGTTTCCCTCCAGGAGCTTTCCTACATCCACACGGCCAACGGCCAGGACTAGGGGTCTGGAGGACCCTGGGTCCCACCCTGGGACAGAAGCGTCCACATCACCAACCCTCAACGTGACACACAGACTGCTGAGGCAGCTGCACCCCGAAATCACCCCTGCCAGCTGCCAGCAGCAGTCACAGCGCTTTCGGGGAAACCGGGCTCCGGCTCTCCTGCAGGGGAGTCCAAGAAATGGGGGGTGAGAAACGGCTCATTTTATCTTGCAAACCATAAAACTCCACTAATTAAAACATGAGAGAGATTCAATTTCAGTCAGAAACTCACCAGGTGAGAAAGTGACATTTTAAGTCAGGAGAAGGTGTAATATTTAACATAAAAGGTATTGGGACTTTATTTTAGGGTAAGATAGAGGTATCATTTGAGAAATGCATGTCGAACAAACCAAAGATGCGGAAATAGGAGCCACAAAAGTAGAAGAAATTGTCTTGTATTACGTTTCTCAGAGTGGAGAAGGATTTCGTAAACTCTACATCCCAGAAATCTTCAGAGGAAATGACAGCCAGTGTGACATAAAATTAAAATTTATGTACAGAAAAATGCCACAAACCCACTGGAGACATATTTAGCATACACAGCAAATGCTGTTCTGCTTTGTTTAGAAAAAGCATTCTTCCATATATGAAAATATTTTTAAAATAGCCCTACACACTAGTAATAAACTGGCCGAGAAAATCAAGACAATTCCACTAACAACAGCTTCAAATAAAATAATACCGAAGAATCAACCTAACCAAGGGGGCAAAAGATCTCTACAAGGAAATGTACAAAACACCCAGGAGAGACCTGCACACATTACAAGGTAGGAAGATCTCCTTGTTCATGGATCAGAAGAATACTGCCCACAGATTCACTGCAAACCCCGTCAAAATTCCAGTGACAATCTTCACAGAACTAGAAAAAAACAACCCTAAGATCCATATGGGAACACAAAGGATCCAGAATAGCCACAGTAACCCCGAGCGGGAAGAGCAAGGCTAGAAGCATTATAGTACCGGATCTCCAGTTACAACAGAACCATGAGAAGAAGACCAGCACGGTCCTGGCAGAGAAAGAGCCTTGTGAACCAAAGGCGCCGCGTACAGGACACAGAAGCAAAGCCACCCAACTGCGGCCGCCTCATTCTGAACAAAGCCAAAAATACAGCCGCTTTGAAATCAGATCCCTGTGGCTCATCCTGAACAAAAATTAAGTCAAAGTGGATCAAAGACTTAGAAATAAGATCTGAAATTTTGAAGCTGCTCGGCAAAAACACAGGGGAAACACGTGAAGCCATAGGCACAGAGAGAGACTTTCTGAACAGGACTACAGTTCCTGGAGCATAAGAAATAACAGCAAGAATCAACGAATGGGACCACAGCAAATTAAGTTTCTGCACAGCCAACGGAGGAAACTAAGAGTGGAGAGACCGCCTACCGAGTGGGAGATCTTCGCCAGCTACGCGCGTCTCGATTATACAGGACTCAAAAATTCAACGCCAAAACACCAAAGGGCGTGATAAGTGGCAAATGAATTGAGCAGATGCTTCTCAAAAGCGGCACCAACCGCCAATAACTACATGAAAAAATATCCCACGCCTTCAGCCACTAGGGAAATGCAATCAAAAATACACAGATTCCATTTCACCCTAGTGCCGATCAAGAATTACAAAAGCAAATACTGGCGAGGTGGGGGAAGGAACCCTTCCGTGCTGCTGGTGGGAGCGCAGCCTGGCACAGCTACCCTTGAAATCAGCACAGAGTCGGCATACCCTAGGGAAGGGTGCCTGCAGACCTGGATTTACTGCGGCACAATCTACAATAGCCAAGGTAGCTACCGAGGAGACACCTGGTAATGAAAATGTGTATGCACACACTGTGGAGTATTATTCAGCCGTAAAGAAGAATGCCCTTACGGCACTTGCAGGAACGTGGATCAACGGGGTAGGCACGTTAGGTGAAAGAAGCCACACCCCGGAAGACACGTATCTCATGCTGTCCCTAAAATGTGGAACCTCAAACAGGACACGAAAGTAGTCTGGTATTCGACAAGAGGAAGGTAAGAAAGGGGAGAGGGAGGAAGTTGGGGCGAGGTTATAGGGGAGATGGACACAATCAAACACATACGTGTAGGGGAAGGCGATGGTTGGCCACATGCCAAAATACTTTCATAAGGTTAAGCACTCCCGCAAGTCAGGAGCAAAGACCCACGCCCTAGAAACCAGCCTGGCACAGGTAACTTTTCAAAGGGAAGCTGCCGGCCATCACTCATGAGAGAAACTCCACACCACAGCACTGCAGAGGACACGGCCAGCGCCGGCGGATCGGGAGGCTAGAAACTGAGCTCCGGAGGTTTGGTAGTTGTCAGCATCCAAAGCGCAAAACACACAGTTTGGCCGCTGCCTCACCAAGACACCCACAGGAGGCGCTCCCTACGGCGACCACCACCCAAACCAACCCTGTCCCCCACGCACGCCTGCCGGGGCGGTGCCAGCATGGCCTTGGGCAGCCAGGGTGGCCGCTGAAGGGGCAGAGCACATGGGGACAGAACCAACCCAACATGAAGGAGGCTCCGAGTTATGTCCTCTCCTAACACCCCTCCTTCCTTATCACATACACGCGTTGATTTTTAAATAAATGTATGGTGGAGAAAATAGCAGCCGCATTTGCGGCATGGACTGTTTTTTCTTTTAAGCTCTTCTATCACTTTCTGGTCCCACTGGTCTGTACCCCACAGGCTGACCTTGAGGCCTGACATCCAGAATTCTCATTTCAGTTTCTCCAAAGGATGAAGTCTTTCGTTAAAATGAGGTCACCAGTTTTTCAGACCCACACGGGCTGTAGGTTGGGGGTCCCCATGGATGTCGCCAGCAGCTCTGTACGCTGAGCAGCTAAGTCTGAGACCAAGAGGAGCCCACAGCTGCACCCTCGGGTGACCGAGTGCCAGGCGGGCGCCCTCCCATCCTGGGGTAGGGTGCTGCCTTGGGAAGGTGCCCAGAGCCATAACCTACCTGGCCCAGAACACAGCACCTAATGTAGGCACTGCCAACCTGTTACGAGCGAGGTATTGCATTTTTATTTTAAAAATCCAAAACAAAGTGATCACAAGGAGCCCAATGCTCTGGATTGTGGAGGAGGTGACTGAGGAGGACAGGGTGTCCTCTCGAAGCCACAGGTGCACCTGGCGAGACACTTCACCGCGTCGTAGGCTGAGTCAGGTGCAATCCCTCCCACTTCCCCATCGGAAGCGGCACTTTTCAAGTCATGATGCTTTCTGCCTCGGCCAGGGGATCGCAATGGGACAGATTTGATCAGAATCCTGGCAGAAAATTCAGACTGCAAAAATGTAAACCGGAGGCCGGGCATAATAGTGCATGCCTATAATCCCAGCACTCGTGAGGCTGAGGCAGGAAGATCTCCATGAGTTCGAGGCCAGCCTGGACTACATAGTGAGACCTATCTCAAAAAAAAAAGAAAAAAGCAAACTGGCTCAATTTATATGGCTTTTCTTAAGGCAAACTATACAATGAAAGATTGCCCTTTCATCAAGAGGTACAGTAAAAGACCAAAGAAAGAGGCACAGGGCTGTGAGAGGTGCTCACAGGTCCTTTTGGGGGGACCCTCCAGGGCAAGGACTCACCCTCAGGTGATTCTTCAGACCTGGCCCCTCCGCCCACCAAGGATGACTTCAGCATTTCAGGATCCAGGAGTTTGTGCCGTCTCTGATGACGGGAGCCGCCCCGGGGAGCAGGTGTGACACCCGCGTTGGTTGTGGTTCAGCAGCTGGGGCCAACTCCAGAATCCTGGCCAGCCTGGACAGCACCCACCACTGGCCTATGGGATGGGCCACAGGCACCTGTCAAGCAGGCGCCTGAACTCAGGGCCCCAAATGTCACCAGTGTCTGCGTTAGCAACAGAATTGCAACTCTGCCACTCTGCAGATGGAACTCCAAACCTCCCACCACACTGACATTTAAACATGGGGAGAAGGCTGGAAACAGAGCCCTAGACGCCTACTGAAGACCCACTCCACCTCCAACCTCTCCAGCTGTTTCCCCCACTAGTGTTGTGTTTTTAAAAAGTAAACACAAGGGCTGGGGATTTAGCTCAGTGGTTCGGTGGCCTGCCTTGCAAGCGCAAGGACCCGAGTTCAATCCCCGGTACCAAAAAAAACAAAAAACAACAACAAAAAAAGTAAACACAAGGGCTGGGGATTTAGCTCAGTGGTTCGGTGGCCTGCCTTGCAAGCGCAAGGACCCGAGTTCAATCCCCGGTACCAAAAAAAACAAAAAACAACAACAAAAAAAGTAAACACAAATCCTATGCTGTTGGAAGCTATTTCCCCAAAGCCTGGCAATCCAAAGCCTCCACCCTCTGCCAGGCATAATGGGCCATCAGGCACTAAGTGGAGGTCAAGTGACCCCCTGATGTACAGCCCTCTCCTGCGACAAGAGCTCACGTCCCCAACAACCGCAGATGCCAGCGGAGGGCCAAATGTCTCAGTGCCTTTGGATTCCACTGGTACAAAAGGAACACGTATAAGGTTAAGCTAATTAGACAAGGAGAGTTTGTGGGTGATAAACCCCAACCGATATACGGGATTTTTCTTGGCACAGGCTGTGTTCTGATGCAGCGTATCGGGGACCACCTGGGGCAGCACGTCCAAGTCCAACCAACACGGGAGGGGAGGGAATCCGGGACCTCGGGCGCTCCTCAGCAGGCTGTGCGTTCCATCTCCTGGGCGTCTGCGTCCAGCTGCTCACTCGTCGGCGCTGTCACTGTCTGGGGTCTCCCGGAACCCTGCACTTTGGCGAGTCCACCCAGTGGCCTCCAGCAAAATCTGAGCCCCGGGGTCCACGTCGAGGACGCTCTTCTTACTCTTGGCCTTGGGAAGGAGGAGTGGGAGTGTTCATGACACTCTCAGAGACCAGCAGCCCCGACAACCAGGACCGGGCAGGGACTTCCTGCCGTGTCCCTGCCCACCCGTCAGAGGGGAGCCCGCTTCTGCTGCTGCCACTAGGAGACCGGGGTCCAGCACACTCCCCAAGGTCCTCCCCACTGGGCTGCAATGGCCGACCTACAAGGTGGGGCAGGGAGTGCCGTGGGCCCCGGTGACCCATTCAAGGGCAGCACCAGGGAACCACAGGGAACCCCAGGGAACCCCAAGCTCCTGGCTCGCAGGTGCACACAGGGGCAGCCCCCATTCCCGAGCATCTCACTACCACCCAACTGCGCCTGCACCTGCCAGGGTCCCCCTACAGGAACGAACCTGGGCAAACCCAACTCCAGACGGAGGGGCACAGGCAAAGCTAGGAAGGTGAAGAAAGCTCCCCCCGCCCGCTCGGGGTCCCTGCCACGCTCCTCGGGGTGCTGCACCCACCAGCTCTGGCTCTGAGGGGTCTCCGACTGCCCACACCTCCAACTTCTCAAACCAGAAGTGCTCCTCAGCGGACAGCTGTGGGCTGTTGTACGTGGTACACGTGGGCTTGGCCTTGCTGTGCCCGTTCCCAAAGTTGGCATCCACCCACAGCCCGAAGTAGTTGTGCTGCCCTCCCATGCCCTGCAAAGAAGTCCGGACAGTGTGGCATCAGCGACCTCGGGGCCAGGCATACCAGGGTGTGAAGCCAGCCGGCAACCGAGGCCCAGGAATGGGCAAGGAGTGCGACCGCCTTGGTTCTGCTCCTCAAACAGGATCTGTGCTACTTAAGGGTCCCATGTCACACTATGGAACCATCACGGGTGTCCCCAGACACCACAGCACAGCACTCTCACAAGGCTACGCTGAAGCCCTGTGACACCAGGCCCTGCATGTTACACGGGGGAGGTGGACACAGGTGACCCTGGACAGCCCCTCAGGTGGGCAGGAACCTGAGCACACAGCACTCAGCTCACTCAGGACAGAGGGCGGGGGCAGAGCCAGAGGGGCAACCTGAACACAAACACCGCCCTGGTCCTCAGGCCCATGACTAGCAGCCCAGGGTGCTGCTCTAAGGGCGAGGCCTCACCAGTGTCCTGCTCACATCCCGCTGGGGGCAGCCACAGGAAGAGGAACCCTGGGCCCCTCCATCTGACCAAGGGCATCGCTTCCTCTGGCCCTGCAAGCACAGGGCTGGGGATTCCCAGGAGACTGGCAGAGGGGAGAGAAGCTGGGGGGAGACACAGCTCCCGCCCCAGCTGAGCATCTATCTGCCTGTCGGGGTGTAGATCTAAAATGTCCCCGAAGTCTCGTGTTTGGGAGGTGACTGGATCCTGGGGGTGCTGTACAAATCCATGGAGGAGCTCACCGATGTGCTATCAGGAGGCAGCCAGGCTGGAGGTGGCCCCGAGGCAGGACCTAGAAGGGCCCAGGCTCCTCCCTTCCCTCTGTTTCCTGGCCATGTGCTGTCAGCATCTCTCCTCTGCCAGGCCCATCCACCACGCCATCCTGACCTGGAACCAGGCAACTGTGGGCCGAACCCACTCAAACTGTGAGCTAAATAAAACCTCTTCTTCACACTGTGGGTGTCAGGAAAGTGATGAGAACACCGCCACTCACAGCCGGCCTGCCCCACCACCGGGCCCACTCGGCCCCTGACTCCTCAGCCTCCAGGCCGTTCCTCTCCTTCCTGCTTGGTCAACAAGCTGAGGTGGACACCAGGCCAGCGCCGCAGTCTCCCTAGCTGGCGCCTCACTGACAAATCCTCACCGTCTAGGCCGGCACCCCGGGACCCTGTACCCAGGTGTGATCCCGGTCACAGGTCTGTCACCAACACGACCTCAGGCCACAAAAGTCACAGACCATCTAGGGGCCAGGAAGAGGCCCAAAGTCACCATTCATAACCCAACACCGGGAAGCCCAGCGGGGGCCACAGCCGTCCCGAGGGGGGCCCTGCCTGGTGTCACACTCCCGACACAGAGACCGTGGCAGAATGAGGGGCCACGGCCCCTGGAGAAACAGGATGCCCCCCAGCAGACGTGCTGCCTGGCAGAGGGAAGGTGCCAGGCTGTGTCGCACACTCCTGCCTGCTCCTCACCAGCCCGTTGGGGATGGTCTGCTGCCCGTGGTTCAGGTACATGTAGTGGTCGTTGTAGCCCGTGGGTGTGTACACGGCCATGCTGGGGGCAATGGAGAACAGGAAGCACTTGTTGTCCCCTAAAAATAACCAAAGAGCAAACAAACAGGGTGACCGGTCTGTGTTGGGCACAAGGCAGTCACTTAGGCTCCGGCTTGGGAAACGCAGCCTCAAGGCAGTGGCGACGCCCCCTCGGCCATCTCAGCGGACCCTAGGCCGCCCCTCTGCTGGGACGGACACCTCAGTAGGCCCAGAGTCCCACAGCATGGCCCTACAGTTGCCCAGGCCCCAGGGGAGGAGCTGAGGCCCCAGCACACCCTGAGCGCTGGGCTCAAGGATGGGCGGCTTCCCTCAAGGCACGCACAGCATGGACATGGGGGGCACGGGAGGCCCAGGGGGACTTCGGGGTACGGACAGCCCTGAGCAGGCAGGGCAGGCACAGATAACATCCAGCCTCCAGACGGGCTGCTGCCCACAGCCGAAGCCACACAGGGACTCTGCTGTTAGCCACAACCCTGCTGCTGGTGTGAGGACGCCTGCCCACGTGGTACCGGTCCTGAGTTCAGGGAGCTGAGGCCCAGGGCGAGAGCTGGGACCCCCAGCCCTGTCTGCCAGCTGCATGGCCTTGGGCCATTCCAAAGACATTCACCCACTCGACAGACCCAGGGCCGCTGCACTGCCCACACTGACCCTGGCGGGGCCACCCAAGGGCGCCGACCTCCACTGGGTCCTCCTCCATATGTGCGGCAAGCGGGGGCTCACATAGGTCTGCACTCAGCAGGGAGGCTGGGCCGCCTCCCAACACCAGCTGGCATCGAAGCCCTCAGTCCGTGGGGCTTGTTTGTGCCCTAAAGCCATGTGGCTCCCATCAGGCCGCCCCGGAGGACACCCCATACAGGAACACAGGACAGGAGGGCCAGCGACAGGCAGAGCGGCCCGAGACTATGGCTGTCCCCAAAAAGGCTGCCTGCAAGGTGGGGATCCTGGGCTCAGGGAGGGTTCCTGCCATTTCCAGAGCCAAAGATCTAGCACGTTCCGAAACCTACAGTGAATCAAATCCTGGAAACAACCAGACCCAGGGGACACAGGCACTGACCCTCCCCTGCTGGCTCTTCCCATCCAGGCCCGAGGTCATGCACAGGCCCCCAGAAACAGCCGAGAAAACACCCGAGGCTCATCTCCTCGGTCCCCCGGGCGTCCGCCCCAGCCTCTCCAGCAGCCTCGAGACCTGGCCCCAGGTGACGACGCAGGCTCTGTCCTCTCCTGCTCATGTCACCCCACCGCCAGGACCACAGAAGGCCCTCAAACCACCCTAAAGTGTCATCACGTTACCACCCCAGGAACAGGCCCAGGAAACTCAGAGAAGATGGAGCTGCCTCTTCCCCACCTCCGCGCCCCTCAGGGCCAGGGTCTTCTCGTCTCACCTTGAAACTGCGGCTTAACCTCCCAGGAGCAGGAGGCGAAGCCCCCAAACACGTGGCCGCCGCGGTCCTCCAGGAGGGCCAGGCAGGGCCCACGGTGGGTGACGCGGCCGCACAGCTGCGAGAAGCTCTGCCCGTGCAGGCGGGAGGCGAAGAGCAGGCGCCAGCGCTGCCGCAGCTCTGGGGCCAGGTGGGAGTTGAGGAAGATGACAGCCAGCACGTCCAGCAGGCTCTCCAGCTCCCGCCCCGGCGCCCCCTGGCACTCAGGGACCAGTGTGGCCAGATCAAGGGGCAAACGGAGGAGAAGACCCCGGTGGACGACCACGCTGAGGAACATGGCCACGTGGGGGACCCTGAAGACCCAGCCCTCGATTGCAGCCTGGTCACAGTCTCCGTCCAGCCACTGAGGCCCCTGCGGCCTCTCACCACCTAGGGAGGGAAAGCCGGTGTCACTGGGGCAGGGCGTCACCTGGAGGGGACCGCCTGGTGCTGCCTGGGCCACACGTGACTCCGCACCCCGGCAGACGGCGTGTCGGAACCCAGATGCACTGTAATGCACCGGTTTCAACCGATTTTCAGTGTGAAAAATGACTCTGCCAAATATCTCAGAGCTTTTTTTTTTTTTAACACTGCCTGTTCAAACTGTATGTGATTAAAATTAACTTTTTTCCCTCAGTACTGGGGGTTGAACCTAGGGCCTGTGTGATGAGCTATATCCCTAGCTCTTTTTTTTTTTTTTTTTTTTTTTTTTTTTTTTTAGAAAAGGTCTTGCTGTGTAATCCAGGCTGGCCTAGAACTCACAGCCATCCTCCTGCCTCAGCCTCCTGAGTGCTGGGATCACAGGTGTACACCACCTTGCCCAGCTCCCTACTCTTCTTGTATTTTTATTTTGAGACGGGATTTTGCTAAGTTGCCCAAACTGGGCTCAAACTTGAGCTCTTCTTGCCTCGGCCTCACAATGCGCTGGGATTACAGGTGTGCGACACTACAGATGGCTCTTTTTACTATTTTAATATTTAAAATTCAAAATTTCACATGGGCCCTGCTCTGTTTCTGCAGGCTGGTGCCGGTCTGAACAACTCGTCTTCCACACCCCTTCAAGTTCCCTCCTCTCCGAGTCCATTTCAGAGGACGTGAGACAGCTGGGCCCTCACAAGGATGCCCAAACCCTGAGGCCCCAGCCATCCAGACCGGAGAGCAACACCAGAACCACCCACCTGGGGGCTCTGTCCTGCAAGGCCAAGTACAAGAGGAAGCTTCTGTGCTTTCAACTCACACACACAAGCAAAGGCTTGATTCACAGCTATTGTAACTCCCCGCCCAGGGAAACTTGGGATCTAAACTCAGATAACAATGTTTTCTCTAATTCATGCCCTTTCTATTTACCAAGGATGTTCCTCCAAAGCCTCATGGGATCATAGGTGGGGCTTTTCAGCGGTGGCTGGATGTGGAGTAGGTGACACTGGGACCGATTCATGGTGCAATGGTAGGATTACCGGTGCTAGGATTAAGGGTGTGAGTGCGGATAAGAGACAGAGGCTTGTCACTGGTCCCTCGCTTACTTGCTTTGCTGCCTTCTGCCCACCATGAACTGTTTCTCCTCTGCGATGCCCCTCTGCCCAGCCACCCTGCCTTGGGGCCAGCTGATTATGGACTGAAACCTCTATGAACCATGGACCAAACAAATCCTCCTCTTCTTCCCCGCCCACCCCCCCCATACCAGGGATCAAACTCAGGACCTTGTACTTACCAGGCAGGCACGGCACCCACTGAGCCACATATCTGGCCCAATCTTTCCTCCTTTAACTTTGGGCAGTGGGTATTTTGTCTCAGTAACAAGAAAAGTAGCCAAGACACCAGAAAATGTAGAAACTGTTCCTTAATCTATTTACCAACATCTAAAATTCTTCAAAATCTGCATCATTTCTGATTCAACTATTTTTTTCAAATACATTTCTCATTACCTGTGTATTACTTGAAGTCTTAAGGATAATTATAATTGTTTGACTTAACTTTTTCTACTTGAATGTTCCATTTTTATGGTTCTTCTTTTTAAAAATAGTGATGAGTTCACCCATAAGAGAAAATACTGATTCATATATATTTTTGTTCTTGCCAAGTTCCAAATACTCTGCTTAAATTGATTTTTGAAATACAACTTTTTAAAGGGGCATTTAAAAACCTGGCTTTAAAATAAATGAGTAACACATTCACAAGTCTACTTTGCAAAAAGATTCACCACAAGGTTCTATTAAAATCCCAATTTCTCTACGTACTTTTTTTTTTTTTTTTTTTTTTTTTTTTTTTTTTTTTTTTTTTTTTTGGTACCAGGGATTGAACTCAGGACCTTGCATTTGCAAGGCTGGTGGCAGAACCACTGAGCTAAAATCCCCGGCCCGTCTATGCACCATTTCTCAACCAACAATCTAACACCACACAAAACAGAGCATATCACAGGCTATGAAAGATGCCTTAATACATTTTAAAGGATTAAAATCATAGACTTGTTCACCTATAATAGAATGAAATTAAAAAATCAACAACAAAGCAATTTGAGTAATTCATAAGCACATGAAAATTAACATTTCTAAAGAGCCAGCAGGCCAGTGAAGTCACAAGTCATTAGAAAATACTACGATGAATAAAAACAAAACCATAACATTTACAATGTTAAAATTTATAGAATGTAGCTTAAGTCATGTTTAGAAGAAAAATTATACCGATAAAGGCTTATACTGAAGAAGAAAGATCTAAATCAACAACCTGAAGTGGTGTGGGTGAATACACAGCGTCCTGCCACAGCGGGCTGCTTTTGCTGCATCAAGAGGTTCCCCATCACTGGTCTAAACATTCACCTTAAGAAACTAGGAAAAGCCAAGCGTGGGGGTTCACACCTGTAACCCCAGCACTCAGGAGGCTAAGGCAGGAAGATTGCTGTGAGCTAAAGGCCAGCCTGAACTACATCGTAAGACCCTGTATAAAAATAAAAAGGGACTAGCACAAAAATAAAGGACACAGAGACTAGAAAAATGGCAGGGAAAAAGCAAAGAAACTAAAAGTGGGTTCTTTGAAAAGATCAACAAAAACTGAGAGATCTTTAGCTAGGCTGACCAAGGTAAACAGAAGACTCAACTGGCTCGAAACAGAAGTGGGGACACCACAGCAGCTCCCGCGGAGAGAAGGATCATGAGGAAACCCCACAGCCGTGGGGCAAGGTGGGAGGGCACCCACTTCCCGTCTTCCGACAGCGGTGCCACCACAGTGCGGGCGGCCGGCACTCGGGCACTTGCCTGGAAGCCTCATCTCGGAGACCAGCTGGGCGGCCAGCGCCTGCGTCCTGGCGG
>NW_022900944.1:45998508-46006403 GCF_012274545.1 Fukomys damarensis
AGCACGTGCACCACAGCGCCCACCAGGTCCTCTGTGAACTGGAGGGGCACAGCGTCACCACGACGACGGCGGGGAAGGCAGTTTCCTCTCCCACGCTGCCCTGCCCAGCCGCGCCCCCGTGGGGCTCTCACGTCCAGGGAGACACGGCCACCGCGAGGTTTCACGGAAGCTTCGGTCTGTCCCGGAAATCTGATCTCAACCAGCAACGTGGGCTTCCCGCGGCTGGACCTCCGCACAGGGCCACCACCCATCGCTGTCGCCGTCCCGAGGCCAGCCCAGGACCCCGCGCGCACCTTTCGCACGTCTCCGGCCTTCACGGGACCTTCCGCGGCAGAAATCATCTTCAGGATCACGATACTCCTCTCCTCTGAGCTGCCCCGGAGCAGGAGCGACAGGGACGCCGTGAACTGCTCCTGCGAGACGCTCTGGCCGGGCCCCTGCATGCTGCCGGACAGGTCCAGCTGCCGCATGCCGTCGTAGAGTCTGCGGAGCATCCCTGGGGGCAGCGCTTCCCCGACGTGGCTCTGCTGGGGACAGGAGGAGAAAAGGCTGGAGGGTGGGAGTTCCGACTCATCCGCCCTGCTCCCCGGACCTCCCTGCACCCCGCCGCCAGCCCCACCTGGGACCCACGTCCCAGAAGTGTCCTGGCTCATGCCGGCCAGAAGCCCCTTCCTGCTCGCTCCTGCCCTGGGGTGGCCATGTCCCTCCTGCCCCATGGCCACCTGCTCATCACTCTGCCCAGAACGTCAAGCTCCCCAGCCTGCCAGATGTGCCAGCACCTGTAGGTGTCTGCCGAGGGCCACTGCTCTCCGCAGAGACTTCCAAGTGTATCCATTTTTACCTTCTAGCCCAGTTCCGAAAGCTCATGTGCATTTTAACTGTTCTTACTAAAACCTTAAATTTAATTCTTAACAGTTTAAACAGTAACATTCTGCAAATGCTGTTTTTCTTTCGGCCTCCAGCGCCAAATCTGCTTTGGCCCTGGGATTGCAAATAGTGGAAAGACACAGCATGAGTCACAACCGCCACCACAAAGTCCCTGCTCAACCAGGTGGCTGACAGCTGCCCACGCACGTGCCGACCACCCCGGTGTCAGCACTGTGCAGCGCCTGTAGGGCAGGCTGCAAATGCCCCCGGAAGCCTCTTCCTGTTTCTGGGGATTTCCAACATTCTCCTGCCAAGCGGCCTCAATTCCTTCCCGGCTCTCGTGGTCTTCCGGCCCGCTCATAGGCTCCCCCTGCTGGCAGGCTGCACTAGAGCAGCCCTGCACTGCTACCCAGAGACACACACACATAAGTGTGTGCATGACACAGCTGCACCCCCTAACCCCCCTGGCAGTTCCTCATCTGCAAAACGAGCATGGTGGGGGCCCCGGTGGCCCCACCACTGTAGTCTGCACGTCCACAGGACAGGCTGTGAGAGCGACCACAGACTGCAGCCACCCCCTGGGGGACAGGAGCAGAAGTCTCCCCAGTGTCCTGCTCAGTCAGCGCCCTGGAACCTGAGCTCAGAGCCCCCAGAACAGAATAGAGCAAAACATGGAAATGGGCAGCTTTCCCTCTGTAAGGTGACCCTTGAATGAGAAGTTCCAGCATTGCATCAGCCACCCATCAAACTCCCTCACGTCACACTCAAGTCCTAGAGGCAGCGGAACACCTGAGACTCTGAGGTCACCTGAGCTGGGCAGGCCCAGCTCCAGACAGTCACCTGCTCTCCAGGGTGGCAGCCAGGAGACACGGGGCCAAGGGCCGGAGGCAGCTGCCCTTCTGGTGTCACCTCGAGTCAAACATGCTCAAAGCGGGGCACTCACAATCTACCCGAGCTCCTTCCTCCAGCACAGACCGGGCACCGGGCCGATTTCGGAGGCAAGGCTTTGCGGAGACGTCACCGACAGCTGCTCTCTGCGCCCCAGGGCAGAGTCACTGCACGGGAACTACCCAGACCACAAGGCCAAAGCCATGCACCACCTGCCCCCCACAAAGAACAGCTGCTTGGCGTCCCCCTTGGCCCGAGGGCCATGGTGTGCAGGCCCAGTCCACAGTGACAACAGCATCATTCTTGCCTGCAGAGCCTTCAGAGAGAAGGAGCCGGGCGAGGTCTCTGTGCCGCCCTCCTGTGATGACAGGACAGCAAACAGCCTGTCGATCTCAGCCTGCTCCTCAGGAACAAAGTGGGAACAAAACCTCTTCCCCGGATGGCTTTTACTGTTCCCCATCTTTCCTGGTCCCAGGAAGACTTTTCTATGGAAGGAAAAGAGACAGGTCAGAGAGAAAAGCCAACATAAGCACTCGTGGAGAGTAGGCACTGGTAACTGTGGTCAAGGTGGGCTCAGCAGGGGCCAACAGGTGACAGAGGCCGCCCCGACCCCTGTGACTACCAGAGCAGGCACCTAGGGTACAAAGGTGAAAACGCCACACCCAGGCCGATCAGAGACAAGGGGGTCTGCATTTCAGTCGGTCTAAACACTGTCTCTTAAAAACTCAATCTGGACACTCCCACACATGTGAGTAAAATCGTCCCCCTGAAAACCTGCCCCTTCGGCACAGGGCTATTTGAGAAGTCCCTTTGTGACCCTGGCTCCTCCTCCTCCTCCTAGCTGTGCAGTCTTGGGCAAGTCATTGAGCCTTTCCGTGCCTGGACTTCTGCATTTGGGCAGCGGGAGTGCCCGTGTCCCCACCCCGAGGGGTGTGACGATGCCCTGTGCCGCCCAGAGCCATGGGAAGAACACCTGGGTGGGCCTTGCCAGAGGGTCCCGGCCCCGCCTCTCCCTCCAGCGCCCACCGGGGCTGACTAGGCCAGTTCAGTCTCATCCCTCGCCATTGGAAGAGACCAGGTACCCACGGACCGGGGCCGCAAAACACACACACAGTTAGAGGCGAAAACCTAGGTGAGGGGCAGGTGCTGTCACACTGACTACCGCTGACTTCCTGGGAGATCCGTGGAAAACCAACCGCTTTGTCTGCAAAGGCAGCTGGGGCAACTGCGTCAGCGCCGCACAACCTCCGCACGGGGCCCAGGTGGGGACACCTGGCAGACGGGGAATGAGGAGGGGCCCTGCTGTGCCGCGGGGACCCCACTGCCCACCCATCTCTCCCTGCCACGAGGAGACAGTCACCTGACCCGGCCTTTTCCGACTCATAGTGTGCGGTGTGGTGGCGTCCAGTACATTCCCTGTGTTGGCGACAACCACCTCCACCTGGTGCCAAAATACGTCCCTCACCTTGGAGGAAGCCCGGACACCACCTCTGGCATCTCCGGTCGTGCCCCCCACCCCTGGCAACCACGAATCTGCCTTCCATCCCGGGCTTTCTCTACACTGCACATCTCGCGTCGATGGCTTCTGTCGCTCAGCTTCACATCTCCGGGGCCCACCGCGTCTCCACTGGTAGCTGATGACGCTGTGGGCTGTCTGCCCCTGCCTGGTGCGGACAGCACCGTGTCCGACCTGGATGACTCAAGCCCCACGGGACAGCGGGGTCGCTGGCTCCCGCGGTGACCTTGTGCCTGGTGCCTGAGCGCGCCCAGCTCCTCCCCACGTTCAGCCGCTCTTCCCCGGGCCCTAGAGAGGCTTGCTGTTGCTACTGCTCTCTCTTAATGGAGCTCATCCTCGCATGGGTACCTGCCTGGGATGTGCCTCACTCCTGATGTTCCCGAAGCGGCCGGCAGATGGCGGCCGGGAGCAGGACCGGCCCGGCTGGCGGCTGTCAATCACAGGCCACCGGATCTCAGGGCTCAAATTTCAAAGCAGTGGAGGATCCGAAGAGGGCACCCCCTGGCCAGGATCGGTGCCCAGCAGCAAGACGCTGACCCCACCTCCAAAACAAGGGGTATACAGCCGGGTCCATCCCCCCAGCCCAGGCAGCCGCGCAGGGGTACCGGGTGGCCACACTGCCTACAGCCCCAACCCAAGAAGCAACAGTCACAGGAGACCGGGGCAGAGAGGAGTCCCCTGACGCGAGTCCGAAACACCCACTGAACTGGGGAATGAGGAGGGCGTGGCCAGCAGACAGGATCTCTCCGCCCCTCAGGCCTCGATTGAAGCCCTCAGAGGAAAGAGGCACGGTGAGTCCGCCCTGTCCCGAGGCCTCACACTGAATCACTTCCTCCAGCCTCAAAGCCTACGACACAGGGCAGGTCACCAGGGCCCACAGGAAAACCAGGCCCTTGCAGCAGGAGAAGCCAAGGCCACCCGGGGAAAAAGGGGTCCACTCGGGCCAGCACCAAGTTCTCCAGGGCAGTGCTCAGGGCAGCTGGCTCCTCTTCATCCTCCCAGACTCTGGCTCCCTAGACTGCGGCATCCCAGCTTTCCTGGAGCTCAGGACAGCAGCACCGGGCCGAGCGCAGACCCCCAGCCCAAGCCGCCTGGCCCCAGCTGTCCTGCACCTGCCTCAGGGTGACCTGGGCCCGACTCCAGCGCTGCTCCAAGGAGCTGCAAGCTGGTCCCTCACTCTCCTCAGGCAGTCTGCTCCAGAGTGGGGCCTACAGCGAGCACCTTCACCACTTCCTGTCTTGTCCTCATAGGGCACCCAGCTGGGCACCCCGAACCCTCTTCCCCAGCCACTCCCCATTCAGACCCATGCCACAAGCCCAGGATCAGAATCTGTGACAACAGCACCTGTGGGCCTTGGAGCCATCAGGAGCCTGGGGCACAACCCACCTGCCCCGGGATGAGGCACCCTCACCACGCGGCCCACTAGTGCCAGGCCACAGCAGGCACTTGGCACATGAGAGGCAGGTCTGCTAGGCCACTGGCCTCAAGGGAAGACAGGCCCAGACCCATCAGGGAAGGCACCAAGGACAGATCGGAGCCAATGCCACCTCCCGCCCCTTTAATCCACGAAGCCACTTCTCACAAAGACAGTGATCACATTCTGGGGGACACAGCGTCAAAGCCACTGAGGCATCTGTGTCCAGGGGTTATGCCACGAAGGCCACCGGTCCACCTCCTTCCCAACACCACACATTCAACTGTCCACATCCCGTGGGCCAGGCCCCAACCGAGGTGGCTGTGGCTTACAGAGAAGCCGGTGAGGATGGGAGTCCTCAGGCATCAGGACACCGCACCCAGGGTCACAGAGGCTGTGCTGTGCCCAGAAGTGGCGACATCAGCATGGGTGGGCAGAACAGAGGACCTTGAGGACACAGGGACAGGGACCCTCTTCTGCCTCCAGCCAGCCTCCCTCCCCTCCCGTAGTTCAGGTTCCTCCCCACAGCCTGAAGACAGCAGCCTGGCAGCCAGTCAGATCTCCCGGAAGGAACAGGCGGGGGAACAGGCGGGGAAGCCAAACCCGCCAGGCCTCTACTCAATCAGGCAGAAATCTCTTCATCCACTGTGGGAGGAAGCGAAGGTCTTCAGTCTGTCCTTGCTTACAAAGGCACGATTCTGAACTTTCTGTCCCTGACCAGCTTTCTGTATGTCACCCTGTCATGTGGGACAGCCTGGCAACCCCTACATCAAATCCTCTAGGAGGGGGACTCAGACTCAGTTACTTTTAGGGTGGCATCAGGATCGCTGGTGCCAGCGGGTCACAGCCGGAGGCAGTTTTGTCTCCACGGGACACTGACAACGTGGGCAGAGGCCAGAACTGTTGCTAAATGTCCTACAGTGCACCACAGAGACCCCATGACAAGAAGCATCCACCCCAAAAGCCAGCAGGGCTGAAGGTGAGAAGCCGTGGCTTTGGCGAATGCGGGAGGGTGTAAGGAAAGTTAAAACTTTAAGTTGGAAAGGCTTGGGTTAAGGCTTTCGGCTCTCTAAGGCGCATAATCACTAGTTCACCTCTTCTTTCCCTGGATACCTGACCAGTTCCCTGGAAAAAAGCAGAAAGGACTTTGTTAAAAAGACCAGATGTTCTTAACATCAAGATAAGGAATGTGATGCATTCCGCCCCTCCCGGACCCCTGGCCAGGGCCTGATTGGGACATGACTACAAACACATTCACCTTTTTCACACCAAAAGTTCAGGTAGTTTTACTACCTTTGTCTAGAGAGCTATAAAAACAGCCCACCTAGCCCAGGCTGCTGCTGCTGTCTTATGCCCGGGATTGAGACCTGTAGCCGAAGGGATTGCTGAAGAGACCCATGCTGTGTTGCGAGTGATGAACCTAATTCCTCCAACATTCCGGTGTTGTTGCCAGAGAGCCTGAGGATAATTTCCCGGATAGAGTCCCTCTTGCTGTTAGAGGACTCTCTTTCTTTGTCCTCTCCATTCTTACTTTTATTTTCTGTATGCGCATATCCTTCAATAAACTTTCCCTTTTATACTTATTTAAGGCTGGTGGACGTTCTTTTAGAGGATCGAGCCAAATTAATTAAGAGACCGTACACGACAAAGAGCAATAAATAAAATTTGTCCTTACAGAGGGGCACCCTGAAGGGTACAGTTATTCATGACCTCCTTCCTGCTCCCTCACACCGGCCCGGCTCTGCAGTCAGGATGTAAACACACACAGGAGGATCTCAGTTCACATAGCGATGCTTGGTTTTATCACTGCAGGCACCTTGTTAATTTCAAACCTTAATAAAATAGTAGGTCCAAGCTGGACACAGGGGTGCATGGCTGTAATCCCAGCACTCAGGAGGCTGCGGCAGGAGGAGCAAGTTCGAGACCAGCCTGAGCCATATAGTGAATTCAAGATCAGCTTGGAACTACACAGCAAGACCTTGTCTCAAAAAATTAAAAATAATAAATTAGAAATAAAAATAGTAGGCCCAGCAGCCCACACTAAGTGTGACAAAGACCCTTTGTTTGACCACACTGTAGTCAGACTGCTAATCCACTTTACTTAGAAGCTTCATCCTCCATATCCGACCACGCTCACTGGCTGACCCAGCTCACATCCCCTGCCCAGCCCAGGTGACATCCGGCCACCCTGGCCTGTCTTCAGCAGGAATTCTGTCAGGTGAGCCTATCCAGAATCCCCGGAACCCCTGCTTCCTCTTCAGTTGTTTTTTTCCTCCCGCCCCCAGCCTCTCCTTGGATGCCAACTCTGCCCTGCCCAGGCTCCAGAACCCACAGGGCCAGGTCCTGGCCGACGTCCCCTTGACCTGCTTTACAGGCATCAGTGAGTCACTTCCCCAGCGCAAGGCTATCCCGGCACTGGGGCTGCTTCCTGCACCAGTGCCGGAACCGGCGAGTCTGTCCTTGAACGGGGGACACAGCCTGCTCAGAAGGACCTGCTGCCGGCCCCCTCCTCCCTCTCACTGCGCAGGGCGGTGACCAGGAGCTGACCTCTGGCGGGCACCAGGTCCCCTGTGCCCTCCTCGGAGCCTCTCAGGACAGCTCCTGTCACTACGGCGCTCCCCGGTCCAGCCTGTAGCCTCCAACAGGCCATCGTCCTTACAGCCGTGAGCGTAGCACTCGGTGTCCTTTTCTGGGGACACAGATGGGCTTCAAGTCCTGTTTATGCCCCTGAGTGAAGGGGCCTTTGTGCAAAGGGGCAGCGTGAGCCAAACAGGACCTCCCTGCTGCCCTCCAGGCTCACACCTGGGCTGCCCGGGGCCGGGACCCAGCAGCTGTACTTCCTTCCCCTGCCTGCTCCCTTCCGGACAGCTGGCCTACGCCCTGGGGAAGGCACCTCTGGGACCTCATCGGGACCACACACATGGCAGATCCTGTCCCCAAGGACCATGGGGAGGCCGGGCCTCTCTCCATTGATCTGTCCCCCACCTCCCCGACACGGCACGAGAGGCGCGGCACCCCACCACAGACACCATTCACCCTCAGATGGGCTCACCAGGCCTGCGTCCCGCAACGACCCCAAACTGCCTTCCGGTCTGGGTACAGCAACCTTCGGGATTTCCCCTTGGCTTCCACCCCTCCGTTCCCAGGCAACGGCGCTGACGGGCGGTTCTGTAGTCCAATCGCAGAAGAGGAAGCCGGGGGGGGGGGCCT
>NW_022900944.1:46006557-46021563 GCF_012274545.1 Fukomys damarensis
AGCAGAGAAGGAACGGGGGGGGGGGGGCCTGAAGCGATACCAACCAATGGTGATACAGCTCAAGGGCGTGGGTGGGCTGAAGGGGGGACCTAGGACCTCGGACTCTAAAGCACAGGGCGGTCTGAATCTGAGCCAGAGCAAAGGAACCCAGGGCAAAGGGTGGAGAGGGGCTGGGCTTGGGAGAGGTGGCAATGCCGGGCAGAGGGTGCCGACGGGACAGAGGGGGACAACTGTCTAGGCGGGGACCCTGCTCTGCTGGCCTCACAGATGAGAGCAGGCACTGACATCCCCAGACCGCTGGGCCTCGGGAGGACCCAGGGCCGGGAGCCAGTCCTGTCCTCTGCCCTCCTCAGCCACGGCCCTCCCAGACCTGGAAGCTTCCCCTCGGGCATTTACCCAGCTGGTCTCGACCCCCGTGCTCTCCATTTCCCTCCCAAAGACCTGGTGGACCAGGGCAGACCTCAGTATGATCCTCCTTGCATGGCCTCCTGGCCTCCTCCAGTCCACCCCCCTCCTGCAGCCAGGGGAGCCCTGAACAAAAACAGTGAGATCACCTCAGTGGGCACAGTTGAAACCATCTGCCCTCTCACCAAGCATCGGTGACAGATGAGGAAGTCTCTGAAGGGTGTCCGCGTTCCTACTGAGAACTTAGCTCTCCAAAATTGATTGGTAGCAGAAACCTGGCCTTTCAAGAGCCATGCATGGGGGCACAAACCTGTAATCCCAGTACTCGGGAGGCTGAGGCAGGAGGATCGCTGCGAGTTTGAGACCAGCCTGACTACATAGTGAGTTCCAGGGCAGTCTGAACTACGTAGTGAGACCCTGTCTCAAAAAAACAAAAAAGGAAAAAGAAAAGCAACCTGGCCGTTTCAAATTCTATGGGTAAGAATGGCAGCTCCTGCCCTGGAGGACTGAAGCCCTGTCCTCAGTCCAACACAGGGCAGCCGGGTTCCTGCCCAGCCACAGAGCTCCGTGCAAGCCGTTCCTGGACGCAGCCCTCGGGCCCCCTTGGCTTGGGTTCCCCTGGGAAACAGGAGCAGGTCCTCTCTGCAGTCCAGACCTGCTGCCACCCCTCCATGTTGTGTCATGTCTGAACAGCACCTCAGCTGAACCGGACACGAGCTCTGCCCTTCTCCGGGATCCTCACAGAACTCACCGTGGCTGTGTAAGGTGCCCGTTAGCAAACTGGACTTGGACCACAGCAGGGATCACTGATGGGGCCAACAGGGCTAGGACAGCGCTCCTGTCACCGGGCTGACCCTGAGGTCCCCGTTCTCAGTCAAACCCACTGCCAGCTGGAGAAGCCAATTAAGGCAGGGGTGGCTAGGGGAGTGTGGCTATGGATAAAAGTTGGGGAAAAGAGAAAGGAAAAGTAAGGACAGGGAGAGGGTGAGGTCCAGACTCTGTAAGCAGGAAACCAGGTGGGGCAGAAGGTGGGGGTAGACATCCGAGGAATTTCTCGGTGTGAAAAGAAGCCAGAGGCCAGCTGCATGTCTTGCTTTCTTGCATGGAGGGCTTGCTGCCTTTCCAAGCCCTTTCAGAACGGAATCCAGAGCAAATTTCTCAGCAGCCTTTTAACCCTCTATTATATCTGTTCCAGGGAAGTTAGGAGATTCCTGCAGCCTCCTAACCCCATGGCCTGGCTCCTTCCGTGACAGTGCACCTGCCACGCCCAGGTGGCCTAGGGGAACCCAGCAGTCATTTCTGTGGGGCAGGAGGGCAGAGCCTGGGCACGGTGCCAGGGCCCTGCCTTTCCAAGGAGGAGCAAGGACTTCCTGGAACACAGGTCTTGGAATCAGGCTCCTCCAAGACCCTGAGTCACACAAAAGGCAGGTCTGCCCAGCCAGCCGAGACCAGGGAGAGGGACTCAGCGGGAGAGCTCTGCCAGAGGCCTGACAGCACAGGCCATCGGAGCGGGCCAGAAAGCGGCAGGGAAGAGGATCTCTGCCCTGTTCCTGTCCACGGCCACCATGCGTCTCCCTCCGGCCTTGCTTGGGATGCAGCTGCCCTACCCAGCCCCACAGCTCCTCCAGCTCAGCAACGAGAGCCAATGCAAACATCACACCATCGCCCGGCCTCTGAACTCCCCAAAGGCTCCTTGCCAGGCCCAAGACCATGCCGGTTTCTAACTCACCTGCCCCCCGATTCCTGGTCCTGGCAGGAGCTGCTGTCCTCCTCCCTCAGGGACCCCACCCCTGGCCTGTGCCCAACCATGCCTGGCTTAAACCCTCTCACTGTCCTGCTGTGTCCTGTGTCCTGCTGTCTGCGTCACCTTGGCCTCCCGTGTCCCCTTCCCCCACAAGGGTAGGCTGGTGGTAAACACACCTGCCCTCTTGGTGCTGTGTCCACAGCACAGAGCCGCGTGCCTGGGGCTGGGGCGGGTGCCAAAAATACCTGTTGCAAGAAGGAAAGAGCAGGGTGACCACAGGAAACCAAAGGACCCCAGCACCCAAGAGGCAAGCCAGGCAGCAGAGGTGGGTCTGGGAGAGGAGACAGTGACCAGACGAGAGGGCAGTGCCAGGCACCTGCCACCCTGAGTCCACACGTGGCACCCAGAGCCCCCAGACTCACCCTCCAGAGCCCAAGAGGGAATGACAGGGTGCCGGGGGTTGGCTGCACTCGCAGTGGCTTTGGCTCCAGCTTGCCCAATGCTCGGTGGCACCCCACCCACGGCAGAGAAACCTGCCCTTCCTGCCTGCACACTAATCTGGGGCACAGGGCAGCAGTGGCTTCGCTCACCTAGCTGCTCCAGCCTGTGGGGATCCCCTGGCCCTCACACTGCTGTTCAGGCCTGGCCGGGCCTCCCATCCAAGCACCCATGCTCCTGCCCCTGCTAACCCTGTAAGCTGGAACAGAAATAGAACTCCTTCTGCCTGCGGGCCGCAGGCCTGTGTAGGGACAGCTTGCAAGCCACAGCCCTGGGAGAGAGCCCGTCTGACCCCCAGGGCCAGCATCCCCGGAGAAGCAGAAGCACAGAGTGACAAGTCCCCAGCCCAGCCAGCCCTGCCTCCCCGGTGTGACGACGCAGGTGTAGCCCCGGCCCCTCAAACTAGCATCCGGCCCCTGCCACCTGTCCCTGTGTCCAGCCTCTGGCCCTCAAAACAGTCGCACTGCAGGCTACAGAGCCTTTTCCCGGGGTGGCACCGCACGGAGGGCAGGTGCAGTAGTGGCCTCCCAGGTGCGGGTGTGACATAGGATTAGATGAGAGCAGTACTCCTGCTGGCTGTTGGTGTGGCGCCACTCCGTGGCCAAAATGGAAACAGCTCTCCTCAAATTCCTAAAAATTGGAGATGATTTATATTTCTTGAAATTTTGTACCGGAACCACAATTTCCTTTGAAAAACCAGCCCACAGTCCTGTTCCATTTCTCCATGGGGAGACCCTGCACTCTCAAGCTGTCCCTGGGGGCCAGCTCCCATTTTGACGTCCACAGACCCTAAGTGCTGATCTCTCCTGGCCCTGCGGCTCCTGCTGTGTCTGGTGATTCCTCTGCTAGGAAACCAGGCAAGTGTCGCCGAGCCCAACTTAGACACCTCCACCGAAGGGTGCCCACCGCCAGGTCCCCTCTGCAGCTGGGGTCCGCCTTCTCCCGCACGCTCAGAAGCCATCCAGGAAATGCAGAGTCTGGGGCGGATTCCTTCAGGTTCGAGTCAGAGGGCCAAGCGCCCTGGAGGTTACTGCCTGACGAGGAGAAAACCGGATGGGCGCGCAGAGCATTCCAGAGAGGGAAATAAAAATAGGCGCACAACCCCCCCACGGGACAGCTAAGGCTTAAAAAGAAAATCACAAGTGTTAGGGAGGAGGCAGAGAAAGTGGGACTCGGCAATGCCGATGGGGAGTAAAATGAGGCAGCTGCCAAGGAAGACAGTCTGGAGGTCCTGGGGAAGCTGCACAGAGACGTCTTGGGGCCCAGCAGATCGCGTCCCCCCAGCCTGAGCACCGGCATCCAAACGGGGGCCTGGCATGGCAGCACCCATCCGCAAGAGGGCGGCCAGAGGGCACCACAGTCAAACAAGGGATGCTGTGTGGTGAGACCAGAGGACGGAGCAAGAGGGGCCCACTCCACCCTGGGCCCAGGGGGCCGGGGCTCAACGCCTTGGCACTGGACAGAAGCGATGGCCGTACACATTGAATTGTGTTCTTTACGATGGTTAATTTTGTGCTAGGTGAATTTCTTCTTCTTAAGAAAGCATGCAATCTTTCTGCACCCTTCACCCAGGTGGTGGTGTCAAGGGTCAAGACCCCAGGGATGGGGTGGTATGGATCGGGGAGACATGAGGAGCCTGAGCCCCTTCTCCTCTGAGAGCAGCTGTGTGTCGGCCTCTCATCTCAGACTGGGACTGGGAGGCTTTGGTGGCTCCCGCCAACGACAGCCCAGGGACACAGCCCAACCTGGAACAGCAGACCCAGCAGGGTCGGGACAGGCAGGCGTGGCCGTGAGAGCCTACAAGACCTGGCTGACCTCATCCAGGCAGGGACACTGCTGGGTCATGGCTTTGCATCCACAGCTGGAGACAGCACGGAGCTGCCCCCTCACGTGGGGACGGCGTGGCCCACAGGCGCCCTCATCCTTGTGAGACCTCACGAGACAAAAGGGACTCAAAGATGTGACCAAATCATGGCCCTGGGACACACGCCCTGTCCTCAGGGTCCCCAAAGGGACAGACAGCCGTTCAGGGGAGGAACCACGACCGAGAAAGGAGAGGCTGTGGCCTGGGGACAGAGGGGGGTCCCCAGCCCCCCCAAAAGAAGGCAGCCTAACCCCACGCCAGTCTGACCTGAGTGACCAGGACGCAAGTGATTTACACAGCAGTGAGCAGAAGCTGATGTCCCCTGCGCCAGCCTCTGCACCCTCAGCCTGGGCGTTTTTCTGCCCCTCTGTCCACCTGTCCATCCCCCGTGAGAGAGGACAGGTGGAGACGCAGGGCCCACAGCGGTGTGAATTAAATACAGACACCCCAGGCAGTTCATGAAGCAGAACTACACTGAAAAGATTCGTCCTTGCTTATCAGAAATTCCAGCTCTGGCCAGGCTCCAGGGTTTTATCCGGCAACCTCTGACAAACAGGAGCTACCAGAAAGGAGGCGAGAAGGGAAGGAGTTGAGATTGCTTTTGATTCAGAGTAACCCTGGGACCCAAGTTCCTAGGAATGGACAGGAAAAACTCCTGTGGACCGTCGGGGCACCCCCATCCTCCCTGGCAGGTGTGAGGGACCCGCGAATAAAGCTGACCACCCCCAGGCCACTTTGGACCCTGCAGTGAGGCCCAGTCTCTAACCAAGGTCAAGATCAGAGATGCAGCTCTGATGACGAGCCCTGTGTTTGCTTTGCATCTCTCGCTCCACTAGATCAGGAGATATGAGGGGCAGGAAACAGGCCTTTTCCCTTCTGAACCAAGGTACAGCCAGCAGGATCATTCCTGACTTACCTGGCTTGTTCAAGGCCAATGTGGCTGAGTGCCCACAAGGTGGCGCTCGAGATCCTTGCAACAAAATCCTGTTCCTCTAAGGTCACGTTCAACATAAAAGTTTAATTTTCGGATACAGTAGTTCTAGATTTATATGGACATTGTGAGTGTGATATAGAGGGTTTCTGTGTAACCTACACCCAGCTTCACCTGTCATTAACATCCTACACTGCTCTGGAACAAGTGTTGCCTTGGGGAACCAATATGGATACATTGTTAGTAACCAAAGGCTGCATTTCAGGCTGACTTCTCCAGCTACCCCCTTTTTTTCCCCAATACTAGGAACTGAGCTCTTTTATTTATGTATTTATTTATTTTGAGACAAGGCCTCACACTTGTGGTCCTCCTGTCTCAGCCTCCCGGAGTGCTGGAATGACAGGTGTGCACCATCTGTCTGGCTTTTCCTTTACGGAAAGCCATCCCTGCCCCAGGGTAAGGCAACAGGAAGAAAGGTGAAGCCTGCCTCCGTCCAGACCCCCTGCCGCCCTGCAGCTGGTGGGTGCCTGCGCCGCCGTGTTTCTGACATTGCTCAGGTTCTTTGCCCTCCCGGAAGAAGCCATACAAGGCATCATAACCTCCTGGCCTCCTGCATCCGGCCTGCGCTGCTGGCTGGGGGTGTGGCTTTGCTGAGGCCAGCGGCCTGCTCACCTGAGTCTCCCTGCTGGCAGTTTTTCCTTATATGGCAAAAAAAAAAAAAGCAGCCACTGCTGCTACACACAGGAAGTGCTGGGTCTCAGGAGAGCACTGCAGAGTCTGCAGAATGCGGCTTCACATGGGCAGCCAGGAGTGGTGGGAGCTAAGGGGGGCCCCACTTCTGGGGAGATGCAGGGGCTACAGGCTGCAGCACGCTGCAGAGCTCGGAGAAGCCACAACTGGCTTCCAGTGTGGGCACCATGAGTGGGCGCAGGGTGCCAGCCACCAAACGGCGTGGGCCAGGCCTGGGGACACTGCCAGGCAGGCAGGCGGAGGCCTCGGGACCCCGCCTGTGTTGGACAGGCAGCCACAGCCCCAGGAGGGTGCCGGAGCCGCAGGACTTGGGGCGCTCACTGAAGAATGGCAGAGGCCTTGTCCTTCGAAGCCACTGAGCAATCAGCTCCTGGGGCTGCTGAAGCTCCAAGGCCCCATGTGCCCACCCTTGCATGGCTGTCGCACGACACGCAGACCACGATGCTGGTGCAGGCACACAAGTGGGTCTGGTCACAAGGTACCTCGTCACGGGCTGACAGGGCCACAGCATGGCCACAGGGAGCTCCCCACCGTCCCTGGGGGACTCCAGACTGCACAGCTGGCACCCTGAAACTGTCATTTGGCTACCTCGTGGAAATCAACAGGCTTTTGGCTTTGGTACTGGCGATCAAACTCAGGACTTTGCGCTTGCGAGAGCTAAATCCCCAGCTCTAGATTCTAAAGTAATGTCATACTCATCCCACTTTTTGTGAACCCCAGCTACATTCCCAGCTCTTTTTTTTTCATTTTTTGAGACAGCATCTTGCTAAGTTTCTCTGCCCAGGCTCGAACTTGCACTGCTCCTGCCTCAGCCTCCTGAGTGCTGGCGTTACAGGGCTGCACCACTACAAACGACCTCATTTTTCGTTTTTGCAGTAAAAGTGCTCAAAAGTTTAGAGTCCCAGGTGGGGCTTGCCTTCTACCTCTTCCCTCGGCTTTGGCCTAGCTCAGCCCGGGGAAGTCTGGAGTCTGCACAGTTGTCCAAGCACTTGGCGCGCTTATGGAGCACCTACTGCGTGCTGGGCAGCAGGCAAAGACCTGGGGACATGGAAGGAACGAGACCTTGTCCAACCGGTGAGGGGAGGGGCCGGAAGCGCTCCCTAAACTTGAGGACGGCGCTCCAGACCCAGGGGGCTACGGCGGAGAAGTGAAAATGCCACCCTCGCCTGCAGGGGGCGCTGACGCGCGGCTGGAGTTTCCATAGGGCAGTGAGAGCCCCGGGAACTCCGGACCCCAAGCAACAGCAGCCCAGCCCAGAGCCTGCCCCGGCTCCTCTGCCCTGGGGTGCTCCACCCCAGCCACAGGGCTGGGACCCCTGGGGGACTTTTCATAATGTATTCCGAAAACTTTCTAACAGGCAGGTAAGCAGGTGGATAAAACACTGCGCCCCAAAGCCAAGCAGCACTTTGACAGTTTCTGGAGCTCATGGAGCTGTGAACCAGTGCGTCCTCCTGACTTCAGCCTCTGGTAGTCCAAGGCCTCCCCGGCTTTAAAAATAACACACTCTCCTCCCTGTAACTGAGCACTCAAGAGGCTGAGGCAGAGGATCACATCTAGTTCAAGGCCGGCCTGAATGACACAGTGAGGCCCCGTCTCAAAAGAACAAAACCAAAATGACAAATTCTGATGATTCACAAAACCGTGAAGGCAGCTGACAACATTCACAGTGGTTCCGTGACTGTGACACACCACCAGGGCTCCGGCCGCATTGCACGCCATGCAAGGCCGGCCCAGGCCCAAGGACTTGTTCCTGCCCCGGCTGCCGTGGCCGAGTGAACAGTGTCCCCTCCAAAGTTGCATGGAGGCTCAGGCCCAGGCCCAGGAGGGGACCCTACAGGGAAGCAGTCACAGCAGTAGGGCGAAGCTGCCTCAGCGTGACCTGTGTCTTCATTTTTAGTCAGATGCAGAAAGGTTGCTGGGAAAATCAGCGATCCACATGCAGACCCAGACCCATCTCACTCTCGGTCTCTGAGCTAAAATCAAAATGGATCAGAGATCCAACTGTTAAAACCAAGAAAACAGCTACAACCCTGGAAGATGTGGCTATAGGATAGGCATGGTCTTTCTGAAGAGAACCCCAGTGGCACAGGAAATAATACCAAAAGTCAACAAAGGGGATGATGTCAAATTAAAAGGGGTCCACACAGTAAAGCAAACAAATGACGGAGTGAAGAGACAAGCTTCAGCGTGGGGGAAATCAAGCCAGCTACTCCTTGGACAGAGGACTGATATCTAAAACATATAAAGGACTCAAAAAAATTAAATCCCCCAAAATAAAAGAACAAATTTAAAAATGGGCAAATGAAATGAATAGATACCTTCGGAGAAGTACAAGTGGTCAATAAATACTTGGAAAGGCTGTCATCGCCGGCCATCAGAGAGATGCCAAGTAAAACACTGAGATTCCATCTCACTCCAGAAAGAACAGCTATCGTCAAGAAATCAACCAATATGGCGCATGCTTGTGATCCCTGCACTCGGAAGGCTGAGGCAGGAGGATCGCTGTGAGTTCGAGACCAGCCTGGGCTACATAGTGAGTTCCAGGTCAGTTTCAACTACGTGGTGAGATCCTGACTCAAAACAAACAAACAAATCAAACAGTAAATGCTGGCGAGGCTGCAGGAAAAAGCCCTTCAGCATTGTTGGTGAAGTATAAACCAGTACAACAACTATGGAAATCAGTACAAAGATTCCCCAAAAAGCTAAAACTTGAAATTCCATTTGACCTAGCTATTCCCCTTCTAGGTATCTCCCTGAAAGAGAGACCTCATATTACAGTGATCGACGCACATCTGTGTTGACAGCAGCATGACTCGTAATAGCTAAGTCCCGGAAGCAGCCTATACGCGAATCAGCAGGTGAATGGATAAAGAAAATGTGGAATTTACACACGGTGGAGTACTACTCTGCCACGAAGGAGGACAGGCTCGAGTCATTTGGAGGAACATGCGTGCACCTTGAGACCACAACGTTAAGTGAAATAAGCCAGAAACATAGAGCTTAAATATCACATTGTCTTGGACAGGGGACTTAGCTCAGTGGTTCTGCCACCTGCCTCACCAGTGCAAGGACCCAAGTTCTAACCCCGACACCAAAAGAAAAAGTGTAAAGACCAAAATAAAAGATAGATGATAGAAAAGAGGGAAATCTCTTCCAAATAGGAAGGGGAATAAAACTTGGAGGGAAGGAACAGAAAAGGATTTTTAAAGAAGAGAATTGAACAAAAAATGGAAGCAGAGCTTTTGCAAATGGGGAGGCGAGCAGGAGTTGGAGAGAGGAAAGGGATGGAAAAAACTAAGGGGTTTCCTGTATGCGCACAAGCTTCCCACAGATGCAATCATTATGCGGTCTCCCTGCTCAGCAGCCCCTGCCGACTCCAGCCCCTCACATGACTGAGCCCAGGCCCCCACCCTTCCTTCGCTTGCAGGGGAGGGGCCGCCAGGTTTCCGGAGGGAAAAGTTCCCCCAGCGGGAACCTCTGGTCCCTTGGGTCCTCGCTTGGGCTCCTGCCTGGAGGGACCCCTGGGGCTCATTAAAAATGCAGACACAGGCAGGCAGGGGGCACGTCCAGCCCTCTGGGAGGCTGAAGCAGGAGGGGTCACAAATTCCAGCCCAGCAGTTTGTATCAACTTAGCAAGACCCTGGCTCAAAAAAAAAACAAAAACAAAAAACTCACAAGCACCTGGGCCCCAGACTCCTAACCTGGGCCCAGGGCCAACACCTGAGTGCCCCAAGCTCTGGCAGGTGCTGGTCCTCAGCCAGTCCGTGGGGTCCCAGGTGATCAGCTTGCCCCATTCACCCCCTGCAAGGTCTGAGCAAGCAGCAGCCCACAGCCCACCTGGCCTGTCATGCACACACACACACCAAGATCCTTCCCAAAGTCCAGAAGGCAGACAGAGAAAGGAGCTCACCTGGGCCCGATGCCGCTCTCCGGGGTGGTAGCTTGCGGGGCTCTGTGTGGCTTTCTGGGACCATAGGTTTATCTCCCTCTGCACCCCCAAATGCACAGGTGTGTGCACCCATAAACACACAGTGTCACACCTGTGCCCCCCATGGCCAGATGTCACGGTGCTCACACACACCCCTCTCTAACGAGCCCTGGAGAGGGGAAGGCCATTGCTTAGCCCATCACCCAGGCCAGGGCTCGCCGGTTCTCCTGCCTCTTGCTCTTACAGAATACTGTGGTTGGTTGGTTTGTTCAGAACTGGCAATTGAACCCAAGGCCTTCACACTAAGCTACATATCCAGCCCTTTTTTATTTTGAGACAAAGTCTCGATAAATTGCCTAGGCTGGGCTCGAACTTGCAATCCTCCTGCCTCAGCCTCCCAGAGTACTGGGATTACAGGCATGCACCAGCCTAACAAAGTGTTTACAACCTGGAAAGCTGTCGCCTCTTTATACAAAAGACTTAAAACTGAGGTGTCTATGCCTCTGGGTTTCACGAGCCGGTTAATCCACCACGGGGCCTGCTTACCTTACCAGCTTAGGACGTTTAAAGAGATAAGGTAATACCCACTGTCATCCCCTCCACTTCATAAAGACATTTTTGCACCTAAACCTCAGAATGGACAAGATTTAAAGATGCAGAGTCTCCCTTCAGAGAGCACTGAGGTCTCTCAAGACATAGACCTGTGACAGCGCCCTCCTGGCCTGGGCTCGGCTCTCTTGGAGGAAAGAGGCGAGCTGGTGGAGCTGCCCCCATTCGTGCCCAAAGCTCCAGCACCCCCAGGGCATCATGGGGAGAAGAAAGCAGCTCACAGGCTCCTCTTCCCCTCTTAAGGGCGCAGCGTGGCTTCCCAGGCTTTTCCAGTTTACAAAGCAAAGACGAGCCTGCTCAAGTGTCCCTTGTTAGACCCAAGACCCGCCCCGGGGTGATTCCAAACAGGTGCCAGGCCCTGCCTCGTGAGCTCTGTCCAAGCCCCAGCTGCTGCAGGTGTGAGGGCCAGGAACAGGCGGGAGGATGCACAGGTGTGGGCCGCCCTGTCTCGCGGCCCTGTCTGTCAGGTGTCTGGAGCCAGACCCTCACTCCTGAGCCTGCACTGAGCAACGCCTGGTGTCACCCCAGGCAGGGCCTGCATTTCAGCCCAAAGATGGGGTGCACAGCAGCACCTGGGAGGCCCTGCCAGGAGAGTGTGGTGCCTCCGTCCTACCCTGGCCCTCCCTTCTCCAAGGACCGCATTAGAAGTCACCCGCGTTGTATCCATTTCCCATAGCCCTGTAACAAAGTATCACACACTGGACACAGACTTCTGGGTCTTCCAGATCTCCTGGGAAGTCCAAAGCTCAGGTCCCCGAGGCCATAGGAGGCTGGGCCCTTCAGTCACAGACATCACTCCAGCCTCGCCTCCGCATTCACAGGGCCTTCCCTGTGTCCCTGTCCCTCTGTCTCCTAGCAACATCTGCACGATCTTCTCTTCCACGTCCCCAGGCACAGGCACGGGGCAGCCATGGGCTCATCTTTGGGAGCCCCCCCAGCTCACCCAGGCGCCTGTGGCTTACATGGCTGAGGAGCTGCACTGCCGGGTTCCCAGGGGTTCCCATGTGTCCTGCCCCTGTCCCCCGAGGGAGGAAGACAGGCTACAGCCTCCTCTAAGGAGATTTCTGAGCTCTGTGAGTTCTTTCCCATCCAGGCTCCAGGGGCCTCAGTGTGGGGCATCACCAATAACTTGGGAGAATCCCGGGCTGCTGAAAGGAGGGAGGCTGGCAGGCATCGCCCAGGGGCAGGGGCCACCCGGGTGCCAGTCACAACCCCACCAACAGCCTGCATGTCTCATGGCTGTCCTAGGACCCCAGCACCCAGGGGAGCTGCCAGGGAAAGGAGGATCTGCCTGGAATCAGAGGCCGTGCTTCCTGAAACCTCAAACGTCACACAGAAGGGCCTGGGGTGACCTGACCAGCCCCACCCGGTGAGGGTGCCGGGTCCCCGATGCTCAGGCTTTGGGGAGCCACAGAGGTGACCTGCAATGAGGCACATGGGACACACATACTGTGGCAGCAGCCCTGTCCACTGGGCTACCGGGAGGCCTCATTACGGACTGGCCCACCTCCCGCCCTCACCCTCTGCACCCCAGCTTCACAGGGGTTTTCCAAGGCCAGGTGCCCAGGCTGCTCCCAGCCCAGCTCAGTACCCCAGGCATCAGGGTACCCGGGGGTACCCTTGGGGAACCCAGGCTCCTGCCACACAGGCTGGGGCTGCGAGGGGTCACCAGGCATCAGGACCTTCTGCGCCAGGGTCTGCAACAGGCTATGGCGTCACCCCACTCCCGCTCAGGCCGCTGTGACTGAGACCCAGATTGGGGTGGCCCAGGGGTGAGCTGCAGCGCCCCCCCCAGCAGCACCTGGCTCATCCCAGCCCCTGGGCCATGACACACAGGGGACAGTTGCGTCCTCACCTTCAGCACCCACGTTTTGCGATGCCACGAAGCATCCTGGAGCGGCCGGAAAAGCAGAACGCCAGGGAATTGCTGTTCCTCGCCAGGGACCTAGGGAAGGGATCTCACTCCCAGGCTTGGGGATCGGCACTGGGGAACTGCTCCGGCCGGCGCAGCCTCTCTCCACCAGCCCCGTGACCTCCTCGGGCCCCCGTAGCCACGCCACCCATGCCACTCTGTCTTCTGTTCAGCACCAGCGGCCCGAGCCCGGGGCACACAGGCAGATCCCCTGCCAGTGCCCACAGAAATCCTGACCCGGGCCTTGGCAGGCCAGCTCCCCTCCACCAGCAACAGGGAGGGGACTTTCCTGCTAACGCCAAGGGAGTCACGTGGAACCTCAAGCAGGGGCCAGGGACACTGGGCCTCTTCAGACACACAGCAGGCCACACCTCTGGCCACGCTGTCCTCTGTCAGCATGGGGCTCTGGGGGCCTTGAGACAGAGATGACACCCCGGGCCTGGTCGGCCCACGAAATGGGAGACAGGGAAAGACGGTGGCTGCCTCTGTGAGCCTGTGCCGGTGATGACCCCGGCTCTGGCGGTGGCAGGCAGCCAAGGCGGGAGGCTCCACTGCTTCTGACTCGCGTTTCCCTGTGTGAACCTGGGTTAATTGGCGTAAAGGAGAGGAGCCGCTTTGATGGGCACCGCACCACGGGAACCTCTGGAGCGGGAGGCCTAGCTCTGGGTATTGCTCCCTGGAACTGGCCACAGGCACACAGCAGGACAGGGCAGGGGAGGTTGGGCCTTCTGGCTGCTCCCCGGCCACTCTGAGACCTTGCCTGGGGTGACACCAGGCATTGCTCGGTGCAGGCTTAGGAGGGAGGGTCTGGCTCCAAACACACTTGACAGACAGACAGACAGGGCCGCGAGACAGGGTGGCCCAGGCCCGTGCATCCTCCGACCTGTTCCTGGCCCTGCAGCAGCGTGATAGATTGGAACGTTCCAACAGAGCTCTCTTCTTTAAGAAAATATGGGGCCAGGTTTTTGGCTCAGTGGTTCTGCCACCTGCCTCGAAAGTGCAAGGGCCCGAGTTCGATCCCAAGTACCAAAAAAAAGAAAAGAAAATATGGAATTGTTCTTATTTTAACATGTAAATTAGGCGTAGCAGCACACGCCTATAATCCCAGCATTCAGGAGGCTGAGGCAGGAGGATCACTGCAAGCTCTAGGCCAGCCTGGGCTACATATCAAGATCCTGAACCCAAGCAAAACAAAAACAAATAAGCAAAGAGGAATCCACATCCCAAACTGACCCCCCAGGAATCTGTATGTGGGATTCACTGGAGAAGCCCTCCCTGCCCCCAAAGGACTCCAATAAAGACCCTGTTCCTGGTGCACCACTTGTGTGGACAGGGCCAAGTCCCTCCCCCGCCACCTTCTGCTCGGGTGAGAAGGTGGAAGACCTGGAGCTCAGCCCGCACACCAGTCCCCATGGTGCCCCCCCAAGACGGGGCGGCCTGGCACCGCCTGACCCTAGTGGAATCCCCACAGCCGCCCTGACAGTGGACGGTCACCTAGCAAACGCAGAGCAGCTGGCTCCCAGCACAGACACGCAGGAGGGGCGCCTGCCGCAGGTCGTGGGTGAACGTGGCCTTGGGTTGGCTGCCGAAGTCGCTCTACTCTGAGGGGGGGCCCTGCCGCAGGTCGTGGGTGAACGTGGCCTTGGGTTGGCTGCCGAAGTCGCTCTACTCTGATCCCGCAGCACCGCCCAGCTGGAAGGACCCGGGCCACGCCCGTCTCTCACGCTCAGCCAGGACTGTTCTCGGCCATGTGGCACAGGGACAGTGGTCTGAGGAGGAAGCCGAGTGTCCACACCGGCCACCAGCGCCACACAGACCCCCCGCCCGCTCTGCGGCAAGGGGCAGCCCTGTGCATCCCCGGCACCCTTGGGTTCTGCACGAGCTGCCCCTCTGCGTTCCGGGCCTTGGGCTCCCCGGTGCCCGTCCCCTCACGGCGAGCAGCAGTCCCGCCACCTGGCTGCTCCCCTGGCACCAGCCTCTAACCCTGCAAATGCTGAAATCTTCATTCCAATCAAGTGTGTGTTCTGCAAGATTCAAGAATGGAATCAAATGAAGAACCAGGAAGCACCCAGAGAGGAGTGGGTTTGCTAGGAATGACAGGAAGGCGCCTTCATCGCCACATGCCAGGTGGCTTCCACATCACCTTTAATCCTCATTCCAGCCTTGGGTAATGAAATATTATTATTCTCATTTTCTCCCCAAGGCAGAGAGACTCAGAGAGGTTCAGGGACCTCCCGAGGTCACACAGCTTTCAAGCGAGGCCCAGACAGGAGCCCAGACGTGTCCCAGCCGAAGCCCCGTCCATGGGCTGACAGCACCGGGCCGGCTCGGTGACCGGCAGGCTCCAGACGGTGTGGCCAGGAAG
>NW_022900944.1:46021924-46023527 GCF_012274545.1 Fukomys damarensis
CCCCCGGGGGCTCGGGCCCCGCCCCTGTGGTCAGAGCTATGGTCACCCCAGGGCCGTTCCGGGAGAGACTGTGAGGGGCCGTTGCCGCCGGGTCAGGCTGGCTCCTGGGTCCCTGGGTGCCAGCCTCAGGTGTAGACAGCACCAGCGCTTGGCACCCTCTGCGTGGCCGTGACAGAGTCCCAGACCTGGGCCCCACAGGCTCCTTCCCCTAGGTCGTGTGGTGGCTCTGCAGGAAGCTGCTGTGGTGACTTGCGCAGTCAGGGGACAAGGGGGACTCAGGGCCCGAGGGTGAGGCGCACTTGGGCCTCACCGGGCTGGAGAACCAGGAGGGGCCCAGGAAATCGGTCTGTCCGTCTCTGTCTGCCTCTGTCTGCCCGTCCCACACACACATGGAGTGCTTCCTAAATCTCGCTTCCTTCCTCTCAGAGCCGGCTGTGAGGGACAAGCACCGTCCTCCGGAACAAAGGCTCTGTGTCCAGTGTGTCCCCTCCCCACGCCTTGTGCATCATGAATGGCGACCTTGTGCTCAGCTCTCCCTCCACCCCCTGACCCGGGCTCCCCAGCTGCAGGAGACCCCGGGCCCCTCAGGGCTGCTGTCCTCGACTTCACGAGCCCTGGGGGACTCCAGCGTCCCAGCCGCCACCGGCAGCCAGCCAGGCCTTCTGCGGGTGTGTGGCGCCCTGGTGTCCGGTCAGGTAACCCAGGGTGAAGCTGCAGTGCCCGGCCTCCCCTTGCCGACGCCTTGGGGACATCACCGAGGGGCCAGCCCCCACCCCACCCTCTGACTCAGGAAAGCTGTGCCTGAAGGAAACGCCTCCCCCCCCCCGAGTCCTTCCTGAGGCTGGACACGGCCTCCCGGCTCCCAGCCTATCCCCGCAGCACACAGGACAGGGCGGTGCTCTCAGCAGTGACCTCGGGCTGCCCCATCGGCCTCTGCTCTGGTGCCCGCCTGAGCATGGCAGCTCCAGAGAGCTCACTCCGTGTGACCGAAGTCGGGTTCCGGTGCTGCTGGTGCCACACTGATGGGGACAGAAGGAAGGGCAGCTGACGGGTGCCAGCCAGGCTGCTGATGTTGTGTTTCTTTTCTTTCTTTTTAGTTTTCCCAGTGCTGGAATTGCTAGGCAAGTGCTGGACCCCTGAGCTACATGTTTTAAGACTAGGGTTTCACCCAGTTGCACAGGCTGGATTCAGATTTAAAACCCTCCTGCCTCAGCCTCTTGAGTGCTGGGATCACAGGCATGCACCACCATGTCCTGCCGAAGCATTTCCTGACCGGGACGGTGTTGACAAGGTACCCAGAACGAGCGCCTCCCTACCTCTCAGTAAGACTGTGCCAGCCCCGGAAAGACAGGGAGGTGGGGCTGGCTCGGCGCCCTCCCCCATGCGGCCCCCAACTCTGGACCTCTTCCACCGTCCCTTCAGAAGGCACCTCCCTCTCAAACCAGGCTCCCATGGCCACGGGAAGTCGCGTGGGTGGGCGCCACTACCCCACCTCCCTCCTGGCTCTCGGGCCTTCCCAGCACCATGCTCTCCCCCCTCTTCCACCTCACTCCTCCCCTGGCACCAACGGAGCGGGGCCGAGCCCTGTGTCCCCTGCCCGCGA
>NW_022900944.1:46024951-46032728 GCF_012274545.1 Fukomys damarensis
CAACTTGCGGATGTGAGGAAAGAAGGAGAGTTCTGTGGGCACCTGTTCTTGCAGGGGCTCAGTGGGCACAGGGGATTACACAGTGGGCTGGTAGGAGTTAACACAGTGCTGCCACATAGCAAACAGACTGGGAATTTTGAAGAGAGATACAAGGAATGGAGGGAGCTACCAGTGTGAGGTTGGTGGGCCGGCAAAAAGTAAGAAAGGAGGAAGGGGCCTCTCTGAGAGGCAGGAGAAATGAAAAGGACCGGCGAGGCAGGGTCCAGCGCGGGATGCAGGCACGGAGGGCACGGGGTGCCCATGCCTTCTGTCCCGGCCACCCGAGGATGGGCCCCGTGCAAAGCCCACAGCCAGGCCGCGCGACGCCGCTTGAGCCGAGGGCCTCAGGGCACGCAGCACCGACCTCGGTCTCCCCAGTCCCACCCTTTTCTGGGGCGCATTTGAAAAATTTCCTTCATTGTGTGGCCTCTCTGTGTAAGAAACTCAACATATAAATCGTGTTGAAGAGCAAAATAAAAGGCAGAGAGTAGGAAACGGGAAGCAGAGTAAACGCCGCTGAGAGGTGGTATTTAGGAGAACCAACCGTCTGGCGAAGGTACACTGGCGGCCGCGTCTGTCTCCTGCTACTCTCTGTGTTGAGACCGCAAGGAGTGTGCCCGCCCCAGATGCCTGGCAAGCCTGGCGCCGGCCTGTTGCTGAGCCACAGCCCCCGGGCCCAGCTCAGCCACGGAGAAGCCGGTCTCGGCACAGTGCCCCCCAAGCGCCCCGGCCCTGAGTGTCCACCCGCGGGGAGGGACAGCAGACTGCAGCATGTGGGTGGCCCTGGCACAGCAGGACTGTGACAGCCACTCCGCTCCGGCGGGCCCGGGGGTGAAAGTCGGCTGTCCGGAGAGCCGACGCGGCGGGTTCCTGGGGTGGACAGTTGGCCAGGGCCAGGAGCGTCTGCTGGTTCCAGGTCCCCAAGGTTGACACTGCCGTGGTGGCCGATTTCTCCCGCCAGCCTGAGCTCACTGGCATGGGGCCAGAAGGGCTGAGCGGACCAGCTTTTACAGGACAGTCCGGCTGAGCTGTGGTGCCCCACGGGGACAACTAGGGCTCTCAAAGTGCCAGCAGCATCAGCACCCTGAGGCTTGTGAGAAATGCAGACTCCTGGGCCCTCCCGGAAGTAGGGAGTCTGGGGCAGCAGGGAAACCTGTGCCTCCGTAACCAGTGCGGGGCTCAGCACTGACCCGGGGTACTGGCTCCCAGCACCCCAAGTTCCCGTAGCAGCGAAGACAGTGACTGAAGTCCTGTGCAGTCTCCTGCACGTCCCCCTAGGGACTATGGACCTCATCCTGGGGACATGGAGACACAGACAACATTCCCTCCTAGGTGGCTAAAGACCCTCTTACTTTCCAACAAGCGACCAGTGAAGCTGCCAGTTCAGCCTGTGAGAAATCCGCACACAACCACCCCACTTTCCCCAAACCTGTCACAGTGCCGTAACTCCCCGCTTTGGTGCTGGGATGGATCCACACCCAGCCCTTTTCATTTTTAAAATTTTGACATAGGGTCTAAATTTCTGGGGCTGAGCTCAAGCTTGCAACCCTCCTGCCTCAGCCTCCGGAATAGCTAGTATTACAGGATTAAACTCCACATCACGCCCAGCACACACCTGCTGCTTTATAACAAAAACAGGAGCCCCTTGTGGGGGCTTACCCCTGAACCCCAGCACCAGGAAGGCCAAAGCAGGAACATCTCTTCAAGTTTGAGGCCAGTCTGGGCTACACAGCGAAACCTTATCTAAAAAAAAAAAAAGAGAGAAAACACAGAAGACTTTGTTCACTGGGTGTCTCCTAGGACCTGGGGACACCACCCCAGCCCACAGCTAGGCCTCAAGGTCAGCGAAGGTCAGGTTCCTGGAGTATTTCCCAGGGCGGGGCTGCTGCGGTCCCGGAGAGCGGGTCACCTTCAGTGTGGGAAGCTGAGCCTTGACTTCCCTCGCTGTCCCCCATCTGCTGTCAGAGCAGCAGAAACTCCTACGTACAGTCGTTCCCCATCAGCTGGGCTTTGCCTCTATGGATCTACTGGTCTCCTCCAATCTGACCCTGACTGGGCTCAAACTTATGACCCTCCTGCCTCAGCCTCCCAGAGCACTGTGGCCTCAAGTGTGCACAGCCACACTGGACTTGGAATCACTTTAAAAACTCCAGCATTCACCATATTTTTCAGTTATACCTCGCATCTACACAGAGATAGATCCGGATAGAGAGAGTTCCAGATACAGGGATAGTTTCATGCAGTCCACACTCACAAGCTTTCCCAAGGGCCTGGACTCGGGGCCAGGGATTCACAGTGAGCAGGGGGAGGCCCTGCTGTCCCAAGAGGCCCCTCTGGAGGGAAAGGCCGACTTGGGTTCAAATCCCAGCTCCACCCGTCCTTACTCGGCAGGTGCGAATCCCAGAGCTTCCGTTTTCCATCTGGGAAATGGCTCATCCAGAAGCCTCACAGAAGCCAGCCACACGCTGGCCACGCACGGCCCGGGACGGGGCAGCTCCTGGTGACACCAGGGGCCTCGCACCCCTCCAGAACCCCACCCCTGCTGGTTTCTCAGCAGCGACACAGAGCAGCTGGGGCCCCACTTCCGGCTGCAGCTCCTTCCCGCGGTCCACGACCCCGGTCCCATCTATGCAGCCACCACCTCCAGGCCTGGTGGCCCCCTGGGACCCTTTCCGTGTCTGGGCCAGGCTGGTGAGGCTCTGACACCAGGCCCACCCTGCCAGCTGCCTTGTCCCTGGTCCCCAAGGCAGGCTTTGTGCTTGGGGTTTCCTTTTTCTCTCTTTCAGCTCAGCGATGGCCCAGCCCCCAGTGCTGCCACTGCAGCACAAATCACAGGCGGGAGGCCGGGGTCCCCCACAGCATCTGCTCAGGGTGCTTGTAAATCTCCACGGGGACAATGGCAGCCCGTGTCACATGCTAGAGGGAGCCTCGAGCCCCGTAGGCCGTGTGGAGCCCCACAGCGCCATGGAAACCGGAGCTGAGGGGAAGTTTCTAGAAGGCCCGGATGGGCTGGCCAGGGTCTGTGGGTTTTCAGCCTGGAGTCCCGCTGTCCCATGCCCTGTTCCCCCAGCTGGGGGCTCCCCGCTCTCCACACTGGCCAGAACCAGGACATACAGTGCCAGTCAGTGTGACAGAAACATCCCAATCTGGGCCTTCTCCTGTGGGGACACAGGCTGAATCAGTGCAGGTGCAGCTGCCACAGCAGAAGGGCCCGTCCTCCCTGCGCTGACATCCCCAACACCCCAGGCACCTCCCCGATGCCTGCCTCCGTCCTCCGGGCAGGGAGACCACAAGGGCAGAGGAGGTCTCAGCCCTGTGGGGGACAAAGATGGGGGGCCCCCGGCGGAATGAGACAGGGCCAGGGCCAGGGGGAAGGGACACAGACGCTGGTTACCGCCAGGGAAGTCAGGGCTTTGGATGAGAGTGGGTGGGGGGCAGAGATGCGGCGGCTGCCTCGGAGGGTGTGGAGCGGAGCTCCGTGGTTAGGGTTCCCTTTGGGGATGGGAGGCTCACTTCAAAATGGTTTGGGTGCAGGACACAGATTTCACTGCAGTTTACAAAGCCTGACCACCTCCCAGCCAGGCCAGGCACAGGGAAGCCGGATGGGTGACAGCCAGCACCCGGTTTGGGGGCACTCTGATAAATCATGCACGGTTGGCCCAGGGGTCTTTCAGAAAGTGTCCCGAGGAAACCGGGGTGAAGACATAGGCCAGGAGGCTCGGACAGTGCTAGAAGCAGGTTCCAGAAACAAGCTAAATGCTGCTTAATAGTGCTCTATTGTGCATAGGAGAACCACAAACAGAACCACCCCGCAAAAACCCAAGCCCCACTTCCCAGTTTGCAGCCCCGAAGGCTAGAAGCCAGGACAGGGGCTGGCCCTCGACACAGGGAACTTGGGGTTCCAGCCGCTCACACCTGAACCCCGGACCCCTGCTGACTCGGGCGGTAGGCGGATCCACTCCCACTTGGGGGGGGTTTGTGGGGAGGGAAGTCCCGGCCAGGGGTCCCCGCGGTCCCTGGAGCCCACCGGCAGGCCCTCCCTCCTGCCCACCAGCAAGAATCCTGTTCCTGTCCACGCCAGGCCCACGGAATTCAAAGCCAGTAGATGGCTGCGCAACACACCGCAAGCCGGGAGGGGCAGCCTCCTCCACCCCGAGAGGGCGGATCATGGGCGGAGTGGGTCCCGAGGCTGTCCAGGAGGTCCCAGTGTCCATCCACAGTGGCTGTAACTTCCTCAATCCCAGGTCCTACAAAGGAGCCCTTAAGGTAAGGCATCCAAGGGATTTTCCGGATGTCGTCACCTGAAAATAGCACACTGCAGACGCCATCTCTCCTCTGATGAGGCTGATGTACAATTTCCTTTATCTACATACACATAGGAAGTGTCTCCTCTTCAAAAACTCACACCTGTGCACGCTGTATTTGTGTATTGCACACGGACAAAGAAAAGTCTGAAAGACCACAGCCCTAACTAGAAGTAATGGGAGGAGGCAGTGGGAACAATTTTTACTTTGTATTTATTTACTTTTGCATTTTTACAACTAGTTACATTGAATATGTGTTACTTTTGCAGTTAAAAAAAAAATTATGTTGGCTAGGAGTGGTGGCGTATGACTATGGTCCCAAAACTTGGGAGGCTGAGGCAGGAGGATTGTTGTGAGTTCGAGACCAGCCTGGGCTACATAGCAAGTTCAAGGCCAATCTCAACTACATAGTGAGACCCTGTCTCAAAAAATAAAATAAAGGGGCTGGGATTTAGCTTAGTGTTTCCACCACGTGCCTTAAAAGTACAAGGTCCCAAGTTTGATCCCCAGTATGAAGAAATAACCCCCCCAAAAAAAGGTTATGTACACAGGTCAACTCCCCATTATGAATACAACTGTCATGTAGTGCATATAGGTACTAACGAAAATTAAAATTAAAAAAAAATTTTTTTAAAGGTAAAAACTGGTGCCGGGTGTCATGGTGCATACCTGTAATCCCGGCACCTGGGAGGCTGAGGCAGGAGGATCGATGTGAGTTCAAGACCAGCCCGGGCTACATAGTGAGTTCCAGGGCAGTCTCAACTACATAGTGAGACCCTGCTCTCAAAAAATGAAAGGAGAGAGAGACAGAGAGAGAGAGAGAGAGAGAGAGGGAGAGAGAGAGAGGAGAGAGAGAGAGAAAGAAAGAAAGAAAGAAAAAGAAAGAAAGGTAAAAACTGGTAGGTCTGACCCCTTTTTCCACCCCACCTGAGTTCCTGAGCTCAGACACTCACAGGCCATTGCTACATCCTGCGGGCCCCAGCAGAGCCCAGGAGCAATGACTGTTCTGCTAGGACCGTACACTCCCGCCAGCCTGCTGGGTCACGGCGGCCAGCAGTGGCCACGAACTCAGCCATCCTCAATGCCCACCGCAGCCCCACCTCGCCCACCCACACCCAAGCCAGTCAAGCTAACCCTACCCCACCCATGAAGATCCAGCTCAAGGACAGGACCCAGACTCGCTGCAGTCACTCCAGGAGGTCCCCTGGAACCCCCAAATTTCGGTTCTCACCATTGACCTCACAAAAACACTACTGAGAAAAAAGCTCGTCACGGAGTCACTACGTTATCAAGGGAAGTGAGGAAATCCTCCGGCCTCCCAGGCCACGACATTAGGCCACTGAGTGTGGCATCCAGACCATTCCTCCTTACGTTTGGTGATGTTGGCTTGCTCGTTTGCGACAGGGTCTCTCTATGTAGCTCATGACCCTCCTCCCTCGGCCTCCTGCCTTCTGGGATCCCGGGTGTGTGTCCCCACCTGGCTCAGACTGGGGACATTTCCTGGTGATGCTCTCAGTTACCCTCAGCCGAGAGCACCCAGGACACCACGCGCCTTCTCCACCCCTCAAGGCTCCGTCCTCTGGGGAGCCGGCTGTGGTCCAAAGTGGCTTTGTCTACACTGGGCTTGAGTCAGGCTGTGGGGGAGACTCAGCGAGGGCCACCCCAGCAGCATCACCAGGAGCCTCCACCTCAGTGCTGAGCCTCCCAGGGAGGCCCCAGGCCAGCCCGGGTGCAGGGCCTCAAGACCTCCCATCAGAAGGGTGCCTCGCTCAGTTGTGCGCAGACTCTGGCCATTCGTCACTGGGTGCCCTGCCTTGGCCGAGGTTCTGGAAAGCTCTGCAGTCACACTTCCCATGAAGCCTCCCTTCCAGCCTGTCATCCCAGCACTCGGGAGGCTGAGTCAGGAGGATCACTGCAAGTTCGAGACCAGCCTGGGCTACATACTGAGCTCCAGGGCAGTCTCAACTATACTGTGACACCCTCCCTGTCTCTAAAAACCAAAAAGAGAGAGAGAGAGAAGAGAATAAGCTCCCGACTGCGCCAGCCCTGCCCCAGGCAGCCACAGCTGCAGCAGAGACATCTGAACAGGAGGGAGACGGGCTTTGTTCTCTTAGTAAAGAAACTGCAAGACCAATTGGAAGCCAAACTTTTTTTTTTAAAAACACAACACATTTATTTCTGTAAACTGCTTGGTGACAGAGCTGGTCTTCACACCGCATACAGTACAATTTTCTTCCCCAAATGAAAGGAGCAAGGAAAAAAGGAAAAAGAACCCTAGAAAGTGTGCTCACAGGAACCAAGCCAATCTCATCTTTCTTCAAACGCAGCAAAGTCAGATCCTGGGGGGGCCTGGGGTTCACGTGCACCCGCTCCCCAAGTCCCACTCCCCACGTGGCCTCCTACCTCCATCTCACCCCTCTGGGAGCCCCTGGGGTCAGCCTGGAAATGGTCCTCCATCACCCCGGCCTCAGACGTCTCCTCATTCTGGGGAGATTTCAGGCCCAAGGGTGGGGCTGGGGGGTTCCAGACCTGATGGCAAAAGCTACTGCCAGGCAGTTTTAAGGCAAATGTTTTAATTTCTTACTTGGTCCGAGCCAGACCTAGGCTTCTCCCCAGCAGGCAACACTGTCTCCATGCAACTTCAGGGGTGGGATGAGGGCCCAGGAGCATTTGCAGGAGGCCTGTGCCCACTGATACATCAATGCGTGTGTTCAGGAAGGCTGCAGCAGCCTCTGGTGCAGCAGCAGCCTCACAGGAAGCAGGAGGCCCAAGGAAACCAGGATGGCATGGGTCAGGGTCGGAAATCAAAGAGAGGCCATGGTGTTCTCTTGGGCTACGAGGAGCACAAGAGAAATACCAGGGACGGGGCTGCCCTGAGAGGCACGTGGGGCTGATTAAGTGCATGACCTTGGCATCAAAATGATTTTTCTCTAGGAAAAGAAAAGAGAGGAAAAGATCAAATGAAGATGTTCCATGAGCGTCGTGAGACGGGACACAGCGGGGTCAGGAGGGGACAGGAAAGGGGCTCCGCGCCACAGACACAGGCGGCGGTGAGGCCTCTCCTAGCTTGTCCTCTCCCCGTGGGCTGGTGGCGAGGCCGGCGGTCCCCTCCCGGGGTTGCGGTGACTGGGGGCGCGGAGGGTGGGGTTACTCCGTCTGGGCATCATAGTTTGCGCCCCCCGCCTTCTTCAGCTCACTCTTGATGAAGTCTTCCTCCAGCTCCCTCCGGTCACTGGTCACAAACTCTTTAGCGAAATTCTGCAAAAGGAAAACACGGTCACTGTCAGGAGGAAGGGAAGAAACATGGTGGGAAGTCCACAAAGGCTCCAAAGCAGCGGCGGCGCTGTCTGCCAGAAAACGGCCCAGCAGGGACCAGGCCGGGGAGATGCGCTGGCTGGCAGGGCCCCGCCGGTCCCTCCGCCTCCGCCTCCGAG
>NW_022900944.1:46032987-46036920 GCF_012274545.1 Fukomys damarensis
GTCCCTCCGCCTCCGCCTCCGAGAAAGCCAGGCTGTCGGGGAAGAGAGGTTAGGAAGGCGGGCCGACGCAGGTGAGTCCCACGCCAGCCCCTCCAAAGAGGAGAGGAGGAAGGGGAAACGGGAGTGGGAGGAGGGCAAGGGGGGTGCCTGGGTGTGCAGCCGGCCCACAGCTCATTCCCGACGTCCCAGGCGGGGCTGGCGCCAAGGTGGCTTTGGCACCACCAGTCATGACGACACAGGGGCTTCCGGCTGGGTCAGAGGCTCGGCCTGGCAGGGCGCTGGGCTGTCCGGGCCCCTCATTCACTTGAGCACGGGGACCTGGTTTGCATTCATTCAACAAACACGACAGCAAGAAGGACAGGGATGTGGTCAGCGAGGCCCGCACACCGCGCGTGGATTGCTGGTCTGTCTCACTGGCTCCCCGAGGCTGGGGAGGCACGGGCACTCGGGAACCCCATACACAATCGGAGCTCAGGCGCCAGGTCCTGGTTTTGATACCCAGCACCCTCGAAAGTGAGTCACCGAAGGGTCCATAAGGAAACAAGTACACAGCAGCGACATATTAAGCACCAGGTGCGCACAGGAAGCGACAGAGGCGTCCTCAGACTTCAGCTCTGCAGCACAACCGAAAACCGCAGAACACCACAAAAGGCGAGTTGACGCTGCAGCTGGGGTCGGACCTCCCCAAAGCGGATTCTAAAACCGCCGAGGACAAGCAATGCTACCTGCACTGCGAAGACGACAGGGGGCTGAGCCCCAACCCTTGCCCGGTGGCACACAGCAAGGTCGGGCAAGACCAAAGCTGGCCCCCGAGGTTCCCCTTCCTCCTGGGGAGACCAGTTTCTTGGAACTAGATGGGTAGTGGTTGCACAACACTGTGAATGTTCTACATGCCATGAACTGGGGCTTCTAAAATGGCTAGTGAGTCAGAAGAATCCTCCACCTAAAACCTGGGTGTGACTCAGCACTCAGGAGGCTGAGGCAGAAGGGTCTCTGTGAGCTCAAGGCCCTCCTACACAACAAGACCTGGTCTCAAAAAATTTTTTTTAAATAGACAATTTTATTTGAAGCAAATTTCACTCCAACTTTAAAAAGAAGACTAAATTCTCTAGAGCCCTCAAGGCCGAGTTTGGGGGCATCAACCATTCACTAAGCAAAGCCCCCCCCAACCTATCAGCACAGAGGGACGGGGGTGGGAGGTAACGTTCACTGAGAGCTGGCCGGCACCAGGCACGGGTCTCTCCAGGAACCCTCCCCCTGTATCAGCCTCTTGTTTGGTTAAGATAAAGCTCTCGAGCTGAGCAGAGCCCGGCCCAGACCCAGACCCGAGTCTTTCCGGCTGCACCAGGGCCTGCCAGAGGCGGAACTGCGAAGCCAACCACAGCAGCCTGGGGGCGGGGCCGTGCAGCCCGGCAGGGAGCCTCGGCCTCTCTAGAAGGAAGTGCTGCGGTCCCTGGCCCAACAGCTATATATGGTAAATGACTGGGGACACTCGATGCTTTCCTCGGTCACACCTCTAACCTAGTCCTTTGGGGGCTGAGGCAGGAGGGTTGCAATTGCAAATTCAAGCCCATCCTGAACATTAACAACTTAGAGACCCTGTCTCAAAATAAAAAATAAAAAGGGCTGGGGTTGGAGCTTGGTGTGAAGGCCCTGGGTCCAACCCCAGTGCTAAAAAAAGAAAAAAAGAAATGTTTGATAAGAAGCCTAAAGGGAGAGAGACAGGAAGGGTACACAGGTCAACCTAAAACTGCAAGTGTGCAGGACAGCAAAGGGTAACAGAAGAGCCATGCAGACCAAAATCACCCCTGAAGAGCAAGCTGCCACCGAACAACAAAGCCAAGGCAGCCCCACCTCCATGCTACACGCCAGACACGGCCAGAACAGACGAGGATTACCAAGAAAACGGTTCCGAATCACACCAAAAAGTAGGTGGGAGTAGCGGGGAGAGTTCAGAGAAGCCTCATCGCCGCCCGGACGCCCCCACCGGCGGCCCCTCCTTCCAGTCTTGGCAGGAAAGAGTCCAGACAGCCGGGGACGCTGCCCTGCCACAGCAGAAGCCACAAGGACAGACCCGCTCAATCACAGAGCCTGCCCACGGCCACCGTCCCGCAGCCATGGGGCCAGTGAGGCCCGAGCGGGTCCTTATTCGGAAGTGTTTTCGGGTCTTCCGGGTCGCAGCCAGGGTGACAAGGTACCAGAGGACCAAGTGGCACTGAGTTTAGTACTATTTTATCCAAATATGTGTTCCTGAAACACTGTCACTTGGACAGGCAGTCAGCATGTAGGACTGGGGCGCTCCGTCCTAGGAGTCACCTAGGCAGCAAGCACTTCCTGTCAGCCGCCCTGGGTTGATGAGAAAGTGGGCGGCATGCGGGGTGCGGCTCGGTGGCAACACCTGCCCGGCCTGTGCCTGACCCTGGGCTCCAGGCCTAGGGCCAAAACTACGGGGAGCGGGGATGAAAGAACAGAGCCCTGGGTCCCCGCCCTGACCCCACCTCGGGCTGCCCAGGTGGCCGGCAACGTTCTGAGCACGACATCCTGGCCCCTGTGGCTCTAGAGAGCCCTTCCTCGTCCTGTGGAGGACCACACGTCCAGACAGGGCCTTCGCCCTCGCGCGACAACTGGACTCCAGCGAGTCTCAGTCCCAGCGGCTTCGGCCTGGAAACACAAGAGCACCAAGGTGAGGATGAGCTCTGTCCATGCGAGGGTGTCCCTGCCCTGAGGAGGAGAAGCGGACACTGGTGGAGAGAGGCAGTTCTGGGGGTCGCGGTGGGGAAGCCGCACACAGGCGGGCGTCTGTTTGCAATGTTTATGTCCCCCGAAGGAATGTGCACAGCATGTATTGCAAAGACAGACCCATGAAAAAGACAGAATCATGAAAAATAAAATTCAAAAGAACACGTTTTCCTGCCTTGGTTCTAAACCCTTCATTTTCAAATGGCTCCCAGCTGCTGCACTGAAAGCCCAGCTCCAGCCCCAAAGCATGCTGGGAGTGGGTCTGGCCCACGCACAACTGGGGTCCCGGCGCCTCTCGGGCAGCCTGTCCCTCCCGGGGCTTACCCTCCCCGGCCTCAGGCTCTTCCTCTGCACATGAGGGAGCCCAGCGAGCATTCGAGAACAGCCCCAGGACGGCTGTCTGTGAGGACCCAGAGGTCCACACCAAGGGACTCTGGCAGGACGAAGAGGGAGGCACAGGGAGTGGCCACTTCCTCCTCTCTCCATCCCTAAGTTCAGTTCTTAGTTCAGGGAAGTCCCGGGATTTCCTCCCAAGATCCCAAGCACGGTTACTGGCTGTGAGGCAGGAAAAAGCCAGCAGAGCCCCAGAGCCGGGCCGGAAGTCTGGATGGCAGCGTCAGCTCCTCACTCAAGTGTCTGGGCTGTGGGGCACCCAGACCAGGTGCAGAATGGGGTGCAGAAGTTCTGGGAAGAAAAGTGGGCGAGGAGCCCGACAGCAGCGTGGACCATCAGGAAGGCTGGCACTGACACAGTGGGCAGGGCAGGAGGCGTCCTTGCTGTCCCACACGCTCCGCCGCAACCTGTGTTTACTGTGCACCACTATCCTACACCTGGGAGGGCAAGTTCTGGTACCACGTGACTCCCTGGGGGGCTGAGCAGAAAGAACAAGGCTGGGGGCTCCGAAACGCCCTGGAGGCAGCGTTCTAAGGCTCAGGGCCCCTGGTTTCCAAGTCTGTAAAAGGAGAGCTGAGCTGGGTGTGGTGGCACACTGGGAGGCTGAGGCAGGAGGACCGCAAGTTCCAGCCCAGCCTGGGCAACTCAGCAATTAGGTAAAACCCTCTATTAAAATAAAAAACTTTAAAAAGGGCTGGGGATTTAGTTCACCGGGAAGCCCCATCTCCAGTAATGGAAGGAGGAGAAGGAAGTGGAGGAGGAGATGAAAAGGAAGAGGGGAAGAGGAAGAAGAGGGGAGGG
>NW_022900944.1:46037104-46056918 GCF_012274545.1 Fukomys damarensis
GAGGAGGAGGAGGAGGAGGAGAGCTGGCCCAAAGGGTCACCCAGGCTCCTGCAGCAGCCATCCAGGGACCTACGCCTGAGCCCTGGAGCACGGGACAAGTGACAAAGTCCCACATGGACACGGGCCTCTGGGATCAGGTGCAGGGCTGGGCATGGCTTCCAGTTCCCCCCCGCAGCCTGGCAGAGAAAGCACAGGGGCAGCCTCTCCTCACAGCCCGAGGTGGGTGATGGGCGCCTCTGCCCATGGGTAAAGAGGAATCAGACCCCGAGACCTGCAGCACTGAGGAAAGCCACAGGCCCCACAGGCCCACACCCCACAGGAGGAAGGAGCCTCAGGACAGGGGCAAAGAGCACTGTGACCCCCACTGCCGGGGTCCAGCTGCCAGACCCCTGGTCCCCACAGCACCCTCCTACACCTATTCTCAAGCGCCTGGAAGATCAACACTGTCACCTGGCCAGCCAGGTGTAATTTACTCAAAAATAGCAGGTTCTCAGCACAGGCTTCGTCATTACAGAAGGGAAAACACACACAAGCAGACCGGGATGGCCTAGTGCTTGGCACACCTGTTACCCTGCTGGACACAGGTCCACAGCCACCTTGGTGGGCACAGGGTGACCCTCCAGCAAGTCATACCAGCACACCACACCCAGACTGGCAGTGTCCCACACCTGGCCGCTGGCCGTGTGTGGCCGCCCCTCTTGGCACCTGCGTGGCTGCCTACAGTGTAACCTCTGCATTCCTGGACACAATGATTAGACAGCCAGCTGTGGCTGACTCCCACTGCTCCTGCTGTACCCACAGCAGACATCACCAATCAATCACACCCCACACACACCTCAGAACCTTCACCAGCACTGCACAAAGCTCCAGCCCTTCCGTCAGCCAAGAAGCCAGACTGAAACCAGATTTCATCTCTAGCTTCTGCCTGTCAAGCCTGTGCCTAGCACTTCCTGTTCCTCAGTCATACTCACATTTGGGGACTTTTCCCAAAGAAATGATTCAACAGAATTTTTTAAAAGTGATATCACATATCCTCAAAGATGCTGACTGTCAGGAAATACCAGAATGTTTCCATATTTCAACAAAAAATGAGTAAACAAGTAAATAGCATCTCTTTTTTCCCCCTTTTCAGTACTGGACACTGAACCAAGGATTCCCAACCCTTTCTGACTTTTTGAGACAGGGTCTCACTAATTGTTAAGTTGCCCAGGCTGGGCTGGAACTTGTGATCCTCCTGCCTCAGCCTCCCAGAGTGCTGGGACTGCAGGCATCACCGTCACACGTCCTAGGAAGAACACGGAGCCCAGAGCTGTTCCAAAAGGGGCAGGAGGCCTCAATCACTCCAGTGTGATCCTGGAGATCACACTGGGGGACCCACCTGCCCTCCCAGGAAAGCCTCTGATCCCCCACAATCTGGCTTCTGCCTCACACTCACTTTGGCTGAAGGACTCCCCTGCCTCAGTTTCCCCATCTGTACATGGGGGTAAATCCACCACCTGACTCTGCCTGGCACTGCCGCTGGCAGCTTTCCGCAAGTCTGTGTTGTAAAGTGTTTGGCAGCCCTCCCTGCTTCAGGCCACAGGAAGGCTCAGGACAAAGGCCCAGGCACTCCCCGCGGGGGGTGAGGCCGGGGAGAGGAGGACCATGTCCCCAGGACAGAAGCGGAAGCGCCTCAGGGAGCACAGCCCTGCAACCCAGCAATCCCTTCCCTTCCCCCCACCCCAAACAAAAGCAGGGTCCACACTCCAGGCACCGGCCTCCAAGGTGGAACAGGCTCCAGGGTTCAACTCTGCCCCCAGTTTAACTCCGCCCACCTTTAACTCCACCCCACAGTTTAACTTAGCCCTCAGAACCTGTGCACAGGATTCTCATTGCAGTCCTAGAACTACAGAGCAGCTAAGTGAGCAGACTCATTTCTTCTTTTAACAGCTGTGCCTGAAACACTGTGTGCGTGTGGCACCTGTGCTAAAGCAGCCAGGACTCACCCTCAGCTGCTGCTTTCCCGCTGGGCATTCGAGCCTGGGCCACTGCTGACACTATAGGAGTTGTTCCAGTGTTCCTTCTGATCACAGCTGGCACGTGAATGTGGTAAAGAACCAGGGCTTTAAGGGGGACATTTCCCATCCCATGTCTTAAACCCCAAGCAATAAAAACAAAATTCACACATTCACACACACCCCTGCACACACACACACAGAATCTGTGTTTTAGCCAGGTGTGGTGGGAGGTGTTTGAGCCCAGCCTAGGCAACTTGGTGATTTAGCAAGACCCTGTCTATAAAACAGGGCTGGGGATGCAGCTGAGTGAGGAGGAGGGAGAGGAAGAATAATCAGTCGCTCTTCTTCAATTTCTCTAACAACTCTGTGAAAATGCAAATTCTTTTTCAACAGTGAAAACAGAGATTCTAGGGGCCGGGGATTTAGCTCAGCGGTTCGGTGGCCTGCCTTACAAGCGCAAGGACCCAAGTTCAATCCCCGGTACCAAAACAAAAACAAAAACAAAAACAGATTCTAGAGATCCAGCAGCGATGGAGCTAGAGTACTCAGGAGGGAAACACTGAGCAGCCACTTTCCATTTAGGGCAGGAGGATCACTATGAGTCTGAGGCCAGCCTGAACTGACTCAAAACAAAAAGCACAAATGAAAAGGGGCGTTTCCTGCCTGGACCGTTCACAGCTGAGTCTGCAGAGTGGTCTCCAGCCTTGCCCGGCCTCACTGCAGCTCTCGGAGCTGGGGACTCTGGGCCCTGGGGTCCGCGCTCAGCTCACACCCCAGTTCCCTGGCCCCAGCTCCTGGTGGGGAAGGCGGGAGGGAGACCTGGAGAGGCCTTCAGCGGGGACGCGACGGAGGGAGACGGGCCAGCGCAGGGAAGGAGCTTGGCCGACCCTCGCAGGCCCTTCCCGGGGCCACGGCCTCAGCCACAGTCTCTGGGCAGGCTGGGAGCTGGCACGGACCCGCAGGGCCCGCTCCCTGCCATTCCAGTCTGTGTAGAAATAAACAGAAGGGACAGAGACCAGGCGTCCTGTGCAGGCGTCCCCAGGATGACGCAGAGGCACCTGCTGGCTCAGCACAGCCCCGGACTCTGGCCCCTGGGCCTCGTCTTGCTGCTCGAGGCCTGGCCTCTTCTGGTTCCTCAGTCAGTGCTGTCTCAGCTTCTCAGACTGGCAAGCCGGAGCCAGAACTCCTGTGGTCTGACTGCTCCCGACTCTGGGCCCGGCTCCACAGCTTGTTGGCTTGCGGTCTGGAGTGTGCTCGGCCTCAGTTTCCCTGGGTGAGAACGCAGCTGTGTACCAGCCACTGATGTGGGTGAGCTGTCTGCAGCCAGCTGGGCAAGCTGGACAAGGCAGGATCCTCCTGCACTGCCGCAGCTCTGGCCCAGCCTCATGCGGACAACCAGGCCACACAGGCGCACACAGAGGTTCCCGCTCGACCATCGAGAAGGAATCAGTCACAACCGGAAACGCTTTCTGCCCTGGCAGTGCACCCAGAGTCGCCAAGGAAACAAGGAACAACAGCTGCTGTTCCCGGGGGTCACTGGGCACCCTGGGGGCATTCTGTTCCCATAGCAACCCCAATAAAGCACAGCACTTCTGTCTCAGACACCAGGCAACTGATGCCTGGGGAGGCTGAGCTGCAGCTGGTTACGGCCAGGGCGTAGGCGAGAGCCCACGCCACCCGGCTCCCAGTGGGTGCTACACGGGGGCCCCTGCACCCCACGGCCCTTGGGCCAAGTAAGAGTCTGCCAAGGGAAAATTGCCCCAGAAGGGGAGAATGTTTCACAGCACGTCGGTGAAGCACAGGCCGCACACAAGAGGTCATCTCATCAGACCCCTCCTGACAGATGGGGAAACTGAGGCAGTGCTGGCATTCAGACCCATGCCTCTGGACTCCCATGCTGCGCATCAGGGTCGGAGCCACAGAACACAGTTCCACCATCCACACAACACACAGGACGGGGTGCAGCATGTGCCCTCATTCTGATACAGGGCCAGGGCTTCTTAGTAACTCCGAGCTAAAGGTCAAAGGCCTGGTCTTCACATGTGAACAGTGGGGAGGGACTCCCCCAGACCTGGAATCCAGAGGAGCCCTCCTGGCAGGTCCCTCAGAGAGCAGCTGCTCCAAGTCCTCAGTATGTAAAAGGGACGACAGTGGGGCATGATGGCCCACGCCTGTCATCCCAGCACGCGGGAGGCTGAGGCAGGAGGATTGATGTGAGTCTGAGGTCAGCCTGGGCTACAGAGTGAGACCCTGACCCCAAAAACAAAACAGGGCTGTGCGTAGTGGTGGCACCACACACCTAACTCAGATCATTCACATTTTTAAGTGTGGAGAAGTACAAATGATAACCATCAAAAGATGACACCGTAGAAGGGGGTGAGGGGAGGGCAGGGGTATGGGGAAAAAACAAGAACCAAGACACATCATGTAAAGGTACAAGATCCCCATGATAAATGTAACTGTGTTGTTTGCTTTAAATGCACCAATAAACTTGATGGGGGGGGGACACCGCAGCCAGCACAGTGGCAAATGCCCACCAAGCCGCCTGCTGGGAGAGGGAAGGAAGCCGTGCCTCAGCCCCAGGGCAGCCACACCTAATGTGGCAGCACCACCATCCCCCAGCTCCCACAGCCCGGGGATTCCCCTGTGGCCTGCACACAAGTGGATTCCAACCCTCCTCCCGCTGAGGAGCCTCCCGGAGCCCCCCTCCACTCCCGACCCACAGAACCTCACCGAGACAGGCTCCGGATCGGACAGAAGCCTGCACACTGGGCATACTGTGTGCCCAGTGCCTGGCTGCCTCGGGGTGGACTCGCCCTAGAACATCCTGGTTCCTGTGACTGTGGATGTGCCCAGGGCCCTGCCAGTATACTTGCTTGGCAGTGGTTACAATACTGAGTGCTGTTGCTGTTTAACCACAGTTAGAAACTGAAAGAGAAAGGGAAAGTGCCACTGGACACCCGGCCAGCTTCAGGAGACCTCAGCCAGGAAACAGGATATCCCGCAGCCAGTCAACCATTACACCCAACTGCGCCGAGTGGGAGTGGTGGTGCACAACCGTAATCCCAACCCTTGGGAGGCTGAGGCAGGAGGATCTCCAAGAGCTCAAGGCCAGCTTGGAATACATAAAAAGGTCCTATCTCAAAACACCAAAAGAACAAAACCTGGGCCGGAGGAAGCTGTGCTGGGAGTGGGCAGGCTCAGGGTGCACAGCAGGGCGCAGGGGACAGCTCTGAACTAGTGCTGGCCAGGTGGTATTACCCAAGGGCTTGAGGAGCCCCGGGCAGAGCATGGAGCCTCTAAAGACAGCCAGGCAGCCCAGAGCTCTAAAAATGGACTCGGGCCTGTCAGCCCTGTTCCTGGGCGTGTAACCCAAAGAAACCATTCCATGAAGGCAGAATGGAGCTGCCCAGCTGGAAGTGCTGCTCGCACGCCATTTATAAAAACAAAATCGGAAGCAGCTCCTGAGGCCAGGAGCAGGGAACGTTCAGTACAGTAGGGAGCGCCTGTGAAGCGGGGCACCCTGCTGCCGAGGGAGCAGCCGCTACAAAGGCTGCGGCAGCCACAGAACTTAAAAAGGAGCTGCGGGCTAAAAACAGCCGCTACAAAGGCTGCGGCAGCCACAGAACTTAAAAAGGAGCTGCGGGCTAGAGAGCGGCCGTGGGCTGCGACTGCCGCACGCAGAGAGGCGGCAGGGACGCGGGCAGGGGGCTGGCGGGCACACACCCACGCCAAGCCGGCCGGCAGGAGTCCGGGTCCTCCTCTTAAAAATAAAGGTTTCATTCCGGAAGAGCTCGGCACACAAAGAAGTTGCGAGAGACACGGAGCCGCCATCTCAGCCCCGGCCCAACTCACACAACCCAGCCTCCTGGAGACCAGCAGGCTTCGGAAGGTGAGAGAGGGCACGGCTCCCGCTGTGTGACACCCCAAGGACAAATAATGGAAAAGGCAAAACGGAAGACAACAGGAAACGGGGGGAAGAAGGAAAGGGGACCCAGGCACTGTGCAGGGGGACCAGCTCCCCTCGGCGCAGACCTTAGCTGCACACCACAAACATGGACTGACGATTCTTAAAACTCAGAAGCATCTCCCACTCCAGTGGCACCTCTGTCACAATTATTTTCGGGGGTTTGGTTTTGTTTTGGTACCGTGGATGGAAATCGGGACATTGCACTTGCCAGGCAGGTGAGATGCAACTGAGCTACATTCCCGGCCCTCCTGACTTGTGTTTCATGACCCAGTGGTTTTTAGCATTTCACAGCTCCGTGAGACCATCGTGATAGTCAATTTTAGGACATTTTCATCACCTCCAAAAGAGAGCCCCCACTCTTTACCTTTCTCCATCATCACTGCTAGCCTGTGATTCTTTGAACCTTGTTTTGGACTGATTGCACTGCTGCATATCTTTAAAACAGTGTGGTGAGGAGGAGTGGAGGTGCCCTGTGCCCCTGAACGCGTGGCTGCGAAAGGAGCAGCCTCACAGCGCTGCTTCTGGGCACTCAAGAGTTCAGGTGCTGAAAAGGTAAGAGGCCCCGGCTCCCCAAGCGCTCCGAGGCCCTCTGGTGAGGACAGAGCTCCTGCTGGTGGAACAGCTGGCGCTGGCAAGAATGACCAGGCCCAGCAGATGCAGGCGGGCACCTCTGGGGCCATCGTGGTGTGCCCAGGAGGTGGCCGCAGGGATGGCACAGGGTCGCCGGCCCCCAGCTCGCACCCGGAAGCAGCGTTAGTAACGCACATCTCCTCGGCCCCCGTGCAGCCACAGCCAGGACACCAGCCACCCTCCGGGGACGTGGGCGTTACCTGCACCACTTCCTTCACCAGGGTCTTGTCCGTGCCGGTCTTGGCGCGCTGCAGCCCGCTGACGTTCTCCCCGATCCACGTGATGAGGGCGAACTTGGACCGCTTGCTCATGGCGTCCCCCGTGGTGAAGCGCACGAAGGCAAACAGCCGGACGTCATCTGTGCCAACAGCAGAGAATGCGGGGCTCAGGCAAGCCCTGAAAGCCACTGCGCTGACCCGGCCCTGGGCTGTTCAGGAAGGTGAGCATCTCAGGTGCCCTCCGCAGCTGTGCCACGCTGCCGCCACCGCCACTGCCATCTAACTCCAGAACATCCCTGTCACCCACGACACCCAAATCACGCACAGTCACATGTCCAGCCGTGGCGACCACGACTCTGCTTCTGTCCCTGTGGGTTTGCCTGTCCCAGGCATTTCATGTAAATGACATCATGCGACATGGGGCCTTTCGAGACAGTGCTTTCTGCATCCCGTTTTCAAGGTTCGCTCCTGAGCCCCGAGAGACCAAGGGTGATTACGTGACACTGGTCTCCCCGAGGACACCGGGCTGCTTCCAAAGTGGGCCCGTCATCCTCCCCATCGGCTGACCCTGAGGTGACCCGGTTCACGGTGACAGTAAATAGGAAGGGCTTCCCCTGATGGCCTTGCTGCTCCAGGAAGCCCAACCACTGCACAGGGACTGAGTGCGGGGCAGTACACAGCCCTGGCTGGGCACGGGGGCCCTGGAGCACCGGCATCTGGGGTTACCAGCATGTCCTTTCGGTTAGCATCTCTGCAGTGCAATTAAACTGCAGCCTTGACCCGAAGGGCCGGGCTCCGTCCCCATGGAGACCCCTCTGTGGCGGGGGAGCTGCCAGGGACACTGTGGAGGAGGTGGGCCTCGCTCTCCCAACCTGTGTCTCGGCCACACTGCCCCTCTGCCGGCACCGGCCAGCTTTTCTGTGCTGGGCCATTCCAACACCCCCAGTTCTGGAACCTTACTCCTCCCGCAGAGGGAAGGAGCTCAAGCAACTTCCAGGGGCCTCTAGACTGAGTCTGGCATCGCCCTGCTCAGGCTGCAGAACCGCAGACAGGCGCAGTCGCACCCCTGCCCCGGGGACTTGGGGACCTTCCAGACCCACAGGCTGATGTCATCGCCATCACGCCGGAGCCGGTGAGGAGGGACGTGGGTTCCTGGTGACTGCTCAGGGCTGATCTGACAGTGCTCTGGTCCACGCAGACCGCTGACGGTGCATCCTCGCAGTCCTGGAATCCCAGTCACGGAGTTCACAGCTTGGCTGCCGGCCCAGCAGGGAGTCTGCGTGGGGCGAGCAGCACTCCTGTCCCCGGCCGTCCGGGACCCCGGAGCAGGACCCTGCCCTCCCAGCCTCCTGCCAGCACCACACTCCCCACAGGAGAACACAGGCACGGGCACAGCCAGAAGCTCGGTCTTCGGGCCTCTCCTCACCCCAGATGTGCCACCGGCCCCCACGGGCCCCAGGTGACCAGGAGCCAGCACACTCCGCCTGCCTTTGAAAAGGAGTCAAAAACTGCAGTTCTCAAAGTGTGGTGCGTGGACCCGCAACCTCAGCAGCAACCATGAATGCAGTGCAGATGTGGGTTCCGGGTGCCCAGCCCAGACCTGCTGACCGGAACCGCAGCATGGGGCAGACAGTGTGACCAGCACAGGGCACAGGAGTCAGCAGGCTGGGTTCTGGAGCTCAGCCCCGCCCCTCCTCTCTGTGCTGTCCTGAGACGCGGCCCCCAGGTACAGCGCGCAGGGCACGGACCCCAGCTCCGCCCACATGAAGCCTAGGATGTCCCCCACGAAGCCCCACACCCAGAGAGAAGCCAATGCACCAAAGGAGGGATGGGCAGTAGCACGAGGTCTCCACTCCCCTCGCCCCTGCTTCGTTTCCCTCCTCCCTGTGGCCTCTGCCCCCCACTTTCAGGTCCCCCTCCCTCCACAAAGTGGCTGCCCAGGGCTGGGCAGGGGTGATGGAGACCCTGGGGGGATTGGGAGGCAAAGATGAGCTGGGGACCAGGGTGACACTGAGCAGTGACAGCAACAGGGTGACCACAGGGGTTAGGGAAAGGGAGAAAAAAGGGGGAAGTCAAGAGTTCTCCGAAATCACCATGGCCACCAGCATGAGCTGCTAACGTCCCCAAAATGAAGAAGCCACGCCACCCCACCACAGACCACACCAGATGGCCAGGGCAGAGTCCACACAGACCGAGGCCCCATCTACTATTTGATACAGGGTCTCAAGAGGAACTCCAGGCTGGCCTTGAACTCACTTTCCTGAGGCGATCCTCCTGCCTCAGCCTGCCAAGTGTCAGGATTACAGGCATGGGCCAGCATTTCCAACTGGCCCCTATATTCTTGCAAAAGGAGCTCTGGTTTCCGCTGCTGACTCCAGAGCCAGTCTCTCTACCATGCACAACTTTCCTCCACTTCCACAAACACGTGACAAGATTTTTCTCCTTTTGCACAGAGCACATCCGAGGTGTAGGTGAATAAGAAACTCAAGTGAGCAAAACCAAGCATCCCTGCCCTGGCTTCACCCCTGCACACTTCTGGGCACCAGTATCTTATCTCTTCCGCGCACCATAACCAGGCCCTGTTACATCCCAGGACCGATCACGCCGCAGTCACCCACCACCGTGGCAGGAAAGAGAAGCGTGATTTCATCATTTCCACCCCACAGTGAGCTCCTGGGCAGGGCCAGGAGAGGAGGCGGAGACCGGGAGAGGCTGCCCCGAGCACCCCAGGGTTGCAGCTCACTCTTGAGCTGCCTGCCACTCACCGGGCTCTGAGGAGCGAGGCGAGAGCACCAGCTTCCACAGTGAGGGCCGGGCGGTGGGAGCAGGGACCAGACGCCTTGGCAAGGCCACTGCTGAGCATGGGCATCTCCAGGGCAGCCAGGGGGTGGCCCACGGGGAGAGGGGGCCCCTCCACAAAGAGGAAGGAGCACTCTGTGGGCGCGAGTGCCAGGGCTGAGCTCCTGCTCTTCAAGCCTGAAGGGGAGCGCTTGTCACCAAGGGCTCACAGCCTCTTGCACTCTGCCCAGGCCCTCAGGTTCCCTTGAATGATCAAAGCAACAAAAGCAAAACTCCTGCCCTACCTAAAAAATTTTAGGAAATCTTAAAAAGTATTTCAAATTACGTACATCACCCGGGCAAATGTGGAGGTACATGCCCATGGTCCCAGTACACGGGAGGCTGAGGCAGGAGGATCAAGGCGCTACACAGTGAGTTCGAGGCCAGCCAGAACCACATAGCAAGACCCAGATATTTAAAATTAAATACCCCAGAAATCACAGTGCCTCAGAAATAAAAGCGCAGTTCCCATTTCAACTCATTCCTGTTTGTCCCTGGGGTCTACAACGCTCGTGCATGCAGAATGTCTGCTCTCAGCCTGCGCTGGTGCTCAGATGCATGGCGTCTCACGTGTGGCCGAGGCTTGGAAGACAGCCCTGAGCTCTCACTAGACACGAGTGACCCAGCTTCCCAGGGATGGGGGGAGGAGGACACAGAGCCCCGTGGAGCCCCGGGGCAAGCTGATCCCAATACCCAGATTGTTAGGTGCCCAGAGGCCCCCTGACTCAGTACTAGTCATCCCCGGTCTGCAGGAGTCTGAGACCCTCACTGTGGAATCTATGCTGAGACCGTCGGGTACCTGCAGGATTCAGAGCCTGACTGCCAGTGTACCAGCAGCCCTAGTGTGCGCTGCTTTGTACTCTATCTTGGGTACCAGGGATCAGATTCGGGTCCTTGCACTTGCAAAGCAGTGGCAGAACCACTGAGCTAAATCCCCAGCCTGCTTTGTATTCTTATTGCTCCCTTTGGAAGTTTTGCTCTCAGTCACTCGACAATCATTTGACAACCTGTGCTGTCTTTCGCGAATAAAACACAGTCTCTGCCCTCAAAGAATACCCAGTCTAGCATGACAAACGAGAGCACAGTGTGTAGGGCCAGGGGGCTACTCTGAGGTAGAGCAGCTGCCCAGTGCGCACAAGGCCCTGGGTTCTATCCCCAGCACCCCATGCACAACAAGCACAGTGTGGAGGGACAATGATGCTAACCCTAGGGCAGGCGGCTCTGGGAACGTGGAGAAAGAGGCGGCTCAGTCAAGGGCGGCAGGGCAGGCTTCCGGGGGACTGGGTCTGACCTGCTGGTGAGGAGGCCGTTGAGCCCATGGGGGGCCAGGCTGGCAACCCCAGGGCAGATTCTGACAACCAGTTCAAGCCGGGTGCCTCCCTCTGCCCACCCCTCGCAGTTCCGACCTCCACAGGGCCTGGCAGCGCCGGGCACCTCCAGCACCTGAGTCCCAGCGCAGGCTCAGTGAAAGGTTCTGGGGAACCAAAGGCTCGTGCCCGGCCTGCGGCTCCCCACCCGCCATGCTCAGCAGAGGGCCCAGGGACCAACCTGCCAGGCCTGCCTGGGGGTCAGGGGGCAATCGAGAGCCGCACAAGTCCCAGGGAGAAGGCGAGGGACAGTCCTTGGGACAAAAGGTCTGCAACCCAAGTGGAGCCCAGGCCCTGCCCCTGGGCCCTGCTGCCCCAGCTGTCTTTGGGGGTTAAACACTGACATCATTTCTCGGCCTCTTGCAGTTTAAAAACCCGAGCAGTCACATGCAGGCATCAAACCCCTCCTTGCTAGTATAAATCCGTGGGTCGCCAAGGCCACAAGGCTCCCGGACGCATGCCCCGACCTCTCCAGGGCACATGGGGGGACCCCAGGGCCCGGCACACCATGGGTCCCAGGGCCAGGCTTGCAGGGAGAGGAGGGTTTCCGGGCCTGAGCGCCTGAGGGGAGCACCCGCCCCACTGTCCCGGGCTGCGACACAGGCTGGCTCCTTCCTTCCTCCCTCCCCGAGCCCCTGCCTGCCTGGGCAGCAGATTCTTTTATTTGCAGACCATGAACAATCAGTCCCATTTTGCAAGCAGAGTACAACTGAAGCTGGAGGACGGAACCGAAGGCCTCTCTCTGGGTCAGGTGGGATGGCTTCCAAGGCAAATGGGGGTCAGCTGGCCAGCAAAGCCCCCTCCAGGGACCTCCTGGCTTCCGTGTCCCCTGCACAGGTGAGAAAGCCACCCCCAAGCCTTGCTCTCTGAGCCAGGTGCCTGCCGGGGGCTGCGGAAAGAGCTGTGCTGGCTCCGCCTTTGGCTCCCCAAGAACCCACCGGCAGGGGTTCAGCTGCATCAGGAGTGGGGCTTGGTACCAGCACCTAAAACAGCGCAGCGGCCTCCGTGCTGCCCAGGGCACCTTGGTTCCCCCCTCGGAGTGAGGACAGCATGGGACTGGGCCATGCACAGGTAAAGGAGACCAGGACTGGACCTCGGGCCAGGACAACGTGCAGGTCCTGACCACGCGGAGCCACAGACATGACTCACATGGGAGAGGGACTCTGCAAGGGACACCGGGATCTGGAGCCAGGGGTGACCCGGGTTACTGGTCAGACTGATGTCATCACGAGGTCCTTAAATAAAAGGAGGGGACAGGCCTGGTGGTACATACCCATAGGCCCAGCACTTGGGAGGCTGAAGCAGGAGGATCACTGCAAGTTGGAGGCCAGCCTGGGCTACACAGTGTGTTCAAGGCCAGTCTGAGCTATTGAGCAAGATGTCTCAAAACACAAAAACAAAAACAAATGTGGAGGAGGAGGCGGCAGAAGAGCCAGACTGGGATGGCCCAGACAGATGGACACAGCCAACACTACGGTTGTGAACACAGCGGAGGCCCAAGTCCAGCACTGCAGGAGCCACTGGGCCTCAGAAGAGGTGAGGAACAGATTCTCCCTGAAGACTTGAGCCAGGGTGGCATCTCGCAGACTTCTGCAGAGCAGGCTCTGAGCCGGGAATGGGTGCTGTTTTAGGTCAGCTGCCTGGGCCGCTGGGTTAGAGCAGTGGTGAGGAAACCCACTTGGCTGGCGGCCTGCACACGCCCACCCGGCACCCAGGGCTACTCCAGGGCATCGCTACAGAGCTCCTTGCCTTCCCGGCCGGGCTCAGTCACACGTACAGGAGACTGATGGAGGTGCTGACCGCAGGCTGGGTGCAGAACGAGGCTCTAGCGCACGTAAACTCTGAGTGCAGGCCACACAAAACATTAACCGCCCGCGTGGGATCCCAGCTGCTCACGGCTCCGCCCAATTTCCAAAGCCAAACGTGTAAAATTAAGTGGAGAGGAGAGGATGCTCTGCAGACAGCAACCTGGGCCAGGGCTGGGGCCCAGTGAGGAGCCCTGTGCCTGTGGACGCTCCATGCAGGCTTCCAGGCCGGGACCTTGCAGAGGAGAGAGCCGCAGGGCCCCCAGGGCCTCGCTGTCCTCCAAAGGCTGCCACGTCAGCTCCAGGCGCGGGAGACACAGCAGTCGCCCCGCGGAGGTGGAGCCCACCAGGTCCACATGCACCACGACCCTGGCAACCCTCGGCCAGCCCTGCTGCGGCCTTTCTCTCCGAAGCGGCCTGACCTGGGGTGCAGTGTGGAGCTGGGCAGCCCTAAAGCCCGGGGCATCTTGCCCAAGGGGACAGGGTCGCCGGCAGGATACGTTTCCTCCCTCCATACTGACTTCCTTTCCACACCAGCACCCCTGCTTCCTGGTCCTCCAGACACCCACCCCACCCGGGGCCAGGCCTCAGTTTCAGCTTGGAAAAGACCCCAGGTGAGACCAGAGCCACCGAAAGAAAAGAAAGGACAGAGGACAGTGCGGCCAGCGTCCAGACCAGCAGAGAGGGCCTTCCACTTTCCTCCTCACAGTGCTGGGGATGGGATCCCAGCCTCCTGAACGCCAGGCCAGCACTCACCACTGAGCCACAACCTCAGTCCTTTCAATAATTTCATTTTGAGACAGGGCCTTGCTAAACTGCCCAGGCAAGGCTCAAATCTGCAATCCTCCTGCCTCAGCCTCCCAAGTAGCTGAGATTCCAGCATGTGTCCCGCTCAACAGCCCTCCTACCCTGACACTAAGGCATGGAGAGGCTAAAGGACTTGCTGAAGCCATGCAGCTCACGGCAGGGGATCGGAGCAGGGCTGAGATCTGCCACGGGCAGGGTGCCTTCTCTTCTCAAAACAGGAGACAAGGGCAGGCCACAGAGCCTGCGCCACCAGGAAATCAGCACCCAGGCTGCAGCCCACAGCCTGCCACCCAATGGGGCAAGCACCAAGGGGAAAGAGAGCGGGAGTGGGTGGCAGGCTGAGGTCTCAACTCCACCAGCCCCTGTCAGTGCCCCGCGGTTGCTCTCACATGAGACTGACGAGAGAAGGAGCGGCTAATACACGGAGCAGTGCCAGGGGCCAGCCACGGGCTGAGGCACACCTTGGGGCTCTGCTGGCTCGCCTGTCACAGGGAAATGCTGTCTGGGGGGCGCTCAAACAGCAGCCTCCAGCTCCAGTCACCGAGGCTAGGGAAAGGGCCAGCTCAGGGCTAAGCACACAGTAGGTGCTCAGCAAATGCCCCAGAGGGGACGAGGCCTCCGTCAAGGGTGGGGACCTGCAGGCTTCCGGCCAGGGAGCCACGAAAGGAAGTGAGAGCCAGGGACAGAGGAGAACAGCGGGCAGGAGGGGACCCACCCTTATCAGCCAAGTGCGGTCACCGGTCACCAGTGAGGGCAGGGGGAGGGGCAGGGACCAAGAACAGAACAACTGCTGCGCTGGAAGTGAGCAGTTCCCCAAGCCCAGGCCTGGGTGTGGGCCAGCACGGGGCACCACGGGCAGAGAAAGGAGGGGCAGGGTGGCGGGGACTCCACAGAGCCACAGTGATGCCTCCAGACGCCCACCAGAACCCAGACGTAGTGGCACACGCTGTAATCCCAGCACTCAGAAGGCTGAGGCAGGAGAATCTTGGAGTGCTCAAGGCCAGCCTGAGCTACTCAGTGAGATGCTTTCTCAAAAAGTGAAACACGGGCCAGTGACAGCTCAGTGGTTCCACCTCCTGCCTGGCAAGCTCAAGGCCCCAAGTTCAATCCCCAGTACCAAAAAAAAAGTGAAACTGCACATGTGTGCACATGCAAACACACACACACACACCCCTGGCTGTCCTCAGGAGCCATGCTGTGTCACCTCACGCCAGTGCCCAGGGAAGGCCAACCCTACCTTGGGCCTGGCCAGGGCACTCTGTCACTGTGGCAGAGGAGAGCACCTGGCTGAAGAGGGTCTTGTTCAGTCCCCTTCTCAACACCCAGGCCACATGGCAAGCCAGTCTCTCCTAGCACACCCCCAGCGAAGGGGAGCTCACTACCGCTCCTGTGGTTCCCCATCCCAACTTCCACTCTTCCCAGACGCTAGGCAGCCCCTCACACTTCCACAGTCAGCACCCAAGGCGTCTCTGCTCTGGGTGGAATATTCCCAACTTCTTCAGCCAATGCCACACAAATGTTGGTTTTGGTTTGTAAGCCCAGAGCCTTTGCACTGAGCTCCGTGCCCAGCCTTTATTTTTATTTTTTATTTTGAGACAAGTTCTCACTAAGTTGCCCAGACTGGGCTCCAACTTGCCATCCTCCTGCCTCACCCTCCCCAGGTGCTGGGATTAGAGGTATGCTGCTGAGACCAGCCACATAACAGGTTCTTAATTCCTTGCCCTACCTGCATTCCCTTGTCTCTGAGCCTGTACCAGCTGTCTAACCTGGGGACTATGCCCATGACTCCTAACTGAAAGTAATGACAGAATCCACTGAAACTGGTTAATAAAAATAAAAATAATAAACCAGGCATAGATGGGTGTGGTGGTGTACACCTGTAAACCTAGTACTATCGAGGCAGAGGCAGGAGGATCTCTGAAAATTCAAGGCCAATCTGGGCTACGTTGTGAGTTTAAGGCCAGCCTGGAAAATACAGTAGAACTGTCTCAAAGGACAAACAAAAAAGTGGCAGGCATGATGGCACACACCTATAACCCCAGTGTTCTGGGAGGCTGAGGCAGGAGGATTCCAGGTTCAAGCCCAACCTGGGCAATTTTCCAACTTAGCGAGACCCTCTCTCCAAAAAATAAATAAATAAATTAAAAAAACGGACTGAAGGAAGGTGTAGCTCAGTGGGAAGGCCCGGGTTCCATTCCAGTATTGGGAAGGATTATGATAACAGTAATAAGAGTTCCTCTTGTACAGGAGCAACGTAAGGAGATGGCTTCAGCCGTGTCATCTGATCTGCTCCTGGGTGGTCAACAGGCTCTCTCCTTAAACAGCAGATGGCCTGAGAGTGCCACACCTTCGCTTTTCTTAGCAGTTTTAACCCTGGAGAAAGAAAGGGACTCCTTCCCAAGGACTCCGTCCAAAGTCCCAGCAAAGAACCTGATCAGTTTGCCTGAGTCACAGGGGCCCAGCCTTGAGCTAATCAGTTGACCCAGGGCGTGGCTTCCTGGGCTTGGTCAAGTGGGGAGGGTGGGCTGGGCAGGGAGAGGCCCCCCAAGGGCAGGTGCTGGGCACACGGAGCCTCAGCCCCACCACCCCAATGAGTGACACTAAGGGTGGCACAGAGAATCATGGGAATATCACCTGGGCTGCCAGCATCTAGCCATCCTCACAGGGCCACCCAGCCACGCCCCACCGTGGTACTGAGGGACCTCAAGCCACTGACGGGCCAGCCTCTGAGCCGGGCCACTGACAACACCTGGGCCCTCACCACTGAGCTGAGCGCTCGGCTCAGGGACGGAGCAGCTACACAGCAGGCCCAGGCCCCGGGGGTGTGTGCCCAGGCAGGGCCAGCCTCAGCCAGGAGCACACGCGTGCAGGGAGCACAATGTCACGCAGCACCACAGAGGCAGAGACGGTTCCGTAAGTAGTATCACCATTCTACACAAAACCACACAGTGCTAACCTCCCCTGACACCTGAGAAAGGAGGTGGCCACCAGCCCTCCCGGGCCCTGGGGACTCTGCCAGTGCAGAGGAAGGGACACACCTGCCCAGGCCACGTTGGGGGAGTGAACCTGATCCCAGGGTCGCACAGGTGGTGGGGAGGGAGGCGTGGCTCCCGCCCCAGGGTAAGGGAAGGGGAATTTCAAGCAGATGGAGCCTCAGAGTGGGGTGCAGGCGCACAAGGAGGGGTGTGCACAGCTAGTGGGCAGTGGGAAGCAGGAACCCCTAGGTCACCGCACAGTGGCCCGATTCAAGGAGCCCCTGCAGCGAGCAGGGACACAGGCCAAGGGAGGACCAGGGCTAAGAGGTGAGGGAAGAGCGAGCGCCGGGGCGATGCATCTCTGGGGCCTCCCAGAAGCAGCACTTACTCTTCCCCACTCGGTGGCCTGCTTCAGGGCCAGCGTGGGACCCGGACCCGGCCACCACAGTCCTGGCACTGCTCCCAGGACTGACACATGACCTCTGCCAGGCCAGAACAGGACCCCTGAGGTCCCTGGCAAAGAAGCCACGGCTTCTTCTTCACCAGAATGCTCTGCCCACAGGCTGACGCTGCAGTGCTTGGTGGCCATGTGCGTCACCGCTGAAGCAGCCTGCCAGGAAGAGGGCAGAGGAGCAGAAGCCCTGGCAACAGTGGCCTCTCTGGCCGGAGTCTCTGCCTCCACTGACCTGAGTGGGGCTTCTCCCACTGCTCTCAAAAGGCCCCTGGTGGCCTGTGTGCCCTGAGCTACCGGGCACCGAGTCACAGCCCAAGCCGAGACCAGGATGGTGCAGTCAGTGAGGATGGAGGGAGTCAGAGTTAGTCTTGCGCAGACAGGAGCAGGAGGAAGAGGGCGGCAGAGAAGCCAGCTGGGCCAGGGGGCAGGAGAAGGGAGGCAGATGGCAGGACGGGCTCCATCCTGGAGAACACAGGTACAGAAGAGGACGAGAGAGACAGGAAACTGGTGTGGGGCACACCCCTGTGGTCCCAACACAGGGGCTGAGGCAGGAGGATCGCCTGGCCTGGGAAACTCTGTAACTAACTTAACAAGACCCACTCTCAAAATTAAAAAAAAATTAAGAGCTGGGGATTCAGCTCAGTGTGGAGATCTAAGGTTCAACCCTCAATGGGGGAGGAGAAGACCAGAAGCAGAAGCTGGGGCTTCAGAGGAAAGGCCGGAGAGTGGGGTGGAAGGACTCCAAGGACGCCCCACCTGGTTCCTCCAGGAGGCCAGGAGCTGTCGGGCAGCCGTGCGCGCACACCCAGTGAGATGTTCAGGACCAGGTGGAGCCTCAGGGTCCTTCCTGCCTGCAGCACCAGGGAGCAAACATGTTATTCACAGTCTGTGAAACACCCCAGGCCCGGGAACCTAAACCACTTCCTCTCAGGCCAAGAACATGTCCCGAAGCCAACGACCTGGGTTCAAGTCGAGGCCCTGCCGCCTCTCAGCTGTCTGATCTCAGGGAAGCCACTCAGCCTCTCTGGGCCTCAGTTTCCACATCTGTAGAAGGGGAGCAACTTCAGTCCTGCCCCACAGAGCTGACAGGGACAGGGCGAGGGCAGGAAGAAGTTCCTAACCATAGCGCAGAGCCTGTTTTCCCTGGGTTATGGGGACACGGCAGGGAAAGGAACAGGCTCTTCTGAGAGGAACAAAAGCAGACACAGCAAGCAGCGCTTGCCTGCACGTTTCCCACCAGATGGCTGGGGAGAGGAAGCTGACTTCGGCGGAAGCCCAGAACCGCGCATCCCCCCCACCGGCCCATTCGCCAAGCTCACACGCAGCAGGAAGGCGTCGTCCCGGTCCCCCAGGCCAGTTCTGTCCCCGCAGAGGGTACGGGGACTGAGCTGAGCCACGGGTCGCAGGAAGGAAGGAAGGTCGGGAGCATCTGCGGGAGGCCGCAGGCAGGATGCCCACTCTTCCTCAGGCACCTTCTCCCAGAGGGGGACGAACAATGGCCTGAGAGGCAGAGCACCGCCGCGGGCCGGCCGGGAGGGGCGAGGCTGCACAAGGAGCCGGAGAGCAGACTGCAGCGGCAGCTGCAAAGGCACTGGCAGCAGAGGTGGAGGAGAGGGGGCGCGGCCAAGGCCGCACCCCAGTTCCCACCTGACTCCACACCACCCCACACCGCTCCAAGGGGGAGCTGCCTAGGGCTTTGCACTTCCAATATTTTAAGCAAATTATTTACAAAGGAGATGAATGAATATCTACAGGCAACTCTCAAGGGGAAATTTTAGTTGGGAGAACACACACACACACACACACACACACACACACACACACACTAACCGCAGGCATCTCAGTACAACCCAGTGCATAGGGGACACTTAATAAATATCCTTCAAATAAAATACAGAAGGTCATTTGAGAAAGCAGTTAGGGAAGTCACGTGACCCCAGCAAAATCCTGGACTTTTATTACACAAGAGGGCCTGTCGTTGGCCCAGACACTACGCACAATGGCTCAATCTCATGACAGCTCCGTGAGGTTACAGGTGCAGAAACGGCCCCCAGAGATTCTGTGACTTTTCCCTACCCACACGGCTAGGAAGAGGAGACTCTGGGACTCAAACCCACACCGGTCTGTGGAGAGCACAGGCCCTAACCTCCAGGCTCGGCTGCCTTTGTCTCTTACAGAGCAGCAGAAGGGAAGGGAGCCACATTCACCAACTCCTTGCTTGCGGCCCCCTTACCAGCAAGCCAGGCCTTTGCCCATGTCCAGGGCCCCTGGCTCCTGGCCACCACACATGTTCTTGCTGTCCACGGTCACACACGGCAGGGACACGCAAATGCCCAGTCTCAAGTATGAGATCTGATGATCCCCAACTTAGGTACACGCACCTGTGACTCTGGCCACATCAAACTGAGACATTCTCATTCCCGGCTCCCACAAGCCTCCTGCACCCTCGCGCTCCCAAGTGACTCTCCTGACTTTTCACACCTCGGGTCAGCATTACCTTTTTCTCTGGAATTTCATAGAAATGAAATCCCCACCAATCTTTAGTGGCTGGCTCTGCACCCTTCGAAACACAATCAGAACAGGACAACGATCGCGAAGAAAGGAGGGTGGGGCTGGGCCGTTCTCTCGCTGGCAAGCAGCCCCCCCGGGGGTTTGGGTGTTAGCTCAGGGACCCTCCCAGAAGGGCGCAGGTCGGAGCACTGTAGGAGACCCCGGAAAACCAGTGACCGCGGGAGCCAGGAGCTGGCCCGCCC
>NW_022900944.1:46057659-46073527 GCF_012274545.1 Fukomys damarensis
TCCCCACCCGTCCTCCGCTCCCAACCCCGCTTCAATTCAAGGAGCCTCCTCCCTGGACTCCTTTGCATCCCCTTTACCTACTTCCAACCCATCTCCTTGCCTTCACCCAGCGACACTCCACTCTGATGTCGGCCTCCCTCTTGGCTTTTCCCTGTTCTCCCTTCCTCTCCTCCCTCCCTCTCCTCGCTTCGCTCCTCCCCTCACCTGCCCCTCTCTCTCTCCTTCCTTTTCCCTGCTCACCTGGCCCCTGAGCCCGGGCCCTGGCCCTCTTCCCCTCACTTTGTTGGCCTTCCCCCGCCCCAGCGTCTCCCTTCTGTGTTCCCCGCCACCGCTTGTCCTGGCTGCTGAGCCGGGCGACCTCCCAGTGGATGACCTAATGCAGTGGCCACCGCCCCACCCCAGCGTGGAGTTGGGGGCGTTGTAAGTAGGAGCGGGAGACAGTGACTGCTTCTAAGAGGGTGGGAGCCCTGTTCTCCCTGTCCACCCTCCCACCCCAGCAAGAGCTGACTTCCTCTTTCCCTCTGCAAGGCAGCCTGCCCAGGACCAGGCTCCCGGACTGCACTGGCGCTGTCACCATCCAGTCCGGTCCCGGACAAGCCTGAGACCTGAGTCTGCTTTCTGAAACCGGGAAGGTGACAGGGCCGGTGCAGCTGAAATGACACGGGTGAAAACGGAGATGAGACACCCAAGAAAGGCCACTGTTAGTTATTAAGTGATGAAAATAAATCCTGAACGCAAACCCAGTGAGTGGGTCAGGTACAATGTGTAATAAACATTAGCATCCCTGCTGAGCGCAACAGAAGGAAATAAGTGAATAGGCCCAGGCGTGCGCGGGTGCATGGCTAGGCGGACAGGGCCAGGACTACAGACAAGTGGGAGCAGATGCTGCTGTGAACAAAACGTAAAACTCCTGCTCAGGGCAGCCACTGCGCTACCTCCTGGACTCCTGGATAAAGGTAAGGGACAAGTGGGCACTCGACAGTAAAGCAGGAACGATTCACCCCACACCCCTGCTCAGGGTGCGTGTGAGGAAGGATCAAAGATGGACGTGTGAATAAAGGAACCCCAAGGGCATCAGAAGTAGACTGGGCAGCTTGCTAGGGTAAGCCTGGATCCGCAGGGGAGGTCTTTCCAGCCAGAAGCTGTCAAAAGATGGATACATTCAAAGACCAAAGAGAAAAAACACTACGGCGTACAAACGGTGGGAAGAAAAGCCACAGCCGTGAGCAGCCTTTGCCACTCCGATCACAAAGAATCGGGGTCAATGGTAAGGAGAAGCCCACCTCACCGAAGGAAACCCGCACAGATGTGACCGGCCAGATCGAATGGCTGGAGACACCTGAAAAGATATCCAACCTCACCCCCGAGGAGAGGCCACCTAGAGCAAGCCCAGCACAGTTGTAAAATGATGATGATGATGATGACAATGATATAGCACGCAAAAGTCAAGAAGTTACACAGCTGTCAATGGCACATGGACCAAAGCTCAGCCTCTGAAAGCTGTGAAAGGTTCACCGCCGCTGGGCTGTGTAGACCGAGGCCCGCCAATGCACCGAGGCCTTCCTTGGGCAGGCCATGTGACCACATCCGGCACAACTTCCAAATCGTTTTCCCTGGCAGGTCCCTGGCTGGATCCTGGCACCCAGGGTGAGGTGCGCCCTGCTGTTGAGGTCTTCTGAGGTCCCACGGGTGACTCTCTCTGCAGGTGGGCCGAGTCACTGCTACAGCTCTCCTTTCGGGCAGGTAAGATACCTTTAGGGTTATTTGCTGCTTTCCTTCTGGTTGTGGAAGTGAGGCCCGAGTGCCCACCGGGAGGGGACTGGATGAGTGCCCGCCTAAGAGGCAGAGAGATGAGGACCGGCTCTTTGTGCCGTCCCGGCTGCCCCGATTTCCCAAAGGGACTCAGAACACGTCCCCTTCCAGGGAAGAGCAGGAGGGCACAGCTGGCGGGCGCCGGATGTGAGGAACGAGGACGCACCCTTGGGTGCTGACCGGCCCGCCTTTCACACCTTTCTGTACAGACGCAGAAGAGGACTTGGACAGCTCTTTGGGAAAGTGACCAGAAGGTTGGGGTGAGCGTGTTACTGTGAGTGTGTGTGCATGTGCACAGATGTGTGTGTGTGTAGAGACCTCAGACAGAAAGTGACAGAGGGAGGAGCGGGAGAAACTGGAGATGTGGAAGCCAGCAGGGGTGGGAGGGAGATTTCGCTATCTTTTTATTGTACTTTTATTTTGAACCACATAAAGTCACTGTCTTGTCAGAAGATGAAGTAGCCGGGAAAAGAAAAGGGGAGTTTGTCCGGGGTGAAGGAGCGCCCCCCAGACCCCATGTTCTCCCCAAGCGCCTCTCTCTCTCTCTCTCTCTCTCTCTCTCTCTCTCTCTCTCTCTCTCTTCATTGTCGCTGGCTCCCTCTGCTGGACAGAATTCATAAAGGTTTCACTTTAAAGAGATTTTTTCAATTCTCCCAGCTAAGGCAGAAAAAAAAAGAAAAAAAAAGGGGAAAACTGCACACTAGAAATAAATGTTGCGTGTAAAGATTTGTTTCACTTAGAAACCACACCATATAAAGAGCAAGCCATTTAAATTCATATTTCCTTAGAAGAGAAATCAAAATATTTGAAACTTATGTGCTGTGTACCGTGTTAAGAATTGGGGAGTAGGGGGCTGAGGATTTAGCTCAGTGGTTCCGGCGCCTGCCTCGCAAGCTCAAGGACCCAAGTTTGATCCCCGGTACCAAAAAATAAATAATAAAAAATAAAAAAAGAATTGGGGAGTAGGGACTGGGCATTTAACTCAGTGGTGCCACCACCTGCCTCACAAGCACAACATCCCAAGTTCAATCCCCGGTACCAAAAAATAATAATAATAATTGGGGCAGTAAGGCAGATGCAGTGGCACATGCTCATGACGCCGGGTACTGGGAAGGCTGAGGCAGGAGGATTACAAGTCTGAGGCCAACTTAGAGCTTGTCTCAAAACAAAAACTAAAAAGGGATGGGGGTGTAGCTTGCTGGTAGAGCACCCTTGAGATTGGCCACCAGTACTGCAAATTGATGATGATGATGATGATGATGGAAGAGGCCTAGGGTCATTCATTCACCCTTTGGTTCCTGGCCTGGCCTATTGCAAACTCACTGGCCTGTAGGGGGCAGGCATGTCATGTAAATGAGCCCTTTGCACAGCTTGCGAAGAGGAATTTCTGGGGAAGGGGATCTCTCTGCTCCCACTACTCCAAGGGTCCAGAGCCCTGCAGAGCAACTTCTCTGTGTGAAGGGGGCTGCTGGCTCTCAGATCGGCCCCATTTCCCATGCAAGAGCCCAAGCCTTCCAGTTGTTTCAGAAAAGGGAAAAATCTAGACCTCTTAGTCTTAAACTTTGGCAATAAAAATAAACTGTATAAGAGTTGGCGGTGTGTGAACTTGGATGTGAGAGACTGCTTGGGCCTGCATAAGATGGCTGCCCTCAACCTTAGCCTTTGCCTCAGTGGAAAAATCCCACTAGACTACATACGTGACCTTTGGCAGGTCTAGCCCCTGGGCAAAACAGGAAATCTTACAGAAAAAATAGCCCTTTGTGCTAACCACAGGGTCACCGGATCTGGAGCAGGAAGCAGGTGGTATTTTCCCCGTCCTACTTGCCCCTAGGGATTGTGCACTTACCCCTCCCCACATTTGGTAAAATACTGATTGCTGTATGGTTAAATGCTTGAATGACTCATGTGATTGGTAGAGGATTTGCTTGAGCTGTCCAATAAGCTTGCTGAACCCTCCCCCTGGGATAACAGTATATAATCGTTTTGCTGAGCCAATAAAGCGCCTTTGATCAGAAACCAGACTTGGGCCGTGTACTCTAACTTCTTAAAGATTTCCTCCACAGACATTCAAGATCGGATCGGCCTCTGATGACCCACGAATAAGAGGCGGCTCTCACCTCCTATTCCCCGCGGGACGGGGTCCCCCCAGAGAGCCGCACTTGGACAAGGCAAATATACCCCAGCCCTTTGGGGGCTTGTAATATAACACGGGAGAAAGCACTTATTTCAGGGTGGGTACTATGGGTTGTCAACAACAGCAAACAATTCTAATCTGCTGAACAAATAGAGGGGAAGCAAAGGCCCAGCAACCAAAGGGTCTAAATCAAGGTGGGACTCAGGCATGGTTTGATCAAGGCATTGCCTAGAGTGCTCTGTATGCATCCATCGCCCCCTCCTTGGGTATTAGTTTTATCTTTACATAAATTCTGCCCTTCTGCTTGGCATACCTCAGCCCACACCTTTGGAGTCAGTTTCTCATTCAGATTTCAAATGTTATCCCCTCAGAGTGGTCCTCCCCACATCCCAGGGTAGAGACAGTCCCCTCTGGAGTTTTCCATTGGGGAATCTGTCACACAGCCTTCTTTTTTTTTTCACAGCTCACACTAATCGCTATCAGAAATCACTTTGCTTTCCTCATTCTATTTTTCACTGTTACCGGGGACTGAGCCTTCACACTGAACTCTGTCCTCAGCCCTTTCTTTTTCTTTTTCTTTTTCTTTTGCAACAAGGTCTTGCTAATTGCCCCAGGCTGGGCTCAAACTTGAGATCCACCTTCTTTAGCCTCCCAGAGTACTGCGATGCCTGGCTTTGATTTTCCATTGATGTCTTATCTGTGCTGTCTGTCCGCACAGAACAGTGTCCCTCTCCCTCACCACCTGGTTTCCAGCTGCCTGAGCTGCACCAGTTCCCAGGGACACCCAGGCTGCTGCTGCACAGACAGATGTGGGTGAGGGAGAAGGAAGCGGTGGGAAGGAGTCCTGGTGAGAGCACAGCGCTCAGAGCCCAAAAATGAATTCCCACATCCGATGCCCATTGATTTTGACCAGGATGCCAAGACCATTCAGTGGACGAGGCCATCTTTTGAAATTCTTCAAAAGTTAAAATTTTGGTCAGGTATGGTGGCACACAGTTGTAATCACAACACTCAGGAGGCTGAGGCAGGAGGATTGCCATGAGTTCCAGGCCAGTCTGGGCTGCATAGTGAATTCAAGGCCAGGCTGAACTACGTAGGTGTCGCGAGCACCGATTTGCGTTTCGGGATCACGGGTCAGCGCATCAATGATTGCCAATTCGGTTTTGTTTTGATCAATGCTTTTACTCTCATTAACAATACAAATACAAGCCCACACAAAGGATACAACTACAATTGCCAGCGCAATCCAGAAATAATGCCAGCCCATAATATCTCTAACACAATCATAAATGCTATCATGCTATAGGTGAGGGCATACGACCTGGTAGATGTAGTCTGGTCTCAGGCTTCGCAGGGTCGAGCTGCGACTTCGATGTTTCGGCAGTCAGGATCAGGTACAGCGTGTCAGCATCTCGGACAGAGCAGGGATGCAGATCCTCTGTTCCAGGTCTGGAAGCTCCTGCGTCTCGGGCAGAGCTTCAGCAGGTCATCTTGACGGAGTCGTCAAGCGACGTCATCTGTCTGTAGTCTTCTCCTTTTATACTTTAAGTCATTTCTAATCTAATACATCCATATGCTCTATCTAAGTTAACTCCTCAACACTCGCATTACCTTACTTCAAACTCTTAATCTTATGTCACAGCAGTCATGTGTCACGGCACACGGTCGGGGGGGGAATTCCCCACATGTCACAGCAAACTCTTATCTGTCTTAACACTCAGCATCCAGGCTGTCAGCTTCCAAGCTGTCAGCTATCAAGTCTCACTTAATTTCACTCTAGTTTTACTTTGCTTAATTCTGCTTTTTGTGGGTCACAAAATCCTATGTTTTACATGTTCACTACAGTAGGGAGATCCTGTTTCAAACAACAACAACAACAACAAAAATATATATATATATAGAATATATATAGATATGTATCTATATGTATAGATATATATATATAGATATTATATACACACACAGCGAATTATCCCGTGACCCTGCAATTCCACGCCCAGGCACATACACAGAGAAGTAAGGGTACGGGGTCACATTCAAACTCGCCCATGAATATTCACAGCAACATTAGTCATCATGGCTCCAAAAGTCCTCATCAGCTGGAAAAGAGAAAGCCGAAGGTGATAGAACCAAACCACAAAGTATTATGGGGCCAGAAAGAGGGGAAAGTACCCATCTGTGCTTCCTCAGGAGTCCTGAGAACACACCGCAGGCTCTGAAGGCACAAGGGTGTGGCTGTGCTGATAGGAAATCGACAGACACAGAAAGCAGCCTGGTGGGCTGGGCGGACTGGGCTAGGGCCCCTGGGGTGTCTCCGGAGACTTCACAGAGACACCCTGTTTCCTTTCTGGTGTAAGTTGGAACTAAGAAAGAGCGGAAGAAGGTGCCCAGGTTTGGGGCCTGAGCCCTGGGGGGTGACAGGTGGAGAGGTAGAGGGCGGACAGGGGTCCCTGGAGCCGTCCCTGGGACACGGAAGCGGAGGTCTGGGGCTCGGTGCAGAGACGCGGAGGCAGGAAGTGTGGGGAGGAAGTCCTGGGACGCAGTGGAGGGTCAGTTCCGCGTGGGACTAGGAGCTGGAGGAAGTCTTCAGGGCCCTCTGGGTGGGAGGGAGAAACCAGAAGACAGGCTCGCCCCAAACGCTCGGTGAGACCGGGTCCCTGAGCAGTGTTGGAGGGGCACCTTGCGAGTGGCTGTGAGGGTCCCTGCCTTCCCCGGGAAACTGGCTCCTTCTCAGGACACTGTTCGCCTCCGTAGAGCCAGCTGTCCAGGGCCTTGCACCCGCTGGCCCTGCCCCTTCCGGCCTTGCGAGGAAACAGACCAAGGCCCACAGAGCCCAGCAGGTGAACGGGGAGCCGGGCGAACCCCTTCCTGTGTGAATTAGCACTGCTGCTGTGAGAACCACAGAAAGTGCACAAAGAGCAGGGCTATTCCGGAAGTGGGGAGGGATCAGCACTGGACAAAATGAGGTCCAGGCCTGGAAGGAAGGGGGTAGAAAGATGGTAGAAGCCTAAAGAAATCATGCATGCATGCGTGCGTGCCTTTGTGCATGTGTGTGTACACACGCACACATGTGTGATGTCTCAGATAGCACCCAGGGCCTGGCATCCCCTGATCATGTTTATCACTGAGCTACAGCTCCAGGCCCAAAGCAAATTTTGCTGTTGTTGTTGTCATTGTTTTGAGAAGGGTCTCACTATGTAGCTCATACTCACAGCGATCCTCCTGCCTCAGCGTCCTGAGTGCTGGGATTACAGGCGTGCACCACCACCACTTTTGTTGACCCAAGGGATGGACAGTGGACAGTGACTGCAAACAAGAATCTGTGCAAACTCCTTTACACTTATTACCTTTTTTGAGCTTTATCGCCATGCTAAATATACAATTATATACAAGTATATGTTATTGTAAATATAGAGAGAGATTTAGATATACGTATTATTTGTGTGTATATTTGTCTGTGTGTGTGTGTGTGTGTGTGTGTGTGTGTGTGTGGTAGTGGGGATTGAACCCAGGGCCTTCCCACTGAGTTATATCCCCAGTACTTTTTTTTTCTTAATATTGAAAAAGGATCTTCACTAAGTTGCCCAGGCTGGGCTTGAACTTGTGATCCTCCTGCCTCAGCATCCCAGAGAGCCACTGAGCCTAGCCAAGTTTTATGTGTTGCTAATGGTAATTATATATGCACACGTTATGGGTTGTAGTAGCTGTTGTTTAAGATTAGTGATAATATCATCCTGTGTGCTATGTCCCCGCCCAGCCACCCGATCCCCAAACCGAGGAGGGTCGAACACAGAGGAGTCGCTGTGGGAGCCCCAGCTGCAGGCCTTGGGGGATTTGACTGGGCTGGGAGACACCAGCTTTGTTCTCATCCCTGCCGAAACCCTGCAGCCTCTTTAAGGCCAGTGCCCTGGCCGCCATGTCTTCCCTGGGGCTACTCATTAAAAGAAGCAGCAGTCCTGCCTCAGCTGTAATGGGAGGTGGAAGAAAACAACCCGGAACTTGCTTCTCACTAGGTGGTATGGCCAGAAGTTTATTTGTGGGATCTGAGCCGATCTCGTCACTCAGAGCTGCGAGAAGAGGCTCCGAGGGTCCATCTCCAGGCACCAGGCAGCACAGAGGGCCCAGGGCCACACGGGCAGGGTGGTCTAATGGTTAGCGTGGGCAGGCGCTCACCCCTGTCCTGGCTCTGCCCCCCTGAGCTTTAGTGTCCTCATTCTGGAAATGAGGTCCCCCCACACAAGTTGTTGAGGATCATATGTGCAGAACGTGTGCAAAAGCTTACTGTGGTAGCCGGTATTTTAAATGACAGCCATCCAAATGGGTACATCTGTACGCAGTCTAAAACTGTGTCACTAGAAGTAGCACACCCAGCGGATGTGGTGGTGCATTCTTGAAATCCCAGCTACTCGGGAGGCTGAGACAGGAAGATCTCAGGCTCAAGGCCAGCCTGGGCAACATAGCAAGACCCACCTCAAGATACAGAAATAAGATAGAGAATAAGTCAAGCTAGAGTCCACACTACAAACTGTGGTATTCATATTCAAGTACCTAAAAGTAGGGAGAAATCGTGGGAGATAGCAGAGCAGAGAGGCTGGTGGGTGAGTAAGGGCCTCTGATGTGGGCCACAGCACAAAGATCAGCCAGCTCCCTGGGCTGGAGGGACTGGGAGGTGGGAGGAGGGAGCGGACTCCACAGCCTGGGGCCTGGTCGCAAAGCTCAGCAGCGCCTGGCCTTGTCTGACTGCCCACTGACAGGGATCCTGGGGAAAACACAGCCTCCCAACCCCCGCACCCCCCCCTCCATCCTGCCCCCAGGGATTCAGAGCAGGGCTCACACCCAGGCCCCGGCGAGAAAGGTCTGCTCTAGCTGGAGATCTGAGGACCAGGGGGGCCCTGCCCTCAGGTGCTTGGGATCCAGGGAAGCCGGCTGCCCAGGTGTTCTCTGCCCTTGGATCTGACCATAAGCCGCAATGGCGCAAGACCCAGCTCCCAGGGAGGCGGTGAGCTCTGCCTGGCAGCCGATCCCTTCTGAAAATCCATCCTTGACTGGCCACCGCCCTTCTGAACTCACTCCTGCTTGCGCCCGTGGTGGTTTCCAGGAACAAACCCCTGTGTCTGCCACTGAACCAGTACACCAGCTCAGTATGAATTCGCCTTCTCTTCCTTTTTACAGGCTGTGCATTCCGCACGGCAGAAAGGTGTCTGTGTATCTGCCTGATTTAGGCAAACAGTGTGGGTTTTGGTTTTACCAAAACCAAACTGAAAGGCAAAGAAAAAGCTTACTGCAGGAGTCCCTTAAACGATAATTTCCTCTAGAACAATGAAAATCTGTCAGGCACACAGACGATTTTCTCTGAAATGCTGACCATATTCTGAGAGAGAAGGGAGTCTTATCCTAGGAAGGCCCACAGAGAGGACCACATCAATGGGCAAAGAGCCAGTTGTGGTGGCGCAAGCCTGTATCCCAGCAATCGGGAGGCCACAACCCTGTCACCCTGTGGGCCCCGAGGTCAGGTCTCGGGGTGCAAGCCTAACACCCACCAGCGCCCCTGTTTACAGAGGCCCCTTGGCTCCTGCAGGCCTCTGCACAGCTCTGCTCTCCACTGGTCCCCCGTCTGCCTGGTGACCTCCATTTGGCCTATCACACACAGCCCAGATGTCTCTCCCTATGTGTAAATGCCCCAGGCTAGGAAAGCACAGCATTTAAAACATATTCAAGGAGCCTGAGTCCTTGCCACACCTAGAGAGTAAAAAGGAAAAAGCCCCGGGGGCTACGGGTGTGTGTATGTGTGTGTGTGTGTGTGTGTGTGTGTGTGTGTGTGCGCGCACGCATGTGTCCCCACACTGGGCACTTATTTACAGCACTCCAGTCACTGTGCTAAGCTCTCTTTGAATAACAACCCACTGAATTGTCCCCCAGACCCTAGGACAGCCACTGTTCTAACCCTCACTTCACAGGGGTGAAAATCAGGCCCAGAGAGGCTGAGTCATTTGCCAGAGGTCACACAGCTGGTAGGCAGCACAGGGCATTGAACTCAGACCTTCCACCTACCATGTGTCATCACAGCAAGATTGTGAGTGAATTATTCACAGAGTGAGTGAATACAACCAGCAAAACAGAAATGAAACAAGACGCAGAGGGGCCAGTGCCTGGGCCCGTCCCTGCAGCGGGCAGGGAGGGGCTAGAACAGGAAGTTCAGAAGCTCTGGCTGCAGACAGTGGGGCGGCTGACAGGTCAGGTCTCCCCCAGGCTCCCGGGTCCTGCGTCCCTGCCTGCTTTGGGCTCCCGTGCTGTGCGGGAGCCAGCCCTGCCCCTTTATCTCACTCTGCTCTAATCATGCCCAGCGCCAGGCTCTCCCTATTCACGCGCCATGTGGGAAGCAGGGTCTGAGCTTGAACTCTGCAACCTGGACTGTGCCCCTGGGATTGTGCAGGACGGGATAAGTAGCTTGAGTTGCTGCTGGAAAGCGGGACTGTGAGTTCCAAGAATCTGCATCTCAGTGCTGTTTGGTGCTCTGCTCCTGGAATCCCTGAGCAACTTTAGGGGAAGAGTGTGCAGTGATCGATTAGCAATGTCTGCAATGGGCACACGGGAGAGCGAGTGTCCTGTGTTACTTGATCACCCTCTCGAGATGCAGAGCTGAGCAGGGTGGGAGCTGGGAATGATCACAGCAGCTAACTCAGCTGTAGTGCTGGGCACCATGTTAAATGCTTTTCCTGCTGTTTCTCATTTAATCCTCAAAACAACCCTGAGAGATAAATCCTACTATGATCCCTTCTGTACAAGGTTAGCTCCATGAGAGCCACAGTTTTTTTTTTTTAAATCTGCATCATTTAATGCTGTGCCCTCAGCTCCTAAAAGAGTACCTGGTCTGCGGCAGGCCTTCAGTATTTGCATCTGAGTAGATGAACTCCCATTTTGCAGATGAGGAAACTGAGGCTCACCACAGTAAGTAGCTGGCTCAAAGTCTCTGTGATGATCGAAATGCTCTATAGCCTGCACCAGCAAATACAGAAACCACCGCCGTAACCCTAACCCTAACCCTGCTGTCCTCAGACCCACACAGGCTGGCAGCCTTCAACCCCAAGTCCCGGAGTCACTGCAGTTCAGCGGCTGACAGGGAAACGATGTACAGTGTGTTGTGGCAGAGCTGGCTGGGGCGCTGGCAGCCTGCTGGGGACCTCAGCAGTATCTGACTCTGCTTAGAGCGGCTCTGACCAGGGTAGCGCTGACACACGTGGTGTGCAAGGGTGCTCTCCTTGCTGCTCCTGCAGGCCTGTCTGGGCTGGCATCGTCCCTGCCACCTCTCAAAGCGTGGCGGTAAGAAAACACCAGAAGGTGATGACCACCGTGCCCAGCTGACACCCAGAAAACGTCCACCTCTAGACAAGAGACTCAGAAGCTTTGCCAAAGAGCTCCCGCTCCCTGTGGAACATCTGACGCCATCACCAAGAGCCAAGGTGTGCGGAGCTTCACCCTACCGGCACCATTCTGAGCGATGATCGCTTATGAACCATTTAACTCTCAGAGCTGGAGGTACCCCACTCAGGGGCAGGGAAACTGAGGCATAATGGAGTAAAGCAGCTGGTGCAGTTTGTCCACCAGAGGAGCACCAGGTTGGGGCTCAAATCAACAGAGCTAGGAGAAAAACATTGGAGAGATGGGAGGAGGCGAGGCGACAAGTGCTTCAGTTTATTTATTTAGCGGTACTGCAGATTGAACCTAAGCCTTCGCCACTGAACCACATCTTCATCCCTTTTTATCTTTTATTTTTTTTTACTTTTGAGGCAGAGTATTAGTAAATTGCTAAGTGACTTTCTGGGCAAGGGTCAAACTTAGCGACCCTCCTGCCTCAGCTTCCCAGAAGGCTGGGAGTGCGGGCACGTTTGCCACCATGCCCCTGACTCCCAGATTTCTTCTTTGCCCTGGGCTGAGGGACCACACAATCTGGCCTGGGCACCCTGAGGTGGCCCTCCCATGTGCTCCCGTGTTACCCTCTGGAGACGCAGGTGCTTCCTGACCTTGTCTAACAGCTGCAAACTCAGGAGTGTGAGGCCTAGAACCTGGAATGCAGCCGTGATGGGGCTGTGGCCCTGGGGCCTGCATTCTTGTGCCAGGCCGTGACTTTTCTGGATTACTCTTCAGGAAGCTGGCTGGGCCAGGAACCAACTTCCAGCAGGCAGAGAGGGAGTCCAGAGAGCCGGGTGCTGCTGCCTCTGCCCAGCCTCCTCTTCCAGGAGCCTCAGAGGGAACGACGGAGCTGCCAGCAGCAGCCAGCCCAGGCATCCGGAGGGGGCGGAGAGAGGCTGACCCCCGTTCCTGCAGCCCCAGGGCTCTAGGCTCTGCAGCTAATGCCACGGCCCGAGGTGAGCCACCCAGGGTGTGGTTCACTGGGAGCAACTGGGCGCCAGTGGAGGGTGCATGGGCTCCCTGTTCCGGTTCATGCACTCACCAGCCAGTGATGCCAACGTGCCAACCGCCACTCAGACCCCCAGCCCGCCCCCTGCAAAACGGGTGTAACAAGAACACCTTGCACACATAACACTGAGCTAGATCGGTAGCCCAGACTTTTTTTCTCCAACACTGGGGATTGAATCCAAGATCTCACCCTAAGCTACATCCCCAGCCCTTTTGTAATATTTCATGTAGAGAGAGCCTCAGTTCATTCACTCAATTATGCAAGCTGAGCTCAAACTTGTGATCCTCCTGCCTCAGCCTCCCAGAGTGCAGGGATGACAGCATGCACCTCACTTGTGTGGGCCTCTTTGGTGACAGTCCCAACGATCTCACCTAGGGTGGGCTTCAGAGGTCTGTGTGGTGCTCAGAAAGGCCCAAACTTAAGGTTTAGCACTCAGAGCAGGCTGACTTGGAACTGGGAAGAATTTCGCCTTTGCACGTGTGCCGTGCACACAAAGCGTGAGACGGGAGCAGGCAGGGCCTTGGAGACTCAGCTCACAACAGATGCTGTCCCTCTAGACACCGGGTCACCCTGCTCCCTCACCCCTGCCTGGAGGTCCCTGTCACTTGGGAGGGCCTGGGCACAGGTGCAGAGGGCGTGGGGCTGGGGCTGGGCATGCTGCCCACCAAGTCACCCGAATGGCAGCAGGTACCTGAGACTGCCCACCTACACCCCAGAGGATCCTGTGCCCAAGGGAGCGCAACAGGAAACTGAACAGAAAGCACGTGGCAGGTGAAGAGAGACTGGAAAGGCTTTTTCCTGCCTTTTGCAGCGGTGGTGGGGGTCGTGTGGGCGTGGTTCTAATCTGCACCGGCCCCGCCTGCATCTCAGAAGGGACAGTGTGCGACCACTGTTGGGGGCACCTGCTTCTGCCCTCTTTTGGGGAGAGCAGCGGTTTAGAGCCTGATAAAGACTCCCCCCCTCTGACCCGGAAGTTGCACTCTGCCCTCAGAGAGGTGCACAGGAAGCACTGCAAGGACGTTTGCCTCGCTGTTACTGACGGGAGTGACACCAGCTGGGTGACCAGCGACAGGGAAGGCCAGGTGCACAGTCCACGCAGCCCCCAGGATCATGTCAGAGAAGAGAATTTGTTGCTATGGGAAAAACTCGTGATGTCAGGAAAGGGAAAAAAGTAGGCTCATAAAGGGCGAGCACTGTGACCACACTTGCAGCCCTGCATGGGAAGAAGCACCCCTAAACACTGGCGGCCGGCCTGCTTGGTGGGCCGAGTTCTGCCTGCCGCGCCCCTCTGCCTTTTCCCGGCTCTCAGTGCACCAAGCACTGGCTGCAGAGTGCCAAGCCAGGAGCTAGAGGCTGGCAGTGGGGGTCAAGCTATGCTTCGCTGCTTACGGCTGAGACCCTGGACGAGGGACTGAGCTTCTCCGGGCCTCGGCGTCCTGTCCTCGCGGAGGGGAAGGAAGGACACTTCCCACCCGTGGTCCAGGCTGAGAGTACGTGCAGGAGCCCAGATCAGTGTCTGGCGCAGAGCAAGCTGTGCGTCCCCCATCGGAGAACGGGAAGATGCCGGGAGGCCACACCGCCAGCCTCACTTTTCTCTTTCGATGATGTAGAAATGGGAAACGGCGAGCCAAGTCTGCGAGCTTCCGCCCAGGGTCGGGTGTGGATTCCTGACCTCATCCCACGGCCTCACTTGCCCCTGGTCTGTGCTGTTGTCTTCCCATTCATGAAGAACCCACCCCTGAAGGCAGGCGTTGATGCTGAGTTATATTAAAATATTTGTGGCTAACTGAGCATGGTAGTGCACACCTGTAATCCCAATACTCTGGGAGGCTGAGGAAAAAGGATCATCGCTAGTTAGTTCAAGGCCAGCTTGAATTACATAGTCTCAACATACCCACCAAAACCGTTTTATTTTTTTATTTTTTTATTTTTGGTACCAGAGATGGAACTCAGGACACTTGCAAGGCAGGTGGCGGCATTGCTGAGCTAAATCCCTGGCCCTGAAAAAAAATTTTATTTTAAGAGTATGAAACTTTATTGGGGAATAGCAACATGGAATAAGAATAGCTTCTTAGAGACAGGAGAGGTCCTAAATGGGTTTCCCCCTGAAACATTTTTTGAAGGTGAGGGGCTGGGGATGTAGTCCAGGGGGAAGAACTAGGATTCAATCCAAAATACCAAAAATTCCATACAGGGAGAGAGATTCATACACATGTTCACATGCGTAGGTGTGTGCGTGTGCGTGTGTGTGTGTGCGTGTGTGTGTTAGGGGTACTCTACCACTGTGCTACCTCCCCAGCCTTTATTATTTTGCGATGGTTTCTCACTACACTGGCCTCAAACTTCTGGGCTCAAACGATCTTCCTGCATCAGCCTCCTGAGTGACCAGGACTGCAGGCACGCACCACCACTTCAGGCTTTTAAACTTTTTTTGTGTGTGGTACTGGGGATGAACATGGGTCCTTGCACTTGCAAGCCAGGCGGCAGAACCACTGAGCTAAATCCCTGGCCCCAGGCTTTTATACTTTTGACTCTGAGCAAATTAATATTTCATAAAATTGTATTGAAAGTAGCCAGGCATGGTGACCCAACACTTGTCATCCCAGCACTTTGTAAAGCCGAGGCAGGGGGACGGGAAGTTGGAGCCCCGCCTGGGCAATTTAACGCGGGCCTGTCTCAGAAACTGTAAAAACGGTGTGTGAACAAAACCTCAGGGTGCTCTACGTGGCAGGCCAGTGTGGGAGGAGCGGCGTGGACCAGTCATGGGGCCAGAGATGGCCGGCGCTGCTCCTACCAACCGCACTCCCACAGGCAAACAGGCTCGGGGGCAAAGCTGACCAAGAGGAACAGAGCTTCCCGTGCTCCCTGCAGCACCACAACCCGCGCCGCACCGCCTGTGCACCGGTGACAGCACTGGGAAGCGCCTCGCACAGGACCTCTCCCGCTCGCTTCCCCAGCCTCCCCGGCAGCCCTCCGTCCTCCGGTCTCCGAGGCTCCCCTCACCCCGCCCACATCACACAGGTAGCGGTGCAGGCCCCGCCTCGCGTCTGCTCTCTCCCAGCAGCAGGCCTTCGGGTTCACCGCTGCTGGGGAACAGGCAAGGTTCTTGGTTGCCTGGTTGTGGTCGAATTCATATATTCATTCCAAAAATCTGTGCCTGCTGTGCGAGTGCAGGGGAACATCCCGGAATAAAAGCGCCAGTACTCTGGCCTAGAGGACTTCTAAAGGGGAGAGAAAAACAGCCCTTAAAAAACCCACACATGAATAAATTATGTAAAATACTCGAGGGCTGGGGTGGAACCCTTGAAACCCTGGTTTCAATCTTCAGCACCTCAAAAAATAAATTATTAAGAAGAGAGGATGTGGACACAGGGCACAGAGAGAGAGGATGTGGCTCCAAGCCTCGTGGTCAGCAGAGTCCTCCCCCGCAGGGGATGGGGGGTCCCGACAACGCCTTCCCCAGCCAGGACTCTCCCGAGGCCCCGCCCTTTCCCGCCCCTAGA
>NW_022900944.1:46074401-46078840 GCF_012274545.1 Fukomys damarensis
CGGCGCCGAGGACTGGTGCCCCCCACCCCCGCACTGTCCCGGACTCGGGCTCTGCCAGTTGCTCGAGGAAGGACCTTTTACACGGGGCCAGTGGGCGGGGGTCCCCACCCGTCACCTGCTCAAGTTAGGCAGCTGGCGCCCGGCACCCCGGGAAGACAGCCCCAGACCACTGGCCCGGGCGAAAGGGGCCTCCACCGCTGGCGAACTCTGGATATCTCGGCCTAGAAAAGATCGCTCGTACCGTGGGAGGGCAAACCTGAGGGGCGGGACCCTGTGTTTTCTTCCGTGAGACCGCGGGCAAGCGCCCGGGTGTCTCCCTGGGGAATGCTGGCTCCGCTGTCTCCGAAGCCAGGGTGAAAGGTGAAGGTCAAGTGTGCTGTAGGCACTGAATGAAGGCTGGCTTCCTGGGTGTCCCAGCTGCCTAGGGTCAGAGTGGAAGACCCCGGGTCCGTACAGCTTGTCATGATCACAGAGTGGTCAGTTTGTCCAGGGAGATCTTTTTGTCCCTTTCCCAAAGAGAGTGGGACAGGATGAAATGTGCCTGTATTCGTTCCTCCCAAGGGAACACTGGAGCCCCTGCATATCCCTGTTTATCTCAGAACACTGCCAACTTCTTACCACTTTGTTCTTTATTAGCAAAGACTTCATGGGTAACCAACCAATTAGTTCTTAGAGACTCAGCAGGAAAACATTATTTCTCCAGGAATTCCTCAACCCGGTGTGTGACTTGTGCCCCCACTGCCCTCCCAGGCCCCCACTGCCTGGCTCTGGGCTGTGGATGAGCTGCTTGGCATTGCAGCACTGGTGGAAACCACCCCAGCCCACCATCCTGTTCCGTAGCGTGACGGTGAAGTCAGAGGGGTTAATACCCTGGCCCAAGCCTGTGTTCAAGACAGCACAGGGCCACAGAGGTATCCTATGGGTGGGCAACAAGCTGTATCATCGAAAGCTCGAAAAGGTTTGGCATCACTGGAGGGGTGAAGAGGACCTGGAAGCCTCCTAGGTTGGAGCCCCAGCTCTGCCACTTGCTGGCTATGTGAAGCTGAATGGGTTAGTTCAGCCCCTGCTGTCCCCTTCTCTGTGACCCCGGGGGAATAATGTGCTGGTCTGGGGGGGGCAGTGGGGGGTGAATGAGGTAAGATGGGAACAATCCCTAGGATGGGGCCAGTGTAGGTGTTCCTCACTGCTGCATCGTGTCCTTAGCCTCCTGCGTGGTCCTCACGAAGCTGGGCCCTCGCTTAGTGTCCTCAGGCCAAGGGCCTGAGTTTTGAAGATGCAGAGACCCAAGTTTGACTGTCAGCCATCTGCAAGCTTAGAGACCACAGTTTTGGTGTCCTCGTCTGTGAAGCGGGCTAAGTGCCCCAGTAGTTGTGGAATTAAAGGAGGCTGCATGTGGAAGTCCTTTAGCTTGGTTCCAGGGCCGCAGTTTGGGCTCCAAAATGATCACTTAGCGCCTAGCCCAGAGGCCCACTGCAGATGAATCCCCCAAGGTGGCTACGGAGCGCTGTCACCAGATTTTTTGATGGTAAAAGAATTCCACGAGTTCAATCCCCGGTACCGAACAAAACAAAACAAAAAAGAATTCCAGTTAAGCGTTGGCAGTGATGCTGACAACCTGATTTTCTCAACTCACACTGTCATGAAAGGGGTCCGTTGTAGTAGTCTGTTCTCTCCCGCTTTTCTCCAAGTGACTTGTTTCCGAGCTTGCCCTGCCCTGTCAGCCAGCGAGGCCTGCAGGGAGTGAATGACCTGGCATTCGTGCTGCACACTCAGGAACCCTTTCTGTTCCAGGGCTGCAGTCTTTCTGTGATGGAGGGAAGCAGGCAGACCCGGGTGTCTCGGCCGTACAAGATCAGCGAGTCGTCAAAGGTCTGTGGACAGTGCTCCCCGCCTGTTTCTGGTTAACTTGTGCACAGGCTGACTCCGGGTGCTGGTGTTGCTCATCTCCATGACGACTAGCAGAGGTAGAAACAGGCAAGGAACAGACAGCTCAGGGCACAGGGTATTCGTGACCCTGTGGCTAGGTGTTTTCATTTTCCATTCTGGTATTTAAGAGCATCCTCTGTGTAATAGCTTGGCTCGCTTATTCTCTATATCATGGCAGGTCAGTGGGACAGGGTAAGAAGCCTTGATTGGCTAGGTGTGCTAGCACACACCTATCATCCTAGCACTTGAGGCTGAGGCAGGAGGATCACCAGAAGGTCAAGGCCAGCCTGGGCTACATAGTGAGGTCAAGGCCAGCCTGAATTACATAGTGAGACCTCACACAGTCACACTGAGACTCACAGCGAAAGAACTAGGCGTGGGCAGCTGGCTGAAGACCCGCTCGGCTGGAGTCTGAGCCCAGGTCTAGGTTACCCGACTTCAGAAGATTCTCAGGAGGATTCAGGGCTGCTGTGGTGTCTACAGCTGCTTCAGGGAGAGACTGGGGTTGTCACTGGGGCAACAGTCCCCCTTTTCTCATGTCTCCTAGTTACAAACACTCTTGGTGCCCTGATTTCAGTAAAAGTCCTCCTGGAAGATCTTTTTTCAGTACTCAGAATTGAACCCAGGGCCTCTGCACTGAGCTCCATCTCCAGCCCTTTTTACTTTATTTTTTAGTTTGAGACAGGGTCTTGCTAAGTTATTCATTTGCCCAGGCTGGGTTCAGACATGGGCTTCTCCTGCCTCAGCCTCCCAGAGTACTGGGATGACAGGTGCACTAGAGATTAAATGTTCTGATTCCTTTAGATCACACGTTCTCAGTGAGGGCAATACCCTGTTCCCAAGGCGGTGAAGATTGGTTGTTGGGGTCCAGAAGGAATTTTACCCTTTCTGCATAAAGGAGAGATACACAGATATCCCCTAGGCAGACAGCACTGTGTTGGCCGTGGCTAAATTTGGGGTGTTGGGAACGGTGGCTCTTTGGACAAAATATCTTAAAAGGCTTCTTAGTGGAAAATAAGAGAGAGAGACTGTGCTAGAGAAAAGGGCTGTGAGCAATCAGAGGTTCAGAGGAGATGAGGCTTTGCGGGTGCAGAGGAGAAAAATGGGGCTTCGCTTGTAAAGGGGGCTGGTTCCCTGAGAAGGGTCTCTGTTGCCAAGCCCTGCTTTATCTTGTGTGAAAACCCAGAAGCTCTGGCTGCTCTCTCAAAGGGGCTTTGTTTCTGGCATCGCCTCGGACAGTGTCGCTTTCTAAGTTTGATAGTGCTGGAAACCTTTGTCCTTCACAGCCAGGTTCTGTGCTGGTTCCTCTCTGAACAGAGCTCTGAGGAAGAGGGATCTCTAGCCCTTGGTTGACTATGTTTCTGTTCTTACATTTTCTGGAAAAGTGTGCCCTTGCATTTCTAGACACAGCACACCTTGTAGCCGGCCAGCACTTAATTTAGATGGGAAGAAATAAACTGGGCGTGGTAGTACACCCCTGAAATCCCAGCACTCTGGCAGAAAGATTGCAAGTTCAAGCCCAGCCTGAGTAACTGAGGGATTTAGTGAGACCCTGTCTCAAAATAAAAATTAAGAAAGGCTGGGGATGGAGCTCAGTGGGAAGGTCTTGGGTTCAGTCCCTGTACTGGAAAGTCATGGGGGACAGCAGTGGCCCTAGGGGCCTCCTGTCGCCATCCCTAAGCACACCCAACCCGGCAGGTGTACCAGTGGGCCGACCACCCCACCACGGTGCTGCAGCGGCTGAACGAGCAGCGGCTCCGGGGCCTCTTCTGTGACGTGGTGCTGGTGGCCGAGGAGCAGCGCGTGCCCGCGCACCGCAACCTGCTGGCCGTGTGCAGCGACTACTTCAACTCCATGTTCACTCTGGGCATGCGCGAGGCCTTCGAGAAGGAGGTGGCGCTGGTGGGCGCCTCACCCGTCGGGCTGAAGGCTGTGGTGGACTTCTTGTACGGCGGTGAGCTGGTGCTGGACGGAGGCAACATCGACCATGTACTGGAGACGGCGCACCTGCTGCAGATCTGGACGGCGGTGGACTTCTGCTGCGAGTACCTGGAGCAGGAGGTGAGCGAGGACAACTACCTGTACCTGCAGGAGCTGGCCTCCATCTACAGCCTCAAGCGGCTGGATGCCTTCATCGACAGCTTCGTGCTGAGCCGCTTTGGCACCCTGTCCTTCACGCCCGCCTTCCTGCAGAGCGTGTCCCTGCAGAAGCTGTGCCTGTACCTGAGCAGCAGCCAGGTGCAGCGCGAGTGCGAGCACGACCTGCTGCAGGCGGCCCTGCAGTGGCTGACGCAGCAGCCGGAGCCTACAGCCTCAAGCGGCTGGATGCCTTCATCGACAGCTTCGTGCTGAGCCGCTTTGGCACCCTGTCCTTCACGCCCGCCTTCCTGCAGAGCGTGTCCCTGCAGAAGCTGTGCCTGTACCTGAGCAGCAGCCAGGTGCAGCGCGAGTGCGAGCACGACCTGCTGCAGGCGGCCCTGCAGTGGCTGACGCAGCAGCCGGAGCCCGGAGCG
>NW_022900944.1:46078911-46083187 GCF_012274545.1 Fukomys damarensis
CGTGCTGCAGACGGCGCGGACAGCGCTGCGCACCGACGGCGAGCGCCTGCTGTTTGTGGGCGGTGAGGTCTCCGAGCGGTGTCTGGAGCTCAGCGACGACACCTGCTACCTGGACTCCAAGAGCGAGCAGTGGGTCAAGGAGACGCCGCTGCCGGCCCGGCGGAGCCACCACTGTGTCGCCGTGCTGGGCGGCTTCATCTTCATCGCAGGTGGCAGCTTCTCTCGGGACAACGGAGGGGACGCAGCCTCCAACCTGCTTTATAGGTATGACCCCCGCTGTAAACAGTGGATCAAGGTGAGACTAAAGCGATTCTTCCTTTACCCCAGGGCTCTCGGGTCCCCTTCGCCCAGCCCTCGCCTCCCCTCCTCCTCTGGGCCATGACAGTGGCCGCTGCCTGCCTCCCGCCCGGCTGGGGAGAGGAAGGGCGCCATGTGCGGTGCTCTTTCTCTGCTTCCAGGGCGCCTCACATCTGTGCCCCTCACAGCAGCCACTGCCCCAGTTGGCACTCGAGCCTCTGAGGTGTGGCCAATGCCGATGAAGAGCCACGTTTTCTTTGTCTACTTTTAAGCGGTTCACAGTGAAGTGCAAACAGCCACACGGGGCTCTTGCCTACCAGACTGTGGTCCCGGCAAGAGTCCTCCTGCCTCCTCTTCTCCGTGGGTCTCTGCTCCTGCAGAGGTTCCCAGAGGCACCAGAGCTGGCCATGGTGGCGCACGCCTGCAGTCCTAGCACTTGGGAGGCACAGGCAGGAGGGCCCAGGTTCAAGTCCAGCCTGAATTATAGAGTGAGACCCTGTCTCAAACCAACAGACCAAATAGAGGCAGCAGAGCCTGCGCCTGACCCAGGCTGTGAGGAGAGCCTGAGCCAGGACCTCCACCCATCTCACTGTGCACCCGCACCCTCTCCCAGGGTCCTGTTCTGCCCTGGAAACTGGCATGGCCTCGAGGTCAGGGGGCTGTGGCGCACCTCCGGCTCACGGAAGGGGTCCCCACCTCCCACGAACCCCTCTCCAGGAAAACCTAGTGTCAGCCTTACACTCACACCTCCACAGTGCTGCGGACTTGGGCTTTTCTGAGCTGAGCACTCAGGCCAGGGTCCGGGGACCTTTCCCTCTCATCCCCACCACCCGAAGCAGGGCCAGGTCTCCTGCCTGGAGGAGGCCCCTGCTCCTCAGCCGTCCCCAGAGGTTTTGTGGGGGTGGTGGCCTCGATGTGTGTGCTCCTGCATGCCCAGGCTCACGTGCACGTGCTGCTGAGACCATTGGACCATTCAAAAAGTGAGAAAGCTTGGGTCATTTGCTTTTTAATCTTCTGTTCAGTGCTGTTTTCTGCTGCTAACAGGGACAGTCAGCATCATTAATGTTTAAAAACATCTGGAGCTGGGAGTGTAGCTCGGGGGTACAGTGTATGCAGGGCTGCAGGGTGCACAGAGGCCTGGCTCCCTCTGAAGTTCTGTGAAACAAATCTGAAGGAGTGAAATAAGGGAAAGCTTGTTATTTTTGTTTTGTTTTGTTTTTTTAAGTTTTAGAAAATTGCTAAATTGTCCGTTCTAAGCTATGTATGCTGCAGTCTTAGTCCATGAGCTCGATCACATGGCCAGACAAGTTCGGGGAACCACGTGTCTGCACCCCTCTCAGGGATGTGCTGAGCTCCTCCGGAGACCCCGTCTTTTCCCATCTAAGTCTGTGTCCCACCCTCCTGGGCCATGGCTTCCGGGACACGGGTGAGGCCACAGCACCCAAGGAGGACATGCCCCGGCTTGGGGGGAAGGTACAGGTGTCTCGCCTCTGCAGGTGGCCTCCATGAACCAGCACCGTGTGGATTTCTACCTGGCCTCCATCCAAGACATGCTGGTGGCGGTTGGTGGCCGGAACGAGAATGGAGCGCTCTCTTCCGTCGAGACCTACAGCCCCAGGACTGACTCCTGGTCCTACGTGGCCGGCCTGCCCAGGTAGGCGGGACTTTGCAGCCCTCTGCTCCAGTGTGACCTGTGTCCTGCATATACGGGGCTCCAGCTCCAGCCGCCCAAATGCAGGTCTGAGCTCCGCCAGGAGGAGTCGCCCCCCCACTTTCCCAGCCTGTCCCGCACCTGAGGTCAGGGAGCCGTGTTGAGCTGTGACATTGAGGCATTTACTTGAAGACACCCCCCCCCCAGTCTGGGCAGGAGTTTGGGGGGGTCTTTCACATCTGTGGAGTTGGGGGTGGTGCTGCTGAGACACCAGTGAGAACTTTTTTTAGGGCGTCCCGCAGGTAGAAAACACCCTAAGAGTCGCGTTTCTCCTTCCCCTCGGCCCCACCACCCGGCTGTTTACGGAGCAGTTCCCATCCTTGTGGGTAGGCGGAGGTTCTTGAACACGCACTGTGACCCCGAGAGTCACATGGGCACGTGGGGCATGGACCTGTTTAAAGTCACACTTGGGGCACGTGTGCGTCCCAGCCACCCCCCCAAGTCCAGGCAGGGCTCTGGGCAGCCAGGGAGCAGCGTCTGGAGCCCTGATGGGCCCTGTCCGTCCAGATGGTCACCATCGCGACAGCACTCAGGTGACGAGGCTGGCTGGCCTGGGTGGGTCAGTGGGACAAGGATCGGCCCATCCCCAGGTCCCCCACATCCCAGAGGGAGGAGTGGGCCCCGCACAGTGGCCGCATTGGCGTCAGCGCAGTCTGCATGCCCTCCGCCGCACCTGATCCACAGCTTTCCTCGTGTTGCCCGCACGGTAGAAAGGGGCGTCCGTCACCTAGAGTCCCACCCAGTGCCCTCTGCCCGCCCTGGGCTCGGCTTCTGTGCACCCTGCCCCGGACCCCAGCCCACTCCATCCCCGCCTCCCGCTTCAGTCGCCACTGCCCAGAGCTTCATGATGTGCCTGCCTGGCCTATTGTATTTTATTTGTTTGTTTTGTTTTTCATACCAGGGATCGAACTTGTGTCCTTGCACTTGTGGGGCAGGTGCTGGAACCACTGAGCTAAATCCCCAGCCCTGGGCTATTATATTTTAACTTTTAGTTTTCATTTATTTTGATTGCTTTTTTTTTTTTCGGTTTTGGTTTGGGCTTTTTGGTTTGGTTTGGTTTGGTTTGGTACGGCGGATCAAACTCAGGTCCTTGCACTTGCAAGGCAGGGAGCAGAACCACTGAGCCAAATCCCTGGCCCACCCTTTTTTTTTAGATTTTTTGAGACAGTCTCACTCTGTAGTTAAGGCTGGCCTTGAATTCGAAGTGATCCTCCTGCTTCAGCCTCCCGAGCACTGGGATCAGGTGTGCACCAGCATGCCTGGCTGCCTTGTCATTTCTTCCTCTATTCCTTTTCAGTAAACATGAGCTTTTAGAGGAGCCTTAGGTGTAGAGAAAATTGAGCAGAGAGCACTCAGAGTTGGAAGTACGCTCTGTCCCTTTCTTCCACAGTGAGATCTAAGCAGGTGTGCATGCCAGAATGGCACGTTGTCTTGGTTCCCAAGCACTACATCAAGGACCCAGCATTCTGCATGCAGGAAACCTGGCTGGGGAGCGGCACCTGGAGAGGAGTGAGGGTAGGACCCTGGCCAGGTGTCCTGACCCAGGCCGTGGGTTCAGTGGCGGGTATGTAGAGTGCTCATTGGATCTGAACATGGTAGCATATGCCTTTAATCCTTCCACTCAGGAGGCTGAGGCAGGAGGATCAGCACAAGTTGGAGGCCAGCCTAAACTACAGAATGCAACCCTGTCTCGAACAGAAAAAGTACTATGGAGTACAGGGCAGGTTGCACCATTTTGCAGAGAGCAAGACTGAGGCACCGGCTGCCCGCACTGAGCCCCTCTCCTCCGTCTCTGCAGGTTCACCTACGGCCACGCGGGCACCATCTACAAAGACTTTGTGTACATCTCGGGCGGCCACGACTACCAGATCGGCCCGTACCGCAAGAACCTGCTGTGCTACGACCACCGCACAGACGTGTGGGAGGAGCGGCGGCCCATGACCACGGCGCGTGGCTGGCACAGCATGTGCAGCCTGGGCGACAGCATCTTCTCCATCGGCGGCAGCGATGACCACCTAGAGTCCATGGAGCGCTTCGACGTGCTGGGCGTGGAGGCCTACAGCCCGCAGTGCAACCAGTGGACGCGCGTGGCACCGCTGCTGCATGCCAACAGCGAGTCGGGCGTGGCCGTGTGGCAGGGCCGCATCTACATCCTCGGGGGCTACAGCTGGGAGAACACGGCCTTCTCCAAGACCGTGCAGGTGTACGACCGCAAGGCCGACAAGTGGAGCCGCGGGCCCGACCTGCCCAAGGCCATCGCCGGCGTGT
>NW_022900944.1:46083376-46092970 GCF_012274545.1 Fukomys damarensis
GGCCTGCGTGTGCGCCCTCAAGCCGCGGCTGGAGGACAAGAAGAAGAAGGGCAAGGGCAAGCGGCACCAGGACCGTGGCCAGTGACCCGTGGCCACCCACACCCTGGTGGCTCCTGGTGCCCGGGACGCACCCTGCGCTCCTTAGCGCTTCTTTTCACTTTAATAACTCCTGCCATCTCTCCAATGTCACAGCCACCAGTCAACGTGGACTTTACTCCGTGTCCTGCTTGAAGAATCACACTGGGACCGGGACAGTCAACGTGCCTGAGCGCCCGCGTGGGCTGCCTCCCGCCGTGGCAGATGCACGAGGGCTCGGGCCAACCCAGGAGCAGCTCGCACCTGAGGGACACAGCAGTTTCTACAGTGAAACTCGGTGCCTTAAAGGGACATTTCGGTTCAGCTTTGAAGAGTAATAGATTCCTGGGCTCCACCTCAAAATTGTCAGATAGGAAACCACCAGGGAAAGAGCCAGGCGTGGCAGCGCATACCTGTAATCCCAGCACCTGGGAGGCCGAGGCAGGAGGATCACCATGCATTGGACTTTAGCCTGAACGACAGAGCGAGACCCTGTCTCAAAAAACCCAAAATAAATAAAACTTCCAGGGAAGCCCCAAGACTGTATTTCCACCAGTTTCTTGAGCTTGGAGCACTGGCCATGTTTGGCAGTCGCTGACAAGGCTTCAAGTGAGGACACACACTGGGTGGACAGTCGGATGAAGGACAGGGACTTCCTTCAGGGTGCTGCTGCTGCTGTTTCTGTCCCTGTATCGTGGCTGGGCACCTTTCTGAATTGTGAAAAGTAACAGGTAATGAGAAAAAGAAGGGGAGATGACATGATGCTCTTTATAAACATTATTCTGTTAGTTTTTTTGCCCTGAACCTCCTGGCTCTCATACCGATGTATGGAGTTCCCCAGATCTACATTTATTTCTCAGGAAAGGAAGGGTGGATGCTTTGTTCCCTCTGGCTGCAGCCCCTGAAGAGTGAGGGCTCTGCAGACAGGACCAGGCCTGCCTGTGTCCCTCATCCCCTGAAAGACAGGGCTCCTCCTGGTGACAGCGTCCTCGCATAGGCTCCTTGCTGGTGGGCAGCCTCCCGTCCAGTGCCCCTCCCAGTGCCTGGACTGCTTCGGGAGGCCCTGACTGAGAGCTGTGGGGAGGGCGACCCAGGGGGGCAGCAGTGATCTATACCCAGCAGGGGTCTGATCTCAAGGAGGAGATTAATGTGAACAACAACAGCCGAAGAAAACCACGCCCACTTCCACTGCTCCTCTGCCCGTGGGGCCGACTTGGTTTGGATCATCAGATGCCCTCATACGCCAGATGGGCGGCTGGGGAGACAAAAGCCTCCGTGCCCAGACACTGCCAGTGTCACTAGTGTGCAAGCAGTGTACGTGTTCAATCACCTGCATGTGGCAGTCCCCAGAGGCTTTGAGACTGCAAGGAGTTCTGTGAGGCACCTAACCCGGCCAGAGAGCTCAGCTCCTTCAGCCTGAGTGTGTTGAAGGCTCTGAGAAGGCCTGCATTCCCTGCTAGCCGCCTAGCCAGCTTTTCCAAACAGCCGTGAGCCTTGCGTTTCCTTCCTCCTCCCAGACCTCTGCAAAAGGCGTTTCTGTAGAGAGTTGACTGAAGGCCCAGCAGAGGGCGCTGTGAGATCTTCACCCCAGCTTGGCTAGGCCTTTGCCCTGGACTCAGAGCAGCTGGCACACATAGGGTGGCCCTGACCCCACGAGAGGCGAGCCCCCAAGTTTTAGCCTAAGCCCATTCTCCCTGCTTTTGCTGCTGGAGCCTGCCTGGGGCAGCTCTGGCCTCACTCCTGATTTTCTGGTGCCTTGTGGGAGAGGCAGCTTGGGGCCATGAATGCGGCTAGTGACAGCTAGGTGTTTCAGAGGCGCAGGACTTGTGGGATGCCTGGGTCAGCTCTGCTGCCTGGGCTTCAAAGCTGGAAATCCACTGTGCTATGCTCTCCAGCTGGGGTGAAATGGTGGACAGAGCGGCAGGCTGGGCGGAAGCTGGTAGCCTTCAGGAACGCGCAGTTGGTTGGGCTACTGTGGCAGCCAACCAGTCTCACAAAAACACGTCTGCCATTACAGTAAATTGTCCATAGTCCCAGCACTCAGGAGGCTGAGGCAGGAGGATTGTTTGGAGTTGGAGGCCAGCATGGGCTGCATAGTGTGTTCAAGGCCAGCCCGAACTACACAGCAAGACCCTGTCTCAACAAAAAACCATAACCTGTCTGTGCTCTGAGTTTCTTGGAGCTATGAGAACACCTGGATTGTTTTTCCTTGATCTTTCAAAATCAGGATGGCTTTTATTCAGGGTTTAATTGCTCTTGTTTTTAAAGGAATTAAAAGTTATAGCTTTATATTAGCTGTAGGTTCAGTCCTCGCCTGAGTTGGAGCCTTGTTTGTGTAAGACATGAATGTGGTAATAAAAGCGACAAACAGTGGAAAGTGAAAGGGTGCTGGCTACCTGCAGAGATCTGCTTCAAGCATGTATCGAGGGGTCAGATGTAGCACGCACCTATAGTCCCAGCTACTCAGGAGGCTGAGGCAGGACGATCTGCTTGAGCCCAGGCATTTGGGGTCAGCTTGGGCAGTACAGCAAGAATCATCCCCCAGAAATTCTCGCCCGGCAGTTTTAACATTCTGCCATTTTGTCAAGGCTGCCAGGCAGGACTTTAATCGATCAGGGCAGAGCCATGTGTGTATATCTGTATCCTGCATGCCCCTCTGCCTCCCCTGAGCCATTCAGTGACCTAAGGGCACTTTGCAGGGCCTCCAGAAGCTAACTTTGGGGGAGCAAATGCCAGGGAGCAGTGGCGTCCATCTGAGGCCAGGGGCTGTGCCCTGAGTTCGGGGGAATTAACCGCGTGGTTCCCAGTTCCCAGCCCTACGCCAAGAGGGACCTTTCAGCACGGTGCGGCTGCAGCCAGGCCTCCTGGTGTCTCCGGGGTGCCGCTGCACACAGGACAGTGGCTGGCATCGGCCCCAGCTTAGTCTTCTGCAGCATACATGGGCAGCGGCATAGATGCCTAGGCACCTGACCCTGCACCTGTCACACCTGGCTGTTTTTAGAGTTTTTTGAAATGTTTTGATACTTTTTGATACAATTTGCTAATCTCCATTTTGTAGTCTGCCTGCCAGGGCCCCCACCTCACCCCCTGTGCTCGGGGATTTGTCTGGATGAGCAGCGTCCTGTGGTCAGGACCAGGACTCGCCTCTGTGGCCTTGGCCTCAGTGATCTCTGTGGCTGAGCTAAGGCTACGTGGAGCTGCGAGTGGTCTCTCCTAGGCCTGGTAGCTCAGAGGACAAGGGACACCCTTCTGAGGGCCTGAGTGGCCTGCATGGCTGCCTCCACGCTGTGTGGCACTGGAGGGACACCCACGGGCTGGCCACATGTCCCTGTCTCGTGGGCCATCTCTCCAGCAGCAAATGGCCAGGTCTGGTCTGTTCCCTTCCACCCCATCTTTTAAATAAAAGCAGTGAGTCCCATGGCAATGGAGAGACACTGTCCTCAGCAGGAGGGGTTGTTCATTTCTTTTTGTTTACGTGGATGCAGTCAATGGTTTCTGAGGGGGCTGCGATGTCAAGAAATTCTCCTTCAGTTGCCTTAGCTAAAAGAGTTGAATGAATGCACACATTTTGGTGGGGTAGGGACAGTGTGTAGGGACAGAGTCCTCTTAAGAGCAGCACCAGCTTGTGGAAGTTACTGGAAAGCCGTGGTCAGGATTCCTGGTAGGCAGAGGAGGGTTAGCTCAAGGGCTGTCCCTTTTTAAATTAGTTACTTTGATGATTAACTCATTGTTTCTGTTCTAGTTACTAATGTCACTAAAATCTGGAATCTGCATTTCATTTGTTGCATTTTGTATTTGTAATTTTATGACAAAGTTTTGTGTCTTCCTCTTAATTAATTTTCTGCACAATGCTTTTTTTGGCTTTGATTTTAATTCCATACAGAATATTCAATTCTTGCAAACACATTAAAATAATTTGCCTGCTAGGGTATGGTTTATTTTATAATTACATTCCTAGTCTCGTGTGGTTATTGTAACGATCTCTATTTTCTCTGCCTTTATGAAAATGAACCCCTTATACGTGAAGCCCAAATATCACTTTAAAATGAATCAAATTCCCTTTTAGTGTTATGGGAGGCTGGGACAGTTTGATTCTGCTTTTATTATGCTCCTAATTACTGTGTTTATCTAGGAATTTCATTCAGATCTTTGATTGCAGCCCTGAGTCCCTGTGACCTGAAATGAAACTGTTTGCTTAAATTTGTGTCAGTGGGGTAATTTGATTTGAAAAGGAAAATAGGAGCCAAAAAAGACATGGTCTCTGACAGTGATGGGTTTCCTTTATCTGGAAGGAGCAGGAGCAGTTGTATGGGGACAGAGGCGCCCTGTTCCCCACGCCTTGGGAGAGGGGGCGACTGCCTGCCAGGGGGGCTTGGCAAGGCCACCTGCAGACCTGGAAACCCAGGTAGAGTCTGTCACAGGCCACCCGGCCAGCACTGGTCGCCAGTTGCTGAATTTCTCACCTGGGTCCATTTCTGCCTCTGAAGACCATGGGAGTGCGGACCTCGGGAGCACCGTCCCCAGTCCTGACCAGCATGAGGCCTGGCCACAGTTGGCTTTGCTCTTGGGTTGTATCACGTTCTCTGGAGCACACAGGACCCGCAGTAAAGGGCTTGGACAGAGGCAGCCCCTTTGAGGGAAGGGGTTGTAGGACGGAAGGAAAGCTGGAGCTGGAGTGGAGTGCTTTGTCCTTAGCCAAGTAACAGGTTGGATGCCAAGCAATGTGTAAAGCAATAACCATTTCCAGTGCCAAGCATCCCGGGCGTCAGCTGGGCCCGGCTTACAGCTCTGATCACGGCGCCGATAGTACACGCAGGAGGCTCCTCTGGGCCGGCTGGAAGGACAGTCAGCTGCTCTCCGCTCCAGCCCCAGCTCCTCACCCCCCTCGACCCCTGCCCATGTGCGTTGGACAGAGGGGCAGTGTGACGAGGGGATGCTGTCAGCCCAAGGCCAGCCGGGGCCTGCGGGGGAGGCCACTGTGGCCCTGGCTGGAGTCCAGAGGGTCAAGGGCTGCCTCGGGACACCAGAGACACGGCCACCCTGGCACTCACCGCCTCTGACCAACCCCAGAAAGACTGGGCCAGGACCAAGCTGTTCCCTGCACTCGGTGCCAGTCTTCTGACTGGAACGCACGGAAGCTGGAGCTCGATGTCAGGCTTCTAGCAGGAGAGCAAGTGGGGCCGCCTGGTCAGCCACCAAAGACAAAAAGACGGCAGCAATGGCCTCTTGGACCACTGTCCTCTTGTTCTTGAAGCAATCGGTTCTGCTTGCAGGATGTATCTTTTTTTGTCCCCTCAAAGCACCCTTTTCCCCTTGAGCACTTCTCCTTTTTCTTATTTCTGCCCTAAAATAAATGATAATTTTTCAAATAAAGACTGCCCAGACCCACACTGGGTGCAGGAAGGGAAGCCCTTGGCCTCGCCGTGCCACTGCCAAGTCTGTTGTCACCTTGCCACAGGATGCAGGCCGGGTCGGACCAGAGGGGCGGAGCTTGGAGCCGCAGTCACCTGGCACTGGCGGGTGGTGCCACGCCCACTTCCCGGGGCTCCGCCCACAGCTTTCAATCCCGACCAATCGTGACGCGCCTCTGTGGAGCCCAGCTGGGTGGTGCCACATAGCGCTAAAGCCCTGAAGTCGGGGTGTGTGTGACGTCTAGATAGCAGGGAAATTTTTTATTTTTAACGGCTTGGGCGGAGGAGCAGGAGGCTCGGGGAGGGGAGAGGGGCGAGGTGTAGCCGGAAGCTTCCAGACGCCCCGGGGAAGAAGAGCACGGCGGCCGGCTCGCCCTCTCGTCTACACTCAGGCCTGGTGGCTGAGGGCGCAGCCGCTTAACTACGTCTTCTGCTTTTGTGGGGGCAGTCGGGATACGAGTGGCATCTCTTCCTGTGGAGGGGAGGCCACTGCCGTGGGACCGGACGCCTGGCGTCAGAGCAGCCCGGGTCCACCTGTGTTTGGACGCTGCGCCCAAGGCCACGTGTCCCCACCTTGCCCCTTGAGCCTGGTGGGAAGTTGAGGTCACCAAGTCTCGCCTTGGGAGGGGGCTGTGAGACACACGTGGCGCAGCAGCAGCGCTAACCACCCAGGGACTGAAGCCTCAGCACCGTGAGGCAAAAAATCATTTCCTTGTGTGTGGGGGCGTGGAGGTACTGGGATCCAACCCAGGACCTTGGCACAGAGTACACCCCGACCCCCTTTTTTAAATTTCTGAAACAGTTGTGCTAAGTTGCCATAATGGGATCAAACTTGTGATCCTCCTGCCTCAGCCTTCCAGAATACTAGGAGTACAGGTGTGCTACCATGCCTGCTACCAGTTTCTCTTTTTAAATTGATTTAACTCAGGTTTTTGCTACAGTAATAGAAAGCTGACAACACAAGCTTCTATGTTCTTTCTCTTAAAAATTAACATACAAACTGGACATGGTGGTGCACACCTGTAAATCCCAGCACTTGGAAGGCTGAGGCAGGAGGATCACAGCAAATTGGAGGCGGTCTAGGCTACGTAGTGAATTCGAGGCCAGCCTGGACTACGGAGAGACCTTGTCTCAAAACAACAACAACAAAATTAAAGCAGTATCTCAACCCATCTTTGAGTTCTGCTGGTGTCCTAAGGTTGCCAGCTACAGGGCAGACTGCCCTGTGGGACTCCTCTATTCTTGGGCCCGAAGCCAGGAAGAGGGAGGGGTTCAGGGCAGTGTGAGCATGGGGCCCAGGGTGTCCTCCCCCTGGGGGCACAGTGGAGCAGCTGACTCAGCCACAGCAGCCTCTTGACAACCTGTGGGAAATGAAGACTCCAGTCCCATCCTGGGTGACCTAGGCAGCCACTCTGGGGTGGGCTGAGCCAGGCATGCTTTTGCAAACCCTCCCAGTGACCGATCCGATGTGTGCTCAAGTTGGACAGCCACTGCTGTCCAGAGGCAGCTGTACCCTCTTCCCCAGCCTCTCAGGGCTGAGCCCCTGCCCATCAGCCTGCCTGGTTTATTCTGGCCAAATCCTGAATGCCAGGCTCCCCCAGGTCAATCACAGGCTGCTGCTGATACCAAAACTCCCAGCTGGGGAAGGCAGGAAAGGCCAGCGTCCCCTCAGCAGGGCCTGCACTGCCCTGCTGGTGGAGGAGGCAGGAAGCCTGGGCCCCTGCATGAGGCTGCAGCATCCGCTGGCTCTGTGGCCTCACTGTGTCCCAGATCAGATTCATCCCTCAGGGGCCCAGTGTCCAGGATGATAAAAATATAGACTCCTGTGCACAGAGCGTGGTTTCCAGATCAGCAGTGCTGTGGGCCTCTTGTTCCAGGTTGAAACCCAAGAGCCCCAGGTTCCACCCAGAGCTCACCGCTGGCCGGCATCAGCCGAGGCCCTGTTCTGTGTCTCCTGTCCCGGGCTGGGAGCTTGGGGATGGGGACGGCCCAGGGCGGTGAGTCAAGGTCTGCAGCTTATGGCTTCCTTCCGCTGTGTCACAGCCTCCCGGACCAGGTGATTTCCCCATAACACCCAGGCTCCCTGTGACCTGGCAGGAGCTGGCCAGAGCTGCTCTGCTCAAGGTCTTTTTCCCCTAGGCAGACGTGGCCTAAAGAACTTCGTGGTCACAGAATGTCTGGGAACCTCAGGAAGCAATGTCTCCTGGTGGACAGAGGGCATACATTCACCACAATCACGTAGCACAGCTGCTCAATGGCTCCCATGTAGAACCAGGTGGAGGGGCACACACCTGTAGTCCCAGCACTCGGGAAGCTGAGGCAGGAGGATCGCCATGAGTTCGAGGCTAGGCTACACAGTGAGTTCAAGACCAGCCTGGAACACATAGCAGGACCCTGTCTCAAAAAACAAAAAACAAAAACAGAAACAAAAATAACACACCCATTTCAGTTTGCTGAAACCGGGATCTCCTGTACTTCTTCGGCCCTGGGCTCCTACCCTGTTTTCTCTGTCGGTAACTCGGAGCAGTTCGTGAACATGCAGTCTTGGGAAGCGGGAAGCTGGGGGTTCCTGTGTCCCCCTAGCTCTGATGAGTCGGTGATTGTCCTGTCATCCACGCCCAAAGCCGCATAAATCGGCCAGGAGGATGCTCAGCAGCCTGTGTAGCGCAGACCCCTGGGCATAGCACGTTGGTGTTGCAGTGGAGAACCCTGATCCGGCTGGGGCAGCAGCCTGGCTCCTTCTCTGTATCAGCCCGGCCAGGCCACAGCCCCCCACCCCCACCTCAGCCCTCACCCTAAGGTGCCTGAGCACGTGTTGCTGGTGGACTGGAGTAAAGCGGGCTGCCATCCTGACACTGGCAGCCTCATCCTACCCGAGAACCCGGCCTGTCCTCCTAGAGCTACGAGGGCTCTGCTGGCAGCAGCCTGGAGCTGGAACAATCGTGTAGGCTCTTGCCTGAGTCACCAGTTGGCTGGGCAGCCAGACAGATGCTGGACTTGCCAGGAGCCCATAGTTGAGGGAGCCGTGTGTGTGTGTGTGTGTGTGTGTGTGTGTGTGTGTGTGTGTAGGTGCGCATGCGCATTTGGCACTGGGGGTTGACCCCAGGGCCTTTGCACTGAGCTACATCCGCAACCTTTTTTTTTTAGAATTTTAAGACAGGGTCTTGCTAAGTCACAAACTTGCAATCCTCATTCCTCAGCTTCCCATAATGCTGGGATTACAGGTATGCACCACCACAGCAAGCTCTGAACTGATTATTTACAACCAGTTTATCTCTACATGTATATCTACATCCGTGTTAGCTTTCCCTTACTGTGGCAGAACATGTGAGACAGATAACTTCTAAGTAGGAAAGGGTTACTACTTACAGTTCTCTGGAAGTCTGCTTTTGGGTTGGTGCCACAGCAGCATGCTGGGAGCTGGAGATAAAGGAAGCCCACGCCTGGGGCAACTGGGAGGCAGAAAGGAAGAGAGGGTGGACTCAGGGGCCTAATCTCCCTCCAATACCACCCCATAGCCACGCCCCCGTGGCCCCACCCCTTGAGTCCCAGGGGTGCTTCCACACATGCGCCTTGGGGAACAGACGTCATCCAAACTATCAGGAGGGTAGCGGGGCGCACACCTCTGAGGCAGGAAGACTGTCCAGTGTTCAAAGCCAGCCTGAGCTACATAGCAAGACTCTGTCTCAAAAACAAAATAAAATATTAAATGAAAAGTTCCAGAAATTAAGAATTCATAAGTGTTAACTTTCATTAGAGTACATTATTACAATTGTTTCCATATATGAGGGGTTATTGTTGATCTCTGAGAGTGCAAATGTATCGGGTGCTCGTGCTAGGGACACGTGACAGGGACGGCTCCGTGATATGGGGGTCTTAGCCATCCAACAGGGGCCCTGGGACGTCCCCAGATAAGGGGCAGAATGGGGGGGTGGCTTGCATGTGGGCACAAGGCTGTGCCACGGGGCTTAACTGGGAGCAGGCAAGGCCGGGCCTGGGGCCCCGAGGGCTGGAGAAGAGGCCCCTGGTGTGCCCCGCGGGGACTTCGGCCAGGGGACATTCGCCTTGGGGAGGCGCGGAGCCGCTGAGCTAGCAGAAGGGCCTAATT
>NW_022900944.1:46093087-46102702 GCF_012274545.1 Fukomys damarensis
GACTCGGCCCAGGGGACATTCGCCTGGGGGGGGCGCGGAGCCGCTGAGCTAGCAGAAGGGCCTTGCCGGGGTCAGCGGGCCTCGGTCATCGGCACCTGGCACGAGGCAGGGACAGAGGCTGGGCCGTCGCTGCCACCACGGATGACAGCGCCCCCCCCCCCAGGCTGGGGCAGCTGCCTCCTGCGAGAAGCCCGCTGTCCACCTGCTCTGCAACTCGGTCCTGGCCAATGCCGGTGTCGCTGGGAGGACACAGAAGCCACGTGCACAAGAGCGTGACCCACAGTGACCAGAGAGCGATCGGAGTGATCTGCACACCCGGACATGGCGGGCAGGACAGAGCCAGCATCTGAGCAGAGTGCCCGGGGAAGAGCTTTGCTTTCTTTTTTCTTTTTTTCTTTTTTTTTGGTACCAGGGATCAAACTCAGGCCCTTGCACTTGCGGGGCAGGCGGTGGCTCCACTGAGCTAAATCCCCAGCGGGAGCTTTCTTTTTAATAAAGTCTCAGGAAGAGCAAGAACACAGACACCAGAAATCTATCCTACCTATCCCTCCCCTCTTCTTTCTTGGGCAGTAAGAAGTGCCAGGTTTTCTGTGCATGATCGAATTAAATGAAAGCCTCAGCATTGTATTAAAATAGTAAGAAAACATTGCCAGGCACGGGGGCACGAGTCTGTAATCCCAGGACTCGGGAGGCTGAGGCAGGAGGATCACTGTGAGTTGAAAGCCACGCTGGGCTATGTATCGAGACCTTGTCTCCAAAAAGAGCAAATTAAAAATAAATAAATAATATTTAGAAGAAATCTAGAGGTTATACCCTAAAAGGCCAACAGTGTTCATCTTTGAGTACAGTGGTTTTTCCTACCGGCCTCTCCAACTCCCCACATTGAGTTTGTACCGTAGGTGGGACAGAGCCTCGGCCCCTGCCTCTGGCCCTCCCCAGCTTGTCCAGCCCTAGCTATTGTCAGCCCCCCCATCCACCCAGGAGGCCACATCCCTGGAAGTCACCTCGGAAATGACTGCACCACTGGCGTAGCCATGGCACCAACCCCAGTGTGGTCGCAGGTGCAAGTCGGTTTTACCGCGTTTAATCACACAGCTCGCGGAGCAGGGTAATTACCTACCCGGTGGCAATTACACTTCCATCATTTCTACGCTTCCACTAAAAGGCGGCATCTTACATTGGAAAGAAACAAATTGTGGCTTAAGCCAGTCGACAGATGCCTTCCTGTCGGGAGGCCCCAGAGGGATGGAGGCGCCCCACCGCTGACTCAACACTCCCCGTGCCTCACGTGACACACAGGCACCCCGACACCTGCTCTCTCAAAACGTATTCTCAGAAAATTGCCACTGCTGGCTGAGGGGCAGAGCGAGGGGTGAAGCCCAGGAGTGGTTAGTGCAGAAGCCAGGACCTCAGCCCCACACGGCAAGCGCCGCCATGGGAATAACATTTCCTGTCCTCCCCTTTCACATCAGCCGGCACAGCCCATGACTCCAGCAGCCCTCAGCTCTTTCCTGTTAGCCTTCTCCTCCACAGCAGCCTATGAAGTGGGGCTTATTTGAGAAGCTTGTGATGTTCTCCAGCTTCAGGTATGGCTGTATCGAGGAGACCAAGTTTCTACAGCCTGGGACTCAGGCACAGTCTCTTACCTAACTACAAATTTGTAGCGTAATGTCAGAGAAATCTTGACAATCCAGCTGGGTGAGGTGGCACATGCCTATAATCCCAGCACTTGGGGCTGAAGCAGGAGGATCATCACACTGAGCTCTGTCCCCAGCCCTTTTTTATTTTTTAAATGTTGAGACAGGGTCTCACTAAGTCACTAAGTTGTCCAGGGTGGGCTCAAACTTGCAACCCTCCTGCCTCAGCCTCCTAGGTGTGCACTGGCCTGTGTCAAAGACACTGGTAGCTGGAGGGTGGCTTTACTCCCTGCCTGGGAGTTATATTCCATCCCCTTGTCCCTCTGTCTTACCTTCACTGTTTCCCCCATGTTCATAGAAAAGAAACCTACCTGCCCACTCGAGTGATGTCCTCAACCTGTCCCAGAGCCTATGCTCCAAACTGTTGGTGCCGAAATTCAGTGACCCCTGCCCCAGATGGCAGCACACAGACCTCTGCCCTGCTCCCGAGGTTGCCAGTCCTGCAGTTCTAGCTGGAGCCCAGACACTGGCCTTTCTAACCTCTTCCAGGGGATGAAGAAGACATTCCAGGCTGGGAGCCCAGCCAGTGCAAAGGTCCCGGGGCAGGACCTCCTGGCCTGGTGTGCCAGGAGCCTGGGAGAGAGGAGGAGCGGAGAAAGCAGAGCCAGTCTGTGAGGCCTCAAAGTCAGCAAGCATGAGCTGAGCAGTGGGAACTGGTCAGGGACTGGGCTGGCATTGAGTCTGCAATGACAGGAGAGCCCATGCATCCCCCGCCAGAGCAAAGTCACCACCCTCAGAGCTTTGACAAAACCCCTCCCTGTCTCCTGCTCTGTGTCATCGGCACGGCATGCCCACCTTTGTGGGGACCCTGGGGTGATGCCCCATGCAACACGCCGTGATGGTGAAAAGCAGGAGTCAGCCATACACACTGAGTGCGCACAGTCTGGGCCAGAGCAGTGATTCACACCTGCGCTCCCCCTGCTCAGGTGGCTGAGGCAGGAGAATCACTTAGGCCCAGGAGTTCAAGGCCAGCCTGTCCAATGTAATGAGACCTCATCTCAGAAAAATAAAGGTATCTAGAGCCAGCCTGTCTGTACTTCCCTGAGGACATTTCGTATACACTCAAGCATCCTGCGTCTAGACTGATGCTTGCTTGTGGTGGGGATTCTGCCACAGTTACTGCTCCTGTTGTGGAGACAAAGCCACACAGGAGGAGCGGTTTACTTCAGATCACAGTCTGTGGAGCCGGCTCCAGGCAGGACAGCACGGCAGAGGGGAGCAGTCCACAGCAGGGTAGGCAGGAGGCCGGGAAGCAGCAGCCCCCCTTTCCTGTGCTTCCCACCCAGGTTGCACACCTGTTGGTTGGTGCCACCCACGCCCAGGGTGGGGTTTCCCATTACCCACACCCCGAATCAGGCTAAACCAATAGGTGGTCTAATCCAGCACCACACCCCTTAATCCACATTCACACACCTGTTGTTTGTGTCCACGAGCTGAACAAAGGTTCAGGAGCTCGGACTGCAGGGCCAGGCAAGCAATCACCAAGCAGGCTCCGGAAGGTTTCTGGAACACTTCCACTTTTAATAAGTTCAGCCAGCAATTATGAAGTTTTGAAAGAGGGAGTGGCAAAGGGGGAGTGATATATTTGGCTTAACAGGATGGCTTATTGGAGTGTCCTTGGACGGGCGATGGAGGCGTCCAACTAGGGGGGACGGGCGAGGCCCTAGCCGGACATAGATAAGGCTCAATGCACGAGCTAGGCCTCTACTAGTGTGCTAGGAGACATACGTGCAGGGCACTTGTCCCAGCCAGACTTGTACCCCATCTGCACACACCCACGATCCAGCTACCTCTGAAAAGCCCCACCCGAGAGCCTGAAGCTTTGGAGGGACATCTAGACACAAGCCACAACTGGTTCCTTCCTTCCTTCCTTTCTTTCTTTTTTTTGGACACAGGGTCTCAATATGTTTTCCAGGCTGTCCTTGAACTCACTCTGTAGCCCAGGCTGTCCTTGAACTTGTGGCGATCCGCCTGCCTCAGCCTCCCAAGTGCTGGGCTGACAGGCATGCGCCCCCACACCCTGCTAGGACTCCGTTCACTTCTGTCCAGTGGACACATAAGTGAACCGAGAAATGAGGGACGCACACAAGGGGTCGACCACAGGCCTGGCAGCTGGAGGTCCCTTCAGTGCCGACCCGCCCCAGCTGGCTGCCCAGACACCCGGACCCCATCCCTAGCTCCGCTGCAGGTCGCAGGGGTCACTGCTGGGAGTCTGGGTGGAGAGGAGACTTAAGGAAGGCCGCCATGTTCCCTGATCTGTGTGGCAGAAAGGCCCCTTCTGTGCCAGTTGACCACGGATGAGCTGTTTCCAATGGGCAGAAAGGAGAGGTCGCAAGGTGAGCGGCCTGGAACATGAGAGGTGAGCACATGGCAGGGAGTGTTATGGCTGCACCACAACCCTGGCCCCTCACGTCCTTTCTGTCCTGGAAACAGAAGGGAGGCGAACACACAAGAAACCAAGCCCCAGAAAATCAGCCCATTCCCCCAGGGGTCCTGTCTGCGTTGAGCGCTGAATAAAGAACTGAATTCCAGACCAATGGTGTAGCTTACATTTTCCCTTTAAATTTTGCTTTTTCTTTTTTGAGCCAGAGTCCTACAGTGTAGCCCTGGCTGGCATCAAATTTGCAGGGATCCTCCTGCCTCAGCCTCCCAGGCGCACCACCATGCAGAGCGTTTACTCCCTTTCTTTAGCAGACTCACCCCCCACCAGAGTCCTAAAACAGCTGTGTCGGAAAAGGAGCTGGTGCCTGGGCGGGGACAGGTGAATCTCTGTGCTCTGCCACTGGCAATGGTAGGGTGAGATAAAATGAGGGCAGCCGGTCCCTCTAGCACCTCAGCCCTCAACCAGTGACAGGGCTTTTGCTTTTATCACTAATTATTATTCATAGCGGGATGGGGGACTGAACCCATGGCCTTTGCATTGAACTACACCCCCAGTGTACCCCCACCCATTTTCTTTCGAAACAAGGCCTTACTGAACTGCCCGGGCTGGGCTCCAACCTGTGAATCTTTCTGACCCGACCTCCCAATCCTGGCTGGGATGACAGGAGTGCACCAATATGCCTGACACTGAGCTGAGTTCTGATATCAATGTTTAAAAATAATTATATAAATGTTGGCATGGTGGGGCACGCCTGTGATCCCAGCACTCAGGAGGCTGATGCGGGAGGATCTCTGCGAGTTCCAGACCAGCCTGTGCTGCACAGTGAGGCCCTGCCTCAAAAGACCAACAAAACAGGAGGAGCGGAAGGGGAAACAAGACCAGGGCCTACTGGCTCTGTCTCCCAGTGCTGCCTTAGGCAGCGTGAGCCTGGGAAACCTCATGGGCCTCCGGTTTTGTCAGAATACAGACAGGGCTTAAGGTGCCCCGAGGGAGCCTGGTCCTGCCAAGCCCCAGGCTGTGGCCTTGGCCTTCAGGACCCTGTCCCTCATTCTTGCTCCTGGCAGCCAGGGAGGTTCAGCCAGCTGCTCTCATGTCTCTGAGGCATCTGGCCCGGGGCCTCCTGGCCTCCCCGGAGTCTCTCTGCAGTGCAGCCTCTGCCTGCTGGGCCTCCAGGCTCCCGCTTCTCCAACACTCCGGGCTCCATGGTTAATAAAAGCCTGCTGGGTGTGCTTCTTTTTTCCTTTTTATCTTCAAATATTTTAAAGCAGATCCCGACATCACATCATTTCCTTCTCTACATCTCTCAGAGCAAGAAGGGGCCTGGGGGGGTGGTAAACAACCATGATCTCAGCACTCTGGGAGGCTGAGGCAGGAGGGTCTCAAATTCAAGCCTAATCTGGACAATTCAGCAAATCAGTGAGACCCTGTCTCAAAATAAAAAATAAAAAAGACCGGGACATACCTCGGGCAAAGGCCCTGGATTCAATTCCCGGTACCAGAAAAAAGAAAAAACAAACAAGAAGTTATATTTTCTTGTAAATCCCAATGCCCATATTGCACCTAACACTTATTGTTAAAATAATTCTGTGGTGTGCTCTAGGCCTTACCTAGCCTGGGGCAGGTGCTTATTAGGAATGCCTTTTCTGGGTACTTGTTTTGACTCAGTTTCCACATAATAGCCTGCATTTGGCAAGTCTTTCAAAGTTCTGGCTGCTATTTATCCCACATTTCCCCCTTTGAATAAGATGTGCTCTGAAGATATTGCTGATCGACTGTCCAGTCCACATATGTTCACTGGGGGAACAGGTTTAATAGAAACATAGATGGCCAGAAGGATTCAGTAGGTGGCTTTCTTGGTACGAGGGGTTGAACTCAGGACCTTGTGCTTGCAAGGCAGGTGGTGGAACCACTGAGCTAAATCCCCTGCCCCGAATCTACTTTTAAAGTCTCACTCTTCTCCCCTTATAAAGGGCACAGCCTCAGTCTCACTGGCTGCCTTTGATTCCAGCCCCCACGTATGACCACCTTGCTGGGATTTGTGAGAATTAAACGAGGATATTCGTTCAACAAATATTTTGTTTCTTGGTACCAGAGATCGAACTTAGGACCTTGCATTTGTGAGGCACGCAGCAGCACCACTGAGCTAAATCCCCGGCCTAACAAATGTCTTTTGAGTAGCGGCCAAGTACTTAGCACCAATCTAGGTGTTGGAGAAACTTCAGGGAACAGGAGCACGCAGTGGGCTTCCCAGGGCTTGGATCCCAGGTGGAAGAGCAGACCGTACACTCATAAAATCAGATCGATCAGCGGCTGAGTGTAGTGGCACAGGCCTGTAAGCCCAGTACTTTGGGAGACTGAGGCAGGAAGATGGCACGTTCAAGCCCAGCCTGGGCCACATAACAATGTAGCAACAATCTGTCTCAAGGAAGCGGGGGAGCTGGGAATGAAGCTTAGTGCAAAGGCCTCCTCTGTATTGAAAAAAGAAAAAAAATCTTAAAGGAAAATTACAAAGTAGTATGTGAAACCGAATCAATGGATTTTTGGGTAGTCTTTGTATTTTTAACAGCACGTTTTTATTTGTTTTGGTACCAGGGATCAAACTCAGGACCTTCCGCTGTAAGACCTAAAGTCTCACTTCCACTCCACGGAGCGTGAACAGCCGAAAGGGCCTCCACCATGCTGAGTCCTATAGCCCAACGATGGCTCAGGAGGCAAGACCCGGGGCCTTACTTCCGGAAGCCGCGAACAGCCCAGAGGGCCTCCACGAGCCTGGGACCTATAGCTCAGCGAGGCTCTGGGAGCTCATCGGAGGAACGAGAGTCACCCAGGAAGGAACCACCAGGCCAGATGGTAAACAGACCTTTATTAGTCTGGCCAGACGACACTCCCGGAGCCATGTAGCTCTGAGAGGCAGCTACTCAGGGGCTGAGGTAGTTTTAGAGAGTTTTTCCAAACAAAAAAGTTCAAACATAGGTCAGGGCATTCACAGAACTACCAGAGGACAAGATTCCAAACATACTGCTTATCTTCTGCAGGAAATGTTCCATGGTCACCTTTTGTCGTACCATTTGTCCCTGGGCGGGCTGTTAACCAAGGTAGCAATTAGCATATGAAGAAGCACAGTCTGTGGCCTATTAGCATGGAGTCCCTTCAGTTTATTCAGGTTCCACAACGCTTGCCAGGCAGGCGCTGTGCCACCGACCTACATACTCAGCACATTAACAGCTCTTTTATGCCTGCATGAATTTACATGTTTTTGTTCTTTTTTTCTTCCTTTTTCCTTAAGAGGCAGGGTCTTGCTATGTTGCCCAGGCTGTTCTCGAACGCCTACACCCTGGCAACCCTCCTCCTACGGCCTCTGGAACAGCAGGGATTCCAGGCAAGCACCACCACCCAGGCCTTGTGCGGGACCTTACAGAGTCCTGTACTGATCACTTGGAAAATGTTGACGCATTCAGTTAGGCAGAGCTTCCAAATGTTCACATCTTCCATGGTTCATCATTTTAAGACATCACTTTTTTATTATCATCACTGGTCTCATAAGAAAAGTCTGTGTCAGGAAGCTTCCAGCTGCTATGGTGGATGCAGGTTTCCCAAAAGTCTCATTTTTTTGTTTGAAAGCTTGAATTTTATCCTTGGCAGTAAACACTGTGGAGTGCACTGAGCTCTTCCTGTGAAAACATCACCTTCCTTTCTAAGGATTCTGGGAACAGTGATGGTGGCTTCTACCATCAAAAATCCTTGCTGTGTGCCAGGCTTCTGGCTAAGGGACTGACGTATGTTCTTGTTATCATGTTTTCACTACAACTGCCCCCAATGCTATCTCTCCCATTTTACAGATGAGGAAACGTGAGGTCCAGAGATTCGATATCTGCTCAAGGGCACCCTGTTCTTTTATATTATCAGTTCCGGAAAAGATTTTTCTGGGTACCACAGGCTAAACTGAAATAGTCTACCATCTTGGGCCAAGAACTTCTGTGGGCATGGGGTGGCACTGCAACTCTAGCACTTGCAGGCTTAGATAGGAGGGTCACCTCGAGTTTGAGGCCAGCCTGGGCTACATAGTGAGTTCAAGGCCAGCCTGAACCACACAGTGAGTGAGGTCCTATCTCCAAGAAAAAAAAAGAGAGATTGCAGATTTAGCTCAGTGGTTCTGCCTGCCTTGCAAGATCAAGGTCCTGAGTTCTATCCCTGGTACGGAAAAAAAAAGATTAAGACTAGGTCTTGTGGCACACACCTGTAACTCTACCACTGAGGGTGCCTGAAGTGCATGGGAGAACCTGTGTCAAAAAAATGAAAACAAAAACATGGGGAGAGCTGGGGATATATAGCTCAGTGTGAAGACTCAGTATTACCAAAAAAAGGGGATAGGGAGACTAGTTTCGTTTATTATGATTTTTACTTTTTGCTCAAGCAACATTATGAAAAAATCAGAATGCAGTACTGAAAGTCACCAGTCTCTATTGTGTGGATCTTATTATTCTGTGGTAGTAACCACAGCAGGACAGAATGATACGATATCATTAATAATAACAGTATTTGCCTCATCTTTTTGCTGTGAAAAATTTCAGACAGAAACCTTAGATCTGACCATTGCTAACCTTTGGCTACATTTGTACGTGTGCTTTTCTTTCCGGTCTGTCGTGTGTGGTAAGATTGTATTTTTTGTTGAGTCATTAGAGAGTTGGCAGGCTTTGTGACATTCACTCTAATTCTTGGGCACGCATATTCTGACCATAAAGTGTCCTGTTTACACTTTTAAGTAAGCAGCAATATCCGATCCACATTCAAACCCCTCCAAAAGAAATAGGAAAACGGCCTTAAAAAACTGTGAGCTGGGCATGGTGGCTGACGTCTGTGATCCCAGATGACAGGAGGCTGAAAGGAAAGGCAAAACAAAGGAAAGGACGGAGAGGCCGGCGAGAGCAGAGTGCCGCCTGGAAGGCAAGGACCGGCGTCCAAACAGAACAAACAAAAAACACAGCGGCCCTTCGGAGCGACTTTCCTGTGAAGGAAACTGGAGTCTCGAAGCGGCAGTCACGCAGTTTTAAAATATCGGTATCCTGTTCCCTTCTCCCTCGCTCCGTCTGCCATCCTGCCTCAGTCCAATCGGGAAGGACGCACCGCAAATCCGTCCTCTTCTCCCTCCCACTGCAGCAAAGGCTCCTAGGCGGGACCCCGGTTCCCGGAGACCAGGTCCGCCGTTCGGGAGCTGGTCCGGCTGCTCGCACACAGCTAAGGAAACCCTCACGGCGATCTCGCGAGGGGACACCCGGCGGAGGGCGCCGAGGCTCAGGCCAGAAGCAACTCCCGGGACTGGCACAGGGGCCGGCGTCCTCTTCTCCCTCCCACTGCAGCAAAGGCTCCTAGGCGGGACCCCGGTTCCCGGAGACCAGGTCCGCCGTTCGGGAGCTGGTCCGGCTGCTCGCACACAGCTAAGGAAACCCTCACGGCGATCTCGCGAGGGGACACCCGGCGGAGGGCGCCGAGGCTCAGGCCAGAAGCAACTCCCGGGACTGGCACAGGGGCCGGGGG
>NW_022900944.1:46103430-46136900 GCF_012274545.1 Fukomys damarensis
TGGCGCGGTTCCTGGCGTTCAGCCGAGTCGCGGAGCTGCAGCTCGAGGCTGCCGTGTTGAAGAAAACTCGAGATGAGTCCGGGGAGCCGCACTTGCACGAATACTGATGGTCTCGTCCGCGCAGATTCTCCGCGAGACAGGGGGCCGGACAGGCGCGCAGGCTTCAGGGTCCTTTATGGCAGCCCTTGGGCAGAGGAGCCGCCGGAAGCTTCCTCTTAGTGCTGGCGCTGCGAGCGGAGAGGAAGGAGCTCCGTGTCCTACCCTGCCCGGACCGCAACCGCTCTGGATGGGAGTCCGTCCGCACCTTGCGGTATTCCTACTTGTGGGTTTGGCTTTAGTCGAGATTTGTAAAGGTCGAATCCCTAGAAACTGTTGCACTCTTTTATATGCCGGAGAAATAAAGTAGCTGTTTGGAGTAAGTTGGTTTTTGTTGTCAGGGCAGATAAAAACCTGATCAGATCCGTTCTAAATAATGATTTTAATAACTAGGTAATGCATGTTGTGAAATGTAAAACTTGAAAACAACTTAAAAATTTAGGTCTTACAGAAAATGATGTTAAACTAGTGGTACTTACCTTAGTTTGCATCAGGTCTCCTGTCTTTTTCTTCACTTGTATATTTACTTTTCTTAAGTATTTAGTGTCTTTTTTTTTTTTTAACCAGAAAGAGGCACTTAGTAGTTGTTGAAATTTTGCAAATGTGTTACTCAGATTTTTAAAAAGAGATTTGATGGGCTGAGGATTCAGCTCAGTGGTTCCTCTGCCTGCCTCGGAAGCGTAGGGACCGGAGTTCGATCCCTGGTGTGTGTGTATACATAAAAGAGAGAGATGTGATGTTTGATTTTTGCCCAACTTTTTAATTAGCTTTTATTAGTATTAGTATAAACAACTGTAACAGTCTTTATGAACTAATTTTTGATTGTGAGATGAAAGCATTTTTAGGCATAATTCACCATATCTAATAAGCACAAGTTACAATGAAAAGTGGTTTGAAATGTTAGTGGTGTTAACGTGTACTTTTTTTTTTTTTTTTTTTTTGGTACAGGGATTGAACTTGTGTCTTTGTGTTTGTGAGGCAGGCGCCAGAACCACTGAGCTAAATCTCCAGTCCCTAACATGTACTTTTTTTTTTTTAGACAGGTCTCACTATGTAGTTGAGACTGACCTGAAACTCACTATGTAGTCCACGCTGGTCTCGAACTCATAGCGATCCTCCTGCCTCAGCCTCCCGAGTGCTGGGATTACAGGCGTGAGCCACCACGCTGGGCCCCTAACATGTACATTTTATGTAGTTGTGATTTCTTTTGCGTTGATTGTCCCAGTGTTTGTTTTATACAACTATATTGCATATACACATCTTTAGAAGAGTAAAAAGGGAAAATAAAAAAATGTGAGATAATGAAAAGATGAAAATAAAGTGTTTGTAGATGGGGAGGGGAGGAGGGGGTGAAGGGAGGGCAGAGGTAAGGGGAAAAAATGAGAATCAAGACTTGTCATGTAGAGGTACAAGATCCCAACAGTGAATGTAACTGTACTGTATCCCTAAAATGTACCAATAAACTAAATTAAAGCTGGAAAAAAAAAAAAAAAAAAAGAAAGTTGGGTTTTGGCAAATGTTAGCTGAACATTAAATGCTAATGGTACTTTATGTTTAGTGATTTAAAGTGTGGTTTTAAGTGGTTTTAATGTCTAGCTTGGAGAAGGAAGCAAAGAAAGTAGTTTGGTTTCTAACAGTTTTACTTTAAAAATAATATTGAGGCCCAGGGATTTAGCTCAGTGGTGCCACCACCTGCCTCACAAGTGCAAGGTCCTGAGTTCGATCTCTGGTACCAAAAAAAAGAAAAGAAAAGAAAACAGTAATAGGATCATGTATGACAAACTTGCCTTTATTTTTTTATTTTTTTAGACAGGGCTTATATAGTACAGGCTGGCCTTGAATTTACTGGGTAGCCCAGGCTGGTCTCTATCCACGGCAGTCCTGCCTCAGCCTTCTGAGCAACTGTGATTATAAGCCTGTGCCACTGGGCCTGGCTGGGTCTGAGCATTGTAGTAAATTCGTTTTATTTAGTTGCATGCTCTCTGCTAAATGTCTTGTAGTATGCCTATCTCTTCTGTTTTTAATCTCACTGGAGATCGAACCCAAGGCTTTTGCACTGATCTATATCCCCACCACCTTTTAAAATATTTTATTTTTTATTTTTTTGGTACTGGGGATCTTAACTTTGGTCCTTGCGCTTGCAATGCAGGCGGTAGAACCACTGAGCTAAATCCTCGGCCCTTAAATTTTTTTATTTTGAGACAGAGTCTCACTAAATCACCCAGACTGGACTCAAACTTGAGGTCCACCCACTTCAGACTCCCAGAATGCTGGGAATACAGGCTTGTGTACTTGGCCAGGTCATGTTTTCTTGTTAGTCTTAACAAGAATTGATTAATTCAATATGTATTGATTGTTTATTGTGTGCTAAATGCAATGATATGCATCCTGCTTGTTTACTGTTGGAAAAACAAGTCAATAGTTAAGGTCCCCCCTTTTTGTTTTGACGTAGAGTCTTGCTGTGTAGTTCAGGCTGGCCTTGAACTCAATGTGTAGCCCAGACCAGTCTTTTTTTTTGTTTTTTGAGACAGGGTCTCATTATGTACTTGAGACTAACCTGGAACTCACTATGTATCCCAGGCTGGCCTCGAACTCACAGCGATCCTCCTGCCTCAGCCTCCTGAGTGCTGGGATTACAGGCGTGCGCCACCATGTCCAGCACCCAGGCCAGTCTTGAACTCTCGCTGTTCCTCCTGCCTCAGCCTCTGGTGCTGTGATTATAGATATATGCCTGACTCTAGAGGTCACATTTTAAGATTAACTTATTAAGGTTATGATTTGCAAATTTTATCGTTTCCATATTGCTAGAAATAATTGGTTGAGTCTTCTTCCCAGGATTGAAGTGCTGTGTTAAAAAACTGGTAAGCAGCCAGGTGTGGTGATGCATGCCTGTAATTCCAGCCCTTGGGAGGCTGAGGCAGGAGGATCTCTGTGAGTTTGAGACCAGCCTGGGCTACATAGTGAGTTCCAGGTCAGTCTCAACTACATGGTGAGACCCTGTCTCAAAAAAACCAAAAACCAAACCAAAACAAAAAACACAAAAAACTGGTAAGCAGCTGGGCATGGTGGCTCACACCCTAATTCCAGCTACTTGGGAACTGAGGCAGGAGGGTCATAAGTTTGTGGCCAGCCTGGACAAGTTAGTGAGATCTCTCTTCCAAAAATACAGGGCTGGGGATGTGGCTCATTGGTGTAGTGTCCTGGGTTGCGTCTTCAGAACTGCATGCAAAGAAAAACCCCCAAAGCATTTCAGATGCCATTCTTGTTCATCATTTTAACCCACACAAGTGGTGCTCTTTGACAGTTGAGATGTCACTACATTGTTAATTTATGAGTTTTTTTTTTTTTTTTTGGCAGAAAGGAACTCATTAAATGATTTGGGATAATAAATTTGAAGCTACCAGTTCTGCCTTATGCTTGGGAAGCTCATTGAGATCCTTGAAGTCATTTACAGTCATCGCAGGCTCCACAGACTGTGCACTCACGTTGGGTGTCAGCGCCTTGGGTTCTGGCCTCTCCTTTGCCCAGACTCCCCTTCTGTGTGGGTCTCGGTGGCGGAGAGTTACTGTGTCACTGCATGGCTAAGTCACGGCTCAGCTGGGTTCTCAGGAGGCACCAGTGAGCAGCTGAAGAAAGTGATTGGAAACACTGACAGGATCTTTGGAGATAGTGTTGTTTTCTACAGTGACAGTAAAATATTTAAACACATCACAAAACCATGTATAACACTATAAAGCCGGGATCAGGTGATCATTGAGAGGCTTCCTGAGCTCAGCTGGGCAGGGCCTCATTCACACTTCTCAGCCTGCCTGGCTCCACGCTGCACAACACCTGAGCTGCAGTGAACTGCACTTGGCCCCACCAAGTCCTGAGCCCTTCTCCAGGGAAGATGTTAGCGTGTGTGTGTCAGCTTCTGTGTGCAGGGCTAATGGGATTTAAACAGCAATTCTCCTGGGGAAACAGGGAAAGGGGTTCCAGAGCTTGGTAATTGTTGAGTGCCAGCCCTAAGTGGCTTGTTTACTTTGTACTGTGCTGAGACTATGATAGGGTTCAAGTCATTGAGAAAAGTTGTATCATCTGCACTCGAATCAACCCATAACATCAGGGTTATTGTTGTGTTGTACAAATTTCAGATGTGTAAGTACATGCTACTAACAGATCTACTGCAGATCTGGGCTGCCAAGCAGCACAGTGAACATGGTTGCTGAGGACACTTCTCACTGGTGAATACTGAAGTCTGAAGAATTGTACCGGGAACTTGCTTTTGAATTTGCAGTTAGGCTGTTACATTACTGTTTACTGTCACATGAATGAGAATCCTTGTCTCCACGAAACACAATTCTGTTTGCAGTGGAATTGTTGGCCTTGGGCCATTGGATTACTGTCATTTGTCACTGTAATGCCACTTCAGCAGTGTAGATGTTCATTTCCAAAGACGTGCATGTGCTTGGACTGCAATTTTCCTGTCTGTTGGAAGTGGTCTCCCCAAAGGTCTTTCAGTGTCGGTTTCTATTAGTCCAGGTGGGGTGAATTAGTCTGGAACATAAAGGAGGCCCACTGGGTATACTTGTAGGATTTGTTTCAAGGACCAGACCATGTAATTTGTCACAAATCCAGTTGCAGACTTTCCTGAGCTCCTGTCTTTTGCTGTTGGGAAGCTCCTTGGCAGTGTCCCCTCTCATCTGCAGACGTGGGAAGCTGGAAGCAGCCCACTCTGTCCTGTCCTGTCCTGGTTGCTCCTTGGGGAAAGGGCAGATGAAGTGTTGCTTGCCATCCTGGCTCATGTGACAGTGAGAGGAGCAGGAATGACGGCCACTCTGTGCATCCTCAGGCCCCTGCCTTCAGCTTGTGTTTGTACCTTCATTGGCTGCCTTTTGTGGGATCATTCCTCAGCTTACTTTTCTGGCATCAGCTCATGGGCCGTGTCCTGGGCCCACGCTGCTGGATTCAAGAGTCTCACACCACAGTATCCTGTGAAAGGCAGGTGCTCCCACTCTTGCACCCTGTGTCTGCTCTTACATCTGGCTGCCTCATCTTGTATCTTTCTCTGTCTCATCTGCTGGTGGTAGAGGTTTGCTCCCTGTCTGTCCTTGCTTTATGAAGAGTCACTCTTTTTCATCTTTCTGTATTGGGTATAGACATATGGGTAGGCTCTTGTTTTTTTGCTAAAAGATTTATGGTGGTAGTTCAAAACCATATCCTCAGAGGGACTGTTATGAAAAAATATATGTATGTGAATTGAGTGATATTGGATGTATTAGCTATGCTGTCCTGTGAGAAACTGGATATAGAGAAAAACAAATGTTAAAACTGCACAGAATATGGACTAGACTGTAGCCCAGTGGTATAATGCTGGTCTAGCATGTAGGAGGCCTTGGTTCCATCCCCTGCATGAGGAAAAAAAAAAAAAGCTGAGAGCCGGGGATTTAGGTCAGTCACACTGTGCCTGCCTTGCAAACACAAGGACCTAAGTTTGATCTCTGGTACCGGGGTCGGGGTGGGGATATGTGAGCATGGTGGCCCAGGTGCTGTCATCCCAGTACTTGAGAAGCTGAGTCTTGAAGATTGCAAGTTTGAGCCCAGCCGGGCTGTTTGAAATGCAGCCCATCTCAGAATAAACAGGGTGAAAATCAGTTGAAAGCCCTGAGTTCAATCCCCACTGCCACCTGAACAAACGACAACAAAAGCCAAAACCAAAAATAGAAGGCCACCTTTTAGATCTGCTATCATGGGTACCCTGGCTGGGGTGGGAGAGGGAGAACCACCTTGTGACTTAGCACACCACAGTCCTTGGATGCTTGCGATCTGGCTGGGCAAAGCATAGTGGGACATCTTTACATTCACAGCAGTGGAAGTTTACCGTCACTGCAAGTACTGTGAGTATTCTTTTTTTATGTTTTAAAATACAGAGTAGCCTGGGGTTGTGGTGCATGCCTGTAATCCCAGCACTCAGGAGGCTGAGGCAGGAGGATCGCCTTGAGTTTGAGGTCAGCCTGGACTAGAAAGCGAGACCCTGTCTCAAAACAAAAATGTGGAATTAAATCAAATTTACGTTTGTAAGCCATGGACCTTATGAACTAGAAGTGCCCAAGAGCATTTAGTATTGGACCCCATGTAGAAAATTTTGATTTACTTTTTGGCCTAAGGTGTTAAGTCTACATTGTTTTAATTATTGTCACATAAACACAGCAGTGTCCTTGCTACAGATACTAGCAATATGTTTCAGTTTTATTGTATAAATTTAAATTTGGGACCAATTATGAACATATGAGATACTCTCATAGCTGTCAAGAGGCTTTTTAGCATTTTTTTTTTTTTGCATTTTTCCTGTAGTAGGCAGTTCATAACTCAGAAGCAAAGCAAGGCTTTTCCTGAGAGATTTTTATCCTATATCATTTAAAATACATACTTGGAGGGCCGGGGATGTAGCTCAGTGGCACCGTAAAAACGTAGTTGGCCAGACGTGATGGTTTATGCCTATAATCTTAGCACTTGGGGGCTTAGGGAGAAGGAAGGATCTTGAGTTGGAGATCATCCTGGGCTATAGAGACAGGCTGAGCAACATAGAGACACCCTATCACAAAAAACCAAAACCAAAACCAAAAACACATACTCTCCCTGTTTTTTGTTTGTTTTGTTTTCTTTTTTTGAGATAGGGTCTCACTATGTAGTTGAGACTGACTGGAACTCACTATGTAGCCCAGGCTGGTCTCGAACTCACAACGATCCTCCTGCCTCAGCCTCCCAAGTGCTGGGATTACAGGCATGTGCCACCACTGCCGGTAATTTTTTTGTTTTGGTTTTGTTTTTTGCCCTTTTTTGAGACAGGGTCTTGCTATGTATTTCAGGCAGGCCTTGAACTCACTGTGTAGCTCTCAGGCCTGCCTCAAACTCAGAATGATCCTCTTTCTCAACCTCTCTAGTCTGAGATTATGGGCGTGTACATGTTTGGCTTTCCTTATACTTTTATAAGGTATCAGTCAGCCTTTTTTCTTTTCATGGGATATATTGAGTCTTTGGAGTAAATAGAATAGAGCTTAAAAATAAAGTTTAATTTTAGTTTTTTAGTTTTTGGAGTTTCTTGAACAGTGCTGTGAAAATGCATTTTTTTTTGGTACCAGGAATCAAACTCAGGGCCTCAAACTTGCGAGGCAGGTACTGTGTCACTGAGCTACATTCCTGGCCCTTTTGGTATTTTTTGTCATGCGTCTGGGATCAAACCCAGGACCTTCAACACACTAGGAACGTGCCCTGCTGCTGGGTTGCACCCCAGCCTGTCTCTTGTTATGTTTAAAAAAATTTTTTTTTGTCTTTAAAATTTTTAAAGACTTTTTTTTGGGGGGGGTACCGGGGATTGAACTAGGGTCCTTGCTCTTGCAAGGCAGGCCACCGAACCGCTGAGCTAAATCCCCGGCCCTTAAAGACTTTTTTAGTGTAGTGTTTAGGTTCACAGCAAAATTAAGAGGAAGGTAACATTTTCCAGATTCCGCTTCTCTTGATATTTTAAGTAATAACTTTTCTTAGCTGGCTGCCAAGTATGTATGCTTAAGATCCAAAATAGGCCTTCTGTATTGATCTGATCATCAGGAATCAAAGAACATATTTATTCTCAATACTGTTGCAGTGATCAGCACCTGAAGACAGCTGTTCAGTGTACTGACTGCATGTCTGTTTGACTCTGAGGGTGCTCTGCAGTGGTGACCACCACCATCGCACAGCGAATAGGGTGAGATCCGGAGAGGCGGGGACTCCAGGGCCCAGGGCTGGTTAGTGTGATCCAGGACTTAGAGCAGGGCTTGTGATGCATAGCTCCTGTGATTTTTCTCCTTTGCTGAGTTGCTTTTCTGGAAGAGACAGTAAAGGGTACATCGTTTGTACCGTGATTTCCTTGTAGTAGTTTCTAAGTGAACGTTTGCCAAGTGGAGGAATGAATAAAAAAACTTAAATGTTTAAAGACTAAGGTTACTGATACTCAGTCTTGTGTGGGTTACATTTTGATAAAAGTCTTTCCTGATTTTTTAAATTAAAAAATAAAGACATACTATTTTTAAATCATGCAAACAGTACAGAGTATTTGGAGTAGAAAGTGTCAGTTGTTCTCTAACTGGCCCTGACTCCCCCCGCCTGATGTGGCTCTGCTGTCCTCCCTCTGGTGGGGCATTTTGTTGTCCCTGTCCTGCTCTTTCACAATGCAGTCTGTTCTGACAGCCACTGCCTGGGACTGTTCAGAGTTTTGTTTTCAGGATGCATATGGCATTTACTGAAATGGACAGATACTCCTAAGGTTAAAGTGGCTGTGAGCGTCCAGAATACAGAAGGTGTGGAAATGCCATCGACATTTCCAAGTATAAAATGTTATTTAAATAATTAACAGTTGGTGGGGATTTATCTCAGTGGCACTGCACCTGCCTCTCAAGCCCAAGGTCCTGAATTCAATAGCCAACCCCCCCATAGCTGTTAGGAAGACTTTCAACCCCCTAGTTGAGTTGCCATATCTGACCTTGAACTTGGAATCTTCCTTCCAGAGTGCTGGGGTTACAAGTGTGACCTCGTGCCCAGTATCTGCTGTTTTTTTTCTTCTTTCTGTACCAGGGATTGAATTGAAGACCTTGTGCTTGCCAGGCAGGTATGGTGCTACTGAGCTATATCCTCAGCCTGCTGTATTGTTTATATTGGATAAGAAGGTGATTCCCATTCATGGTTTTTTTTTTGTTTTTGTTTTTGTTTTTATTTTTTAAGGGACATTGAACCTAGCAAGCTCTCTATCACTGTCCCACTTAATCAGCACCCCACCATTTATTTTTATTTTGAAACAGGGCCTCACTAAATTAGGCTGTCCTTAAACTTGAGATCTTCCTGTTTCAGCTTTCTAAATAGCTGAGATTACAGGTGTGCAATACTGCTCTCAGTCCCTTTCAAATTTTTTTAGGTCTATTGCCTAAAGTGCCCAGAGGAAAAACCTTGTATTGGTTGGAAAGATTGGTAATCGTGTGGTGTTTCTCTTGTCTTCTCCACAGCCATATTTTCTTCCCTCACTTTGATTAGGTCAGAGTGCTGCAGTGGTGCACAATACATTGCCCAACTCAGGTCCCTCCCCATGTTTAACTGCCTCTGGCCATGGCAGATGAGGTCTTCAAGGGTAGCATTCTATTTTGTGTGGAATTGTGATTGTTTAGAGAAAGACTTTTTGTTGGCTGTGCATTAGGAATAGAGTCAGAAAAAGTTCTTAGGCTTCAGTTGTTCATTAAAGCAGTAGGGAGAGAAACAGGCCAAAGGGTGGATGAATCCAGTTCTAGGGTGATAGTTCCTTTGTGAACCACATGGTCAAGAGGTCATTCAAAGCATCCATCCATCCATCCATCCATCAGTTCCTTCAAGGCTTTGGGTGGAGTGATGAGCAAAACCGGCTTTGTTTCTCATCCCGAGCTTACGGTCTGGCAAGGTGACCCATTGCTGGTCATGTAATCAGTGACGTGTGGTGTTCTACACTCAGAAATGTGTTCTGAAGGAAGGAATGCCACTTGCTAGTAGTGTACTCCAAGAAAGAAGAGAGGCAACTCCTTGGACGTGACACCCTCCTCGGTCTTGGGGCTGGAGAGGATGGGTGCTTCAGAGTGCTCAGGAGAGCCTCTTGTGTCTGCAGCTCCAAGTTGCAGGGGAGAGCCAGGCTGGGTTGGTCCTGACCCAAGAAAAATGTACATGAGTGGCCTGTACAGCGTTTTCGATTTGGCAATCAAATTGAAGTTTGGGATGGTTCTGAGCCAGACGCAGGCTGTACTCTCCGGCAAGGTCACAGTGCCATCAGGAGGCAGCTGGCCAATTCTTAAACTCTCAACTGGTTGTGTATGAAAGAGCAAGGGGGTGTGGTGAGCATCGGACAGTGGGTGGCTGTCTCTTGTAGAAAGGGGACACTTGAGCTAGAGTCTTGTGGGCGGAGCCCTACAGGACAAGGACTTGAGGAGAGTGTGTAGAGGAGCGGAGTCACCTCGCCTGCAGAGGGTTTGGGAGGCAGAGGTCAGTTTGTGGCTGAAATGCCGCACCGGTGAAGTGTGAGACTGGAGGTGCACAGGAGCAGTGGGGAGCCTTGATGGCCCAAGCCAGAGACGAGGTTTCTCCTGTTTGCAGGTGGGGCTCTGGGGAATTTGAGGAGCCACGTTGGTTGTAGCACTCGTGGTGTGTGAAATGATTTTGAAGGGGTGTGATTGGAATCTTCTGCGAGTTGTAAGGGTGCTTGCTTTTTCAGACTCTCTTCTATATCTGGGAATCTACTCTGCTCACCTTAGTACCTCAAACATCCTGATTTCCATAACTTTTGAGGACAGAAAGTAGGGCATTTCTTTAGATGATTTCTAGGGCAGGTTGATGCAAGGCAAGTGGGCTTTGCATTTCCTTCATGATAGCTGGATGGAAAGTTGTTTTTAGATATTATCCCCCTTTGCTTTTTGGAAATTGGGGTACCTTGGAAGTAAGAATTTTTTCCCTGATTTTTTAAAAATTCTAAATTTTTTATTTATTTATTTAGGGTTTTTTTGAGGCTCTTGCAGTGCAGTTCAGTCTGGCCTTGAGCTGACCTAGGCTGGCCTCAAACTTACGGTGGTGATCCTCCTGTTTTAGCCTCCTGAGTACCTTCCTTGATTATTGTTCTAGAAAACAGTGTTAAGAAAAGTGTATCACCTATAATATCCCATGACTCTGAAATGATTTCTGTTAATATTTTTAAGATGTTTTAATACTTTTGGAAGTAAATTTTTTAAAAATTTGAATGATTGTACATAAGTGTTTTTCTCCTTTTTTGTTTCCCAGTACCAGGGATTGAACTAAGGATGTTGTGCCTGCCCGGCAGGCATGGCACCGCTGAGCTACACCTCTTGCCCATAAAACAGTGTTTTTAAGGTGTGATCTGCCAGCTTCAGCATTGCCATCTAGTGTACTGAGTGAGAGTCTTGCGAACTGGGCCTCAGATCAGTATTTGAACAACTTTCCTGCGTTCTCTCATCTGGATGGAAGTTCCCAGAGCCTCAGTATGGTTCTGGGTACAGCTTCTTTGATTTAACCTGCGGACCACTTTCCTTAGGAATAGGGAAAAGTGAGTCATATTTTAGGCAGAATGTTTTAATGTCTCCAGTCTAGATTAGCAGTGAACACAGCAACAAAAATATATAGGCTTCTCCCTCTGGGGGTGGTGCTGTCTGATATAATACTGAGTGCGGTTGTGGAGCAGTTGTAAGCAAGCAGAACCAGTGTGAGAAACCTGAATCTTGTCCTTTGAAATCCATCGATCTGGTTCTTCAGCGAGGGATTTCAGTTGTCTTAAGTTAATTAGGTAACTGATTAATGAATTCCTTTTCGGCAAGTATTTATCTACCACTTGCTTTCTGCCTCTCTGCCTGGGCCTGTGTTGGGGCTTATAAGTCGCAAAGCACATTAAAAAGCCACAGATTTGTTCCCTAAGGCCTAACTGGTTGGTCGCTCTGTACTTGTCTTGCATAGGACCCCAGATCTTGCCCTGGCTCATGGTGACCATGACACCAGAACTAATGTGTGTGGTCACCGTCTCTGAGGATGCATGCACGGCACTAAGCCAGTTTGCCATTACATTCTCACTCCATTTTTGTTGCTGATGATGGATTTGTCAGATAAGACATTCTCATCTCTGTGTTTTCACAAATTGGTGCTAAAATGATTGCTCTTGGTCCAGCTTTGCTTCCTAACTGCTGTTCCCTGCCATGACGAAAACTGTACAGAAACAGGAACAGACTTCCTCTTCACCTGGAATTATAGTTCTAGTCAGTGAGGAAAGAGAACCTGTTTTATTTTTATCTCTCTGATTTTGATTAGCAGCTTCTTTGGGGAATGTGGCTTGAATTGCACCCCCCATGACCCTGTAGCAGTAACCTGGCATTTACTAGTGTTGGCTTGTTGTGTTTGCCCGGGCACCCTGTTAGACATATGGGTTTTCTTTTTAAAAATGGACCCAAAGTAATGTACATCTTTTTTTGTTTCTTTGCAATGGCTTCTTTTTAATCACTGTAGTATGAAGAAGGGAAAGGAATTGCATGAATTGGGTGTGCCTGATGTCAGTTTTGCCTTTCAGGTCCTATGGACTTCAGCTCCCGTACATCCTGTCTGGCTTCCTGGTGGCAGTCAGCTGCTGGTGCAGGCAATGAGGGATCCCTGGCCTGCTGGATCTGGTTGGTGGTCAGGGAGTGTTCGCGAGTCTGGTGTGGTCTGGTCTAGCTCCTGCAGCGTCTTTCTTTGCCCAGCACATATAGGGGTTTGTCCAATGTGTTAGCTGCTTGACACAGGGACCAGGGGAAGGGAGTAACAGAGACATTTGTTGTCTGCTGTCTTCAGAACTGTGAATGGGTTTGTCTCCAGGTCTGGTTCTTGGAATAAAGGTCAGGACCATGGTTTGCATAGCCATGAAGGACAGGTAAGCTTCTGTGGGAGGCCTGGAGTGGTGCAAGCTGATGAAGAGGCGACTGCTTCCTGTGGTCATTCTGTGTTAAGACTGGCTCCCTGTCCTGAGGCTTCTTGTATCCAGGTGATAAGTACCTTGGACTGATTTCTCTGGCTGTTTCTCCAGAGTGTAGGCGTGAGATCTTAGGCAGGTGCTCTGGGAGAGGGTGTCAGTGCTGGAGCTCTTCTGGTGGGCACAGTAGTGGTCTGTGCTGACCAAGGTGAAGCAAGTGCAGTTACCTCTGCATCTGAACCAAAGAGCTGTTGCCTTCCAGAGGGCCGGATCACACCAGGAGTAACGTGTTGTTCATTTAACCTTACCTGTGCCACTGTAGGTAGCTGGGGCCATCATTCACCCACTGGTGTATACCGAGCTCAGCTGTGCCAGGGCCCATGCGGGAGCAAGTCTCTGCAGTGTGCGGCTTCTCAGGGAGCCCCTGGCAGTCTGTCCACTGCACCCTGCTCACACTTGCCACCCTCTTGCCTTGCTTTCTCTAGAGTGTGTACCGCCTTCTGCACTCTGTGGGTCTCTTGTCCTAGCTCAGGTTTTCCTTTGTTTTTTTGCCTCCCCACAGTATGAATTTGGTTTGATTTTTGGTACCGGGGATCAAACTCAGGTCCTTGTGCTTGCAAGGTAGGTGGTAGAACCACTGAGCTAAATCCCTGGCTCCCCACAATGTGACTTTGATAAGGATTCTGTCCACTGCTATGCCCCCAGGCCTAGAGAAGCTAAGTGCAGTACTTTTTCATTTCTTTTTGTGCTCCTGGAGCACCCAACCCATAGTATTTATGGATGAATAAGTTAAAGCTCTACTACAGTTGGTGTGTCCAGAAGCCCAGGGTCAGGCATGGGAAGGGGTCAGGGACCTCACTGTCCACATCCAGAGCGAGTGTGTGTAGTGATCAGCATGTGCATGTGCCTGAGAGGCTGAGGCCGAGCCTGGACAGCTCTCTAGCGAAACCTGGGTTCAAACCAAAGGGTATGGAGCTCTGTGGGAAAGCCCTGCATCAGTTCCCTGGATCAGCACCCAAAACAAAGATAGAAACAAAAAAGCAGGGTGAGTAGTGCTTCAGGATAGTCCTGGGGAGGGGAACCTTATCTTGGGATGGTTAGGAGGATGGTGCTTTGGGGCGAGCCTCTGTGCGTGCCATAGCATGAGAAGCTTGCTCCTGGCACACAGGCCTGGCGTGGTGGACCAGTGTACAGTGTGTACAGTGAGGCATCCTGAGAGCTGTGGGGGCTCAGTGGGAGGACTAGGCGGGAGCGCCTTTGGCCCCTTGAGGAGTGAGGTGGGCTGCACCCAGGGCAGTGGGCAGCTCAGGCCCCAGTGCTTGGAGTGATGCCTTTCCCGGGTAACAATGGGGCTGCACCGCGTGTACGTAGGGAAGTGTCTTCCCTCACTTTCATGTTGTGAATCGTTTTCTATTAAATGTTTCCTTTAGGGTTTTTTTGTGTGTTTGCTTGTTTGGTTTGGTTTTGGTTTTTTGAGACTGGGTCTCACTATGTAGTTCAGGCTGACCTGGAACTTGTAGTGACCCTTCTGCCTCAGTCTCCCAGGTGCTGGGATTGCAGATGTGCATCCCCACACCTGACCCTTCAGTAATATTTTTAAGGACTGCGGAGTACTCACAAATTTATTTTAGTTTTGCATACTAGAAACAGATGTCTGGCATGTCTTAGATTCATCTTTTCATTGTCTTAGAATTGTTTCACAGAATTAAGACACATTATTGTAAACAAATTTGTGGAGTGAAGGGAGAGGAATATTTTGCTAAATGATATTGACAAAGTAAATGAACTTTTGTAGATAGTAAAATAATACTATCAAAAACAAGTTATATATATGAAATACGTAAAAATACTAAGACCCATTTTTAAAATACTGCACTGGGTGTGTTGGCGCGTGCCTGTAACCCCAGCCTGTGGGAGGCTGAGGCAGGAGGATAACTGTGAGTTTGAGTCCAGCCTGAGCTACTTAGTAAGACTCTGAAAACCAAAACAGAGAAACAAAAACTCAGTGAAATGCCTTGTGTTTGGTGAATGCTATTTAACCACCACTATAGATATTTACAAAGGTAAGCAAAGAATTCCTACTCTGAGTATAGTAGTAACTCAGGCATAAGAAATGGTAGGGACTCCTTCCAAGATGTGTAATTAAGTACTGAATTAAGTGGTGCATTTGGGAGGTTCTAGTAGTAACTTAGAGAATGAATGTGCCAAGATGCTAGCTTTGAGACGGGAGAAGCTGTGGACAGAAGGTGTGAGGTTGGATTTTACATTAACCTGATCTCATTGGTGTGGTCCTCTCGCTGCTCCTGCTGAACTGTGTTAGATGCTTTACAGTGAAACAACCTTGCTTTCTAACTGGGGCTTTATTAGCTCATGAAACTGGATTTCCAGAGATAGGTCAGCTTCAGAGTTGGTTTGGTTTAACTGTTTTGTGGTGTCTTTGAGGACCTGATTCTTCTCATCTGTTTATCTCTCTCATTGGTGTTAGCATTTTGGGGCTTCACCACTCTTCGCAGCCTCTGTCACACCAGCCAGAAGGTGAGCATGAAGGTGAGCATGTGTCCAAGCCCCCTTAGGTAGTGGGAGTCCTGGGCTTTGTGCATTTTGTTTTTGTTTGTTTGTTTCTTTTTTTTTTTTGAGACAGTCTCACAATGGAGTTTAGGCTGACCTCGAACTTACTGCCTCAGCCTCCCGAGAGCTGGGTTTCAAATGTGCACTACCACATCCAGCTAGGGACCCTCTTGAAGCGAGCCATGTGGCTGGGAAGGACAGTGGGTGGCTCCGCTCTGTCCTTTGACCTGGGTGACTTCTACGGCTGGAGGGGAGACTGCCCGCTCCAGCACCATCCCTCCCCTACCCCTTCTCCCTCCACGTGTTCTCTGTGTGATGGTGCCTTGCAGCACCTCCAGCCTTCCTTAGAGGTTACGGCTGCTCTTCTGTCTGTGCCTTGAAACAGCCCCTGCTCCAATTCTGCCCTTCCCATTTTCTGTTGGTTATCTGAATCTCAAGTTTTTTATTTTTAATCATCATTTAGTAGCTATTTGTTAGATTCTAAAGTTTGTGCTTCCATGGATGAGATCCAGAACGGAAAGACACGAAGAGGTCACATAGGTAGATGAGAACTAGCGTGGGGTGTGAACAGTGCTTCCATGGAAGTAGAGCTTGGGAGTGCGTGAGCAGGGACACCTGGATGAGGCCTTGTAGGCCAGGTGAAAGTTGTTGGAGGGATGAGCGAGCGCACACTGTCTGCTGAGGTGTGAAGCTGAGCAGTGAGTAAGTGGAATACTGGCCACCTCAGGTGCCTGAAGGGATGGGGCTGGGTGGGGAGACTCCATCTCTATTATGTGCTACACAGGTAGGAGTCACCAGATGTCCTGCTTTATATTCTGTCCCAGAGTCATCAGTGGGGATCTTTTCACTTTGAAATGTGCCCCTGGTTTGGATGACAGGCGCTCAGCAGTTCTCTGATAGCCCTAGAAGGACCCTGGGGTCACACAAGGTACAGCATAGTCATACTTCTCAAGTTCAAAAATCGTCAGATGTTTGGGCTGGAATGTAGCTCAGTGGCAGAGTGCTGGCCTGACATATGGGAAGCCCTGCGTTCCATCCCTGGCAACTACTCCCCCCAAAAGAGCCAGTGGTTAATAAGCACTTTTGGATTGAGTAGGTCTGGGGTGGGCCCGGAGAGCAGCATGACTCCCACATTATGCCAGGCCAGTGACCATACCCTCCAGCAGCATATAGTGTAGCTTCTGGGAACTTCGTTGTCTGACATAGTGTTCCAAAATGCTGCGTGTATGTGCATTTTTCAGGTAGTGGCCTAATTCCCTTATGTATCCCACCACCCCCAAGATGATTAGCAGTTACTGTCTTTTAGAAAAGGTGTGAAATACATGTATTAACTACTGCCTTTGACACAGTCTCCAGTGGTGGCAAACCTGGCACACAGCGGCGGCTGTTTCTGTCCTTGAAAGCTCTCAAAGTCTTGCCATCACTGGTCTAGGCCACACTAGACTTTGAGTATGCTGTAGATCCCTGTCCTCCTCCCCATTTCTGGTTCTCTGAAGGGGGGAATAATCATTGCTTTACCTGTGTAGAGGACCATAATTTTTTTGCGGGGTTTTTTTTGGTACTGGGGATCTAACTCAGGACCTTGCACTTGTGAGGCTGGCGGTGGAACCACTGAACTAAATCCCTGGCATGGACTGTAATACTGATTATGCCCAAGGCAGGCTGTGAGGAGTGAGCCCCACAGCTGGCTTCTTTATAGAAGGGAGTCTGGCTGAAGCTTACGAGCCGAGGTCAGAGTAACTCACACCCAGATTCCCTTCCCACAACTAAAACCTTCAGGCTAGAAGGACAGCGTTCTAATTACAACCGTATATTTTTGTCTGTTCTGTTCCTAATTCGAGAATGCTTTGTCTTGTCCTTTATGAGCCTTGTTTACATTAATTTCCATAGAAACTGCACACAGCTTGCCTTTACCCCATTGATTGCCAATAAAAGTCAGTGGCTAGCAACTTTGTCAGGTGTACCAGCACTGGTTGTCCTGGCACCCCACTTTTCTAGTTTTGTCTCTCGGTGTATTTATTTCTCAGGCCTGCATCATATACTGGGCAGGTGGGTACTGCAACCTAACTGCAGGAGTCTCTGGATAATACATGTCTTTTTTTTTGTTGTTGTTGTTCTTTGATACCGGGGATAATATGTGTCTTTTTAAAAATTATTTTTCTGCCTTTGATGTTGAGCAAATGTCTGGTTTGGTGACAAACCGTTAGGCTTAGAAGCCATTCTTTCAGCCCTTGAGAGTCAGGCTGGGCTTTCTCTATAGCTGCTGACTGTCAGGCAGGGGGAGGATAAGCAGGGCTTGGACTGCATAGATCTGTAGGACTGCAGAGGAAATGGATCTGTTTAAGTGATCTTACTGAGGTCTAATACATGGTCAGAAAGCTGCTTCCCTTGCCTGTGATCCATAGAGGTCTCGTTCTCTAGTTCTCAGTTGCAGGTAATTTTGAAGTGGATTAATTAATTATTCTTCTTTCAGTTTATTCAGTTGCTGCTGCTTTTTTTTCTTTTTTTTCCTTTGTACTAGGGATCGAACTCAGGACCTTGCACTTGCCAGGCAGGTGTGGAGCCATTGAGCTGAATCCCCAACCTAGTCGCTGTTGTTCTTGCCAAATATATTCAGGAAAATTTTGTATTTCATTAACGTTGTCCAGAAATCTGGGATTTGTGATTGTCTTAGCATATTTGGAATGGAAAGAGTATATAATTCAAGATCTTTCAAAATTTCTCACCTAAGAGATTAGAAGAAAAACATAGTGTGCCATTGACACAAGAGTAGAAGCTTGTTTTGAGAAAGTAGTGATCCTTTAAGGTTGGACTAGAATATAAATATGGAAGTATTGTGGGTTTGACAGTTTGAAAGATGGAGCTGGAATATAATTGAGCAGTCCAAGCTGGAGAGGTGAATTTGCAATTAGTCATCGTGGTGGATGCTGCTAGGGTAAGTGGGCTGCGAGCAGGGAGCGCCTGCGTGCCAGCCAGAAGGGGAGAGCTGGCTGGGGAAGGAGACGGACACGGGTGCTGTGGAGTTGTGGAAACCGCCAGAGGAAAAGGTGTGTGTGCGGGTGACCTGGACTCTGATGCTTTAGGGAGAATGACTGGCTTGAGAAAACAACAGTGACCTTGGATTGGGAGGTTACTTTTATTTTTATTTATCTTAATTGAGTTTATTGGTACTTTTTAGGTATACAGTACAGTTACATTCATCACTGGGATCTTGTACCTCTACATGACAGGTCTTGGTTCTCATTTTTTCCCCACACCCCTGCCTTCCCTTTCCCCCTTCCACTCCCTGTTTACAAAGACTTTGTTTCCATTTTTTCCTTTTCTCATATTTTTTCTTGTCCCTTATTTCCTTTCCCCTACCCTTCCCACTTCCCCTACACTTTCAGCCCCTTTCTTCCTATTTCACATTATTGGTTATACAATTTGGATCTTATTTACACTTGTTTTTCACACCAGAGAAACTATTTGGTATTTACATATGTGTGTCTTATTTATTTCACTTAAGAGTATGGCCTCAGTATGCATCCATTTTCCTGTGAATGACTCTAATTTCTCATTCTTTTTTTTTTTTTTTTTGAGACAGGGTCTCACTGTGTAGTGGAGACTGACCTAGAACTAACTCACTATGTAGCCCAGGCTGGTCTCGAACTCACAGCAATCGCTCTGTCAGCCTCCTGAGTGCTGGGATTACAGGCATGTGCCGCCGTGCCCAGCTAATTTGTCATTCTTTATGGCTGAGTAGTATTCCATTTTATAGAAAAACCACATCTTCCTTATCCAGTCTCCAATTGATGGGCAGTTGGGCTGTTTCCAAGTTTTAGCTGTTACAAACTGTGCTGCTATAAACATGGATGCACATATATCATGGTGGTACTATTCTTTTAATTCTTTTGGAAAGATACCCAGCAGAGGGATAGCTGGGTCAAATGGGACCTCTAATCCTAGTTCCTTGAGCTATCTGGGAGGTTAGTTTTAGAAAGGGTATTGCTGGGTGACCAAGTTAGATCTCAGTGAATAGAAATAGCAAACGGGAAATGAATTCATTTACAAAAGAACTGTCTTTCATGCAAAAGACTGTTCTGAAAAGTTGCATGAGTTTCTCTATCAAATTATTTCTAGTTGTATTATAGTTTCTCTAGAGTGACATTTAGCTTTTTTTTTTGGTTTTTTTTGAGACAGGGTCTCACTATGTAGTTGAGACTTGAGACTAACCTGGAACTCACTGTGTAGCCCAGGCTGGTCTCCAACTCACAGCAATCCTCCTGCCTCAGCCTCCTGAGTGCTGGGATTATAGGCGTGCACCACCACGCCCAGCGACATTTAGCTTTGATAGTCTTTGTCTTTGTTAAATTGTTGCTTTCAAACCTTGAGAACCCTAAAAGAGTTCACATTTTTTTTTTCTTGGTACCAGAAATCAAACTCAGGATCTTGTGCTTGCCAGGCAGGCTCTGTGCTGCTGATCTACATCCCTGGCTGAAGAGTTCACATTTTAAAGGTGTCTTTTTGGATGTTGCTCATCACCTTATAAAGTGAATACTTATCTCAGATTGCTTTCTAATTTCTTTTTTGTTTGCGGGCATAACTGGATGGAGAAGTGGTTCTGTTCCCCCTCCTATTTTTTTGGCTCTACTGGGACAGCTTTCTTCCAGATGGGTCAGGGAAACACCCCTGCCAGGGATTCTGAGTATGACTTCTGCCTACAGTCAGCTGGCCCGAGGCCCTGCCTGCGCCTCAGCCCTGACCCAGGCCTGCTGCAGGTGTGGCCAGGGCCGCTCTGCCAGGTCCTGTCCAGGTGGTCCTGTCAGGCTGCTGTCCTGGTGCTGACCTTCCCGTTTCAGGAGGTCACCTCGCAGGATGGGCCTGCCACTTCCGTGCAGAAGTCTTGTGAGCTGATAGGGTGAAAGCCCCACCCTTCTGGATGTTCAAATCCCAAGTTCCACATACTTACCATAAGGCAGACTTTCTGAAGTCCCAAGTTACATTTTTCAAATAAACTACTCTCATCTTTAAAAAAAATTTTGTATGCAAATATTTACTTTTAGGGATTGGGTTTCATGCAGTTCAATAATCATTTCAACCTCAGTTTTATTTGTTTGGACTCTGGTTCCATTCAGCTCATTATAAATAAAATCCTTATGAATTAAAAATGGGTTTAAGTGAGGATAGTGAGTTTAAATTCATAAAGAATGGAGTGCAAACTACTGTATTATACTTTGGCCAGTAAGCTAAACATGCATAATTAAAACCTGTGAAAGACATTTTTCATCAGATCATTAGGTGAAAAATTGAGAAAGTGGCAAACTCTTTCCATAGGGATTTGGGCAGAACACTTAGCTATCTGAACCCTTGTTTGCATTCTTTTATTTTCTGCAAACAGTGACTTTGCAGCTTTTTACTTATTTGACCCACCCATCTGATAAAACTTTGTTTTCATGGACAACCAAAGCAGCTTATTGAAGTGAAAATGCTATGTAGACTTATTTCACAAACTGGAAGGGGAGGGGACTCTGTAACAGCTCACACTGGTACTTCCCACTAGGCAGCTCTGGGTTTCCAAGGTATTTAAAGAGGCCACTGGCAATGCCAGCACTGCAGAGGGAAATCATTTGTGTTTTCAGACTTCTTTCTGCTTTCGTGGCTGCCCTTGAAAATGAAGCTCTGCTTTAATGATGTGCTTTCCTTCCTGGCAGGTAGCCTTCAGTAGCCAAGCTTTTGTTGGTTTGGCTCCGGCGTGTTTCATTGAGTGACAAATCTTGTAGAGCAGATGGCACTTACAAGTCTCTGCTCTTGTAGCATTCTGTTTAATGAAACACTATGGTTTTGCTTCAGTGTTTTTGTCAGTAGTTGTCTTTGTGTGTAGTGTGGGGGCGGAGGACGTGGGCCGAGGGTCTGCGAGGCCATCGCTGAGGTGAGGCATGAGATTGGAGGTGCCTGAGTGATGTCGGGACACAGGTTCAACGGAATGTGGGCACCGTTGACGTGAGGCAGGCGGCAGAATAGAAGTGCTGTGTGCAGCACTTCAAGTGTCATTGCAGGCCACCGCTTAGTCTTCAAACCAAGCGATGCAAAATCTTTTAAAAATCCCAAATGTGGATGCTTTTACTAGTTCAGAGATTTCAGAATTCTGCTTATGTGAAAATAAAGATTAAAATTGCTCCATGGTATTTCATTATATTTTTGAGACAAGGAGTCTCTTTTGCAAATCTTTCTGTCTCAGTTCCCTTAATAGCTGGGATTATGGGCATGTACCAGGATCCCTCTCACCTCCCTGTGTTTTTTAAATTCTAAAAGCTGTCTCATCCGTCTTTCCTGTCCATCAGTCTTTAAAAAGAAAAATCACCCCCCCTCCATTTTTTTCATGTACGGGGATCAAACTCAGGACCTTGTGCTTACAAAGCAGGCACAGTGCCACTGAACTAAACTCCTAGCCAAAAATCAACCTTTATTTATTTTATTTTTTTGGTACCGGGGATTGAATCAACCTTTTTGAAGTATAATTTGATTCAATAAATATATCCATTTTAATGGTCACTACACTCAGTGCCCAAAAAGTTGCTTCATTACTCTTTATCATGAGTCCCCACTTTTGTTCAGGCATCCAGTGAGGTTAGTGCTCCTTCAGCCCTGGTCTGAGCACAGAGAGAACTGTTTCTGTTATGGCTTCTATTTTATTGGTCTGTTTCTTCTTCATTTCCTTTTCTTCTTTGTTAAGATTGGCATCAAGGTGATTGTAACAGATATGATAATAGGAGAAATCTTGATCCCTTACTAGGGCTATCCAGATAGCATTTCCTGATTAATTTCCCACTCTGTCAGCTCTGCTCACTGGGAAGACTATTCTTTATAGGAAGGCCTTGGATAATGAGAGCTCCCTGTATTGTCCTGCTTTCAGTACAAGTGAAACAAGCTAAAACTTAACTCTCATTCTGTAATTTAGCTCAGCTATAAACACAGGACTGGTAAGCTGGTGAAAGTGGGTGTCTTAAGTGAATCATCTTTTCTTCTTCGGAAATGCAGTCTGTGGGAACCAAGTTTAGCTCAGAATCTTCAAGGAAGCGCTGAAAGAATGCAGCCAGCCATTTGGAAACCACATTTGAGAAGGAGAGAGGATCCCTTTTTGGCAGGACAATAGCAGTCCAAGGAAATACAGAGATGGTGAGAGCAGACTGCAGTCTGCAGAGCTTGGTCCTGAGCAGGAGAGATGCTGTCTGTGTGTGGTACTGTGACTTTGTGTGGATTTGTCCACTTTGTCCCTTCTTCCCAAGACCCTGTGTACCAATAAAGTAAAGCAGAAACTCCCAGGAGCTCAGTGAGTGGAGGAGGAACATAAACTTTCTTTACTGCCCTTTCCTTTGTCTGCTTTTGCAGTTGCTCTCCACTTGCATTGTGCCAAAGCTGTAGCTGTCCCCACCCCTGTGTTTATTTACTTGAAGATTCATTTTCACTCTCTCCCGCAGTTCAGGGTGGATGTTTGGCACTCAGTAAAAGTGCTGTGCCCTGACCATTTGCACAGATAGCCCCCATGCCCCTCGCAGCACAGTTGAAAGCGTAGCTCCTCTTCAGTCAGTGGTACTTAGCATCCATCACATGCTGTGGTGTGAGCAGTAACTTCTTTTGATGCACATACTGACCTGTTTTTCCTTATTTTATTGAGATACTCACTGGCCATGCTATTTCAGTGGGTTTTAGTATATTCACAATTGTGCAGTTAGCACCAGCCAACTATCACCAGGTCTTGAGGTAAGTAATCAGGTCACAAAAAGTTTCGAGCCCATTGTCCCTGTCCCCTAGCCCCAGGCACCTCCAGCCTGCTTCCTGTCTCTGGATTGGCTTTGTGGACCGGCCCTTTGCGGCTGGCTCCCTTCACTCAGCAGCGTGCCCGCGGGGTTCATCGGGCAGCGCAGCGCGGTGCACGTTCTGTTTGATGACAGTCCCAAATCTGTCTTCATCTTAATCCTTGGTACATCCAGGAGATCCTTTTGGAACTGGGAAGAACTCTAGACATTGTCTAGTCCAGTACATCTTCATTTTATAGTTGAATTAACACTTTCAGTGCTCAAGCCAGTTTACACTCCTTGTTTCCTCACACCTCGCAAACCAGCTTTCTCCGAGCAGGAAAGGAGAATCGCGCACTTTCTGAGTGGTTACCTGGTCGGTTACCTGGTCCCCTGCGGCTCCTGGCTGGTGTGGGTCTGAGTATGGCAGGTTATTCTAGAGCTTGGTGATGGTTGTGCACCCACATGCGAAGTGTGACCTGATTACTTACCTCAGAGCCAGCTCTTCAATTGCTATCAGCTGTTTTGAAGGCAAGGCGCGTGAATTTAGGGGCAGCTGCATATTTGAGTTTCTAGAGATGAAGCCTCCGGAAGCGCTCAGCTGCTGTGCTCTGGCGCCCCCTAGTGCCACGCGGCGGCACTCAGGTTCACTTTGTCCTGTGGCTCCTTTTGGTCTGTAGAAGAGAGCAGAGAAGAGCGGGCAGACAGCACAGGTCTCCCCTCCCCGTCCGTGGGTGGAGAGTGAAAAAGGTATTTCTGAGTGCACTTTGCTTTTCCTTTAGTGCTGTCACTGGCGTGTCCTCCTTTGCCCAGCCCCTTCTCCAGGATCCTTTAATCCTGAGGTGATCCCCAGTTTCCTCCAGAAGATAAAGGCAAAGGTGGCGGAGTCAACACCCTGTGCTTTAGCCACGTGTCTTTTGTTTGCATCCCATCTGTGAAGCGTACCTGCTCTTTCCTGAACAGTGTGTGTGTGTGTGTGTGTGTGTGTTTCTGGGGATTGAACCCAGAGGTGTTCTACCCTGAACTACATCCCCAGCACTTTTCGTTTTCCTTTTTTTTTGTTTGGTACTGGGGGTTGAACTTAAGACCTTGCACTTGTGAGGCAGGCGCAGTGCCACTGAGCTAAACCCCCAGCCTGCTTTTCATTTTTTAATTTTAAGTTTGGAGACAAATCTCACTGGGTAGCCCATGCTGGCCTCAAACTCAGGATCCTCCTACCTCAGTCTCCCAAGGAGCCAGCACTACAGGTGTCTGCCACTGCACCTGACATGTTTTCTTCTTGTCCTTTCTAAAAGGATCAGGAAATACATGGACAGTGGGAGTGTTGAAGGCGTGTGGGGTGTTCAGCTTTGCTCCTGATGACGGTATACAGAAGCTGCGCTGATATGCACAAGGGCAGTGCAGGTGTCTGACCCCAGTGGCACACTCCCCTGGCTGTGACCACTGGCCTGCGCTGTGAGCTTGCAGCACTTGCCGATGCTGATTTCTTGTCTTGTTTTGTTCTGTCTCTGTCTGTCTTGCCCTGGGGATTATACCTAGAGCCTTTGCACTGAGCTACATCCCCAGGCTGTGTGTGTGTGTGTGTGTGTGTGTGTGTGTTTGTGTGTGTGTGTATGTGGGCTTACAGATAGGTGCCACAGCACCCAACTGATGGGGCTTGTACAAGGTCCAGAGAGTTTCCCTGCATTTACAACATCTGATAGAGCTTTTTGCAAGAGCGGTTACTGCACTCTGCTTGTTACAGGGGGCCTTTAGGTGACTTTTTTATTTTGTTTATTTATTTTTTGGGGTACCAAGGACCAAATTCAGAACCTTGTGCTTGCAAGGTAGGCGCGGTGCCACTGAGCTACGTCCCCGGCCCAGCCTCTTGTATTCTTATGGCAACCATATGTGGCCCAGGCCCTGCACTGAACTTTGGAAATGCCAGCGTGAACTTTGTAGCCCCCTGTGCTAACTTCACTGTTTTATATTTTATCTCTGTCCTATAGATCAAAAGTAACTTGTGATTAGTGGTGTTTTCTTCCTCACTAGATTAAAAATCCTGTGAGGCTGGTACCAGTCTTTTGTCTTTATTTAATGCAAGCGCCTACAATATTCCCACCCCCAATAACAGACTACAGACTTTAACATAAATTTAAATTTATTTAAATTTTAAATAAATTTCCTCCAGAGGAAGGAAAATATTTTTCTCTTTATTTGGAAATAATTTTTAAGTTTACAAAAGCTGTAGAAAGAAAAATAGCCCTTACCCAGATTGGTCTGGTATCACCCCATCTACTTAGTCCCTTAGTTCTCTAAACAAGCGCACAGGGGGCCAGGGATTTAGCTCAGTGGTTACACTGCCTGCTTTGCAAACTCATGGACCTGAGTTTGATCCCCGGTACCAAAAATAAACAAACAAAAAAACAAGCACACTGGTAGAGTGGACACATGCTGACCGGCACAGGCTCACCCGATTCCTGAGATTGGAGACTGGATTCTGTGCTCCATGACCTTTGCCCCCAAACCTGGGCACGTGGGTCTCCTCAGAACAGGGGTGTTCTCTACATACCCACCGCCACAGTCACTGTCTTCATTCACCTCGTCAGTGAACCTTACGGTGTCCCAGACCTCCACGCCACGAAGCACAGATCCAGGCAGGAAGCAGACTGAGTGTCACTTCAGTTTTCTGTAATCGATGCTTTTCTGTGGCTTTTCATGAGCACAGATTTGTGCTCTCTTCCCTACCTCACCCTATGACAGTCCTCATTTGGCCAAACACCTACACTTTTTTCTTTTTGGAGCGGCTGGGAATGGAAGATCTCTTCTATGCTGGACAAGTGTTCTACCACGGAGCCACGCCCCTAGCCCCTAAAATAATAATACTTTTTTTGCAGTGCTTTTTTTTTTTTGCAGAACCTTTTAAATAATTTTGGTTTGAAGGTACAGAAAGCTTTTAGTGAAGTTGGTAAAACCTGAACTTTCTCTTTTTTTTTGTTTTGTTTTGTTGAGAAAAGTCTCATTGTGTGTTCCCATCTTGCCTTGAACTCATAATCCCAGGCTGGTCTCAGATTTGGGATGATCCTCCTGCTTTAGCCTCCTGAGTGCTGAGGTTATAGGCCATGTCCTGCAAGCTGAACTTTTTAATAACAGTTGGCTGGTTTGAATTTTCTTGATAAACTCTTCAGTGTCACAAAACATGCTTCATGGCCGGGGATTTAGCTCAGAGGCACTGCACCTGCCTCCCAAGTGCAGGGTCCTGAGTTCAATCCTCAATACAAAAAAAAAAAAAAAAAAGATGGGCAGGAAGAACATGCTTGGATGGGGATTTAACTCATTGGTTCTGCTGTCTGCCTTGAAAGTGCCAGGTCCCAAGTTCAATCCCCAGTACAAAAAAAAAAAAAAAGCTTCAACTTCTTGTCAGTTACCACCAAAATGGCAAGGTGGAGTAGTTTATATCTACTTACTGAAATTTGTTCTTGAATAAATAGTTGACTTTTGCTTTTGTAGTTTTATCTGCAAAGCACACCCACCCCCCACCCTCCCGAGTTTGAGCTGTATCTTATAAGCACCATCCCTGTTTGCCTGTCTGGAGCAGTGTTGATAATAAATGCTTCCTCGTCCTGGTGCAGTCTGAAGTAGTCTGAATGCTGCATAGGGCTTTGTTAAATTCCAAAATGATGTCCTGTAACCTCTGGATTATATGGGATGTTTTATTGTGTCATTCCAGAGGTATGTTACTTCGCATAGGAAGAAATATTTGTCACTTTAGAAAACTCACTACAGGTGGTATAGGAAACTTTTATTCTTAAGAGTCCCCTGGCTGAGATCTCAGTGATTTGATCTTTGCTGACATGGAGAGTGAACCCCTGGATGTCAGAGTTTCTGTGGCCCAAGCATACAGGGAGCAAGCGGGGAGCATGCACAGGGAGGAATCCGTGAGCTCCTCCTCAGGGCAGTGACTGCTCACAGGTGCCTTCTCAGCAGTCCCTCCCTTACAGAGTTAGAGCCGCAGTTTGGTGTGGGTGGGACGAAACTTCTCACTTTCAAACTTGCATGCTTCGGGGATTGGAAACAGGTTTAAGAGGGGCAAGAGGATGTGATTCTATTTGTCGGGGAAGGAGAACCAGCTGGGCTAAATAAAACAGCACCTGAGGGCAGCATTTCTCAAAGGGTGCTCAAGAAGTACACCACAGTGGCCTGGGCGGCAGGTGGCAGGTGGGAGGCTGAGGTCAGGTCAGTAAGGCCAGACCTCTGCGCAGGGAGCTTATTTTGACTAAGTGACTGAGGACAACAGTGCAGAAGGAGGGCGAGGTGAGGCCATGAACATCTTTACAGAGGGAACACTTCTAGACTCAGGAAAAGGTAATCCTTTTTGTGGTGCTTGGGATTGAACCCAGGGCCTCACAGATATCAGGCAGGTGGGCTACTACTGAACTACACCAACCCCACCTGTTTTTGTGTTTTTTGAGACAGTCTTACTGTGTAGTTCAGACTGGCCTTAAACTCAAAGTGATCCTCAGCCTCCTGAGTGCAGGGATTACAGGTGTGCGCCACACCACACTCAGCTCCCACCTTTTTTTTTTTTTTTCCAGGATCCCCCATTTAAAAATTCTTAGATAAATCCTTGCTAAATTGGTAAATTGGTCAGGCTGGCTTTGAATTTGGAATCCTCTTGCCTGGGTCTCTTGAGTGGCTGGGATTACATGCATGGCCCTATCTTTCAAGTGCCTCTATGGAAATACAAATACTTATTATTTCCCACCCTTCTTTTACACAGGTCCCTTAACAGTATCTTGATTTCCTCCTATCTGCCAGTAAATCTCTCTTTCATTTTCTCCTGATGAGTTTTGTGATCAGATTGAAGGTGCCTATCCCTAGGAAGATTATTAATATGAAGTTGTAATAAAACACTTAAAATCTGTAGCAGACTTTTTAAAATAATACCTTATAGATAAAGAGTGAGGTAGCTGTAGAACATTCTAGTCACCTGCGTGTGTACATGCACACATACGTAAATATGTAGTTTTGTTTTGTTTCATTTTTGATTTGTCTGGAGACAGGGCCTCACTGTGTCTCAGGCTGGCCTTGAGCTTTTGGTCATCCTCCTGCCTCAGCCTTTCGAGTGCTGTGATTACAGGCGTGTACCACTGTGCCCCATCACTATGTCCAGCTATCACCTGTATATAGTATGTCCCCTACATTCTGAATTAAAAGTGTTCTGTTATTCAGAAGTTAATAGATGACTTTAAATACAGCATTTTTACTATTAGTGCTAAATAATAATATAATTCCTGATGAGCAGTTCTTAACATTTAACTTCACAGCTATGATATTAGGAGTACTTTAGATTTTACTTCATTGTTCTCCATGCTTGTTTCTCTTAAATTCTTTTCCTAAGATTTATAAGCAGGGCTGCTCTTTTTCAAGAAAACGGTGCACGTGGTGTCAGAATGCTCCTTTCCTCTCTGGTGCTGGAGATGGAATCCAGCGCCTAACACCTGCTGTATCTACTGTAGAGCTTCAGCTTCGTCCCCAGCACCATAGTGTTGGTTTTTCTTTTGCATTTGAGTAATAATCTAGCTGGGAATAGAACTTTGAAAAAAAATACTCTGGAATTCTAGGAATAAAGTAATTTTCATTACACTTTCAGAATATTGATTGCCCTGTTGCTTTATAGCTTGGTTGATTCTGCTATTAAAACTTGAGTTTTTATTTATTATTATTATTTTTTGTTTGTTTGTTTGTTTGTTTTTTGAGACAGGGCCTCACTATGTAGTTGAGACTGACCTGGAATTCACTGTGTAAAACTTGAGTTTTTAAATTCAGCATTTTAAATTTGGTAGCCTTCATTGCATACTTTGCTATTCTCTAGATCTCCTGTCATGCAGCTTGCTTTCTGCTTCCTTTTCACCTTCCTTTTTGCCCTTCCTTTGCTTAATGTCTGCCCAAGTGGACTGAGTCAGACTTAGTTACCAGGCAGCCTTGAGCCCCTGCCTGTGCCTCTCTGTGAGTCATAGGGGTGAGGGAGCTACCTTAGGGTGCCATATCCCTGTCCAGGCTGCCTCCCTGCCCTGCACGGCACCCTGCAGGCTCTGACCAGATCTGAGCAAGGGGCTGGCTGAGCAGGGACTGTCGTCAGGTAAGTCCATTGTCACCGGCCCCGTCAGCGCTGGCTTTCCACTCCTGCTAGCTTCTGCACTGATAGGCATTTGCCAGACCCGCCTTGCAGTTTCACCGGAGTCCCATTCAGAATTCTGTGAAATCAGGGCTGTGTGATCCAGCACGTTTGTCTGTGCATCAGGTTTAAAGGCACTTTGAAAATAAATAGCACATGTAGAGCTGGCGATGTGATCAGTGGTAGAGCAGGTGCTTGCCTTGTGTGCTGGAGGCCCTGGGCTGGTCCCATAGTGATTTCTTTCTTTTCTTTTTTTTTTTTTTTAATGACACATATATTTAAAGATCATTAATCTGAATCATGAACTGTCCTCCGTCTTCCCACTCATGCCTTGTTTCCTGCCTTCAGTCTGTTGGTTTGGCAGGGAAGAGGTAGCGATACTGGGCACACTGGGCACGGAGGCCAGCACAAGCAGGTCCCTTTCTCTTGCAAGCAGGACTTAGAACAATTGACATATTTCAAAATAAGCTTTGTAAAGTTGCAGTGTTCGATCTGTGACAGTTTGTGGAAAAGGCTTTTTTTTTCCAAATTGGAAAATACTACCCTTAGAAATGTCAGTTGAAACCCCTCAGGGTTTGATCAAAAAAGATTTTGGGGCTTCCAGCCTAAATGCTTCATAGTATCATCACACTTTGTAGCGTTTTGGGGAGTGTAAATAATTTGTATATTTTATGTGATGGGTGACTCTTTTTGTTTTTTTCAGTATATTTTTGGAGATTTTAGCCCTGATGAATTCAATCAGTTCTTTGTGACACCTCGCTCTTCAGTTGAGGTAAGACAAAACTGTTTCAGTAAATACATGAGATCTACTTACGATTATGTTTCCATTTAATGAAGAATTCTGACATACAGAAAAATACTTAAACTGATCTAGAAATGGCCTGAACCCATCAGCTAGATTAGCTTTTTATTAAGGCTTTGTTGTATTTGCTTTAGACTTTTAAAAAATAAATCAAACTTCACAGATACAGCAGAAGCCTCCATTGCAGCCTCTCCCACCTCACTGCCCTTCTTCCCAGTGTGTAACTGGGCTGTGGGCTGTGCTTGGTGGGCAGCTCCTGGCCCTGGTGCTCACCTTGCACTGCATGTCCCTGCGCCCACTGGTGTCTCTGCCTTTAAAATGCCACCTAAATGATAGATACACTGTGTTCATCTTTTTGTGGTTTAAGCTAGTGTTACATTCTCCCTGATTATCTACTTTGTATATTTGTTCTTGCTCTTTGATTTTAGTACTGTCTGTCAAATGAACCACAATTTCCATGTTTTCCTATTGAGAAACCTTTAGGGTTTTGGTTCAACTTTTTAAAAATGTGGCATTTAATGTGCTTTGTTCTAGCTTCTCACACTGAAGAGTTTTCTCCCTCTCATTTTTGAACAGATTTTGCTAGCCCAGAGTTTTTGTCATTGTCCTGTGTAATCAGTGGATTCCCATTGTTTACACATTTCCCATATTACAAACAGTTGGGCACTATTTCATTGTTTTCACATCTGTTGACCCTACAAGTTCTCTCCGCTGTGAATTACTTGGTCTGTATCTCATGTCTGTGATGCTAAATCATTTGGCTTAGTCTTTCTCTTCTTGATTTGCAGGGCTTGTAATCTTTGGTTTTGCATGTTATAGCTGTTTCTTTCTATTTAGCATGCGAGAATTTAAACTTTATATATACTGCACTGTTTGGGGTGTTTTGCTGGGAAAGGGGAGTATATTTTCTTTTTCTTCGTGGTGTCTGTATTTTTAATTTTTAAAAAGTCATTAAATTTTTCCCTCCCTTCCTTGAGAGAATAAAGATGTTTGGTTTTCAGTGTGTGATGTGGAGCAGAGGCACTGATTTGTTTGTGTTTGAGAGTGGAGTCTGCTCCACTTCCCCACGAAACTGGCAGGCTGTGCTGGTGTCCGGCCAGCCTGTGAGGGGCTCATCTGCACTGTGCTTGCTGGCGCTTGTGCCCTGCTTCAGGGTTGCACATACGTCTGCAACTGGAGTGCTGCGTTCAGCCTCTGGGGAGCTCACCTGCTGCCCAGTCCCTTGAGCACCTCATGTCTTTCATTCTTAGTCACAAATATGTGAGCATGCCAAGTCCCATGGAAAGGCTTTCTGAAATTTTAGGGTTAGTTTGTAGGAGAATTAATACCTTTATGGTCATGAGTTTTCCTAAAGTGATTCTTGTATATTTTATTATTCATTCAAGTTTTCCCCCTTCTCTTACAGTGCTGGGGTCGAACCCAGAGACTCGGGCACAGTGGGCATGAGCACTAGCACTACCACTGAGTGCCATCCCACCCAGGGCTTTTAAATGTCCATCTGATTAATTATCTCTATTTTAGCTTAATTAAAACATCTGGGGACTTTTTCAAATGCATATTTCTTTTTCAGCCAGGGTCTTGCTGTGTAGTTAAGGCTGGCCTCGAACACATAACCCTCTTGCTTCTGCCTCCCCAGGGCTGGGATTCAAGTGTGCGCCACCACACCTGGCTCAAATTTATATTTCAAATATGAAACATTGAAAATAGAGAAAGGGAAAAAAGAGAAAAGTGTGTATCAAGTAAAATCTTAATTTTTTTTAACCTAGGGGCTTATGCATGTGGTCAAGTATACTCTACCACTGAGCTACATGCTTGGCTGTCTGTCTGTCTGTCTGTCTGTCTGTCTGTCTTGTCTGTCTGTCTGTCTGTCTATCTATCTATCTATCTATCTATCGGTACCAGGGATCGAACTTAGGCCCTTGTACTTGTAAGGCAGGTGCTGGAACCACTGAGCTAAATTCCCAGCCCTCTTTTTATTTTTTTGAGACAGTGTCATGTTAAGTTACCCAGGCAGCATTCAAACTTATGGTTGTCCTGCTTCAGCTTCCCAGACTTGGTGCTATAATTAAAGGCATGTTCCACTAATACTTGGCCTTAGTTAATTTTTAGTGATGCCTAGCTAGCTGTTTGTTTGGGTTTTTCTTCCCCCTCTAGCTAGCTCTTTAAGTTGTTAAATTCTTCTAAGTGTATATTTGCATGCATGTTAAAAACTTAAGTATAAAGAGTTTTTGAAGAGTTATAACGAGCAGGGGATCACAGCCTTAGAGTGTGATCAGAGGCCAGTCCTGGGGTCCCACGGAGTGGCTATGAGCAGCTGAAGTCTATGAAAAATGAATACATTCACTTTAGTGTTGCTGCCCTCTCCTTTCATTATTGATATTGTTATAATAAGGGACCTGGCAGTCTGAGCCAGGAAAAAGTGAGAGTTCAAATTGGGTATTTTGATTCTTTGAGTCACAGGAAGTTATGGTGGCACTTGCCAGAAACAGTGAAATTGCTCTGCTCTTTGTAATTAAGGATGTGAAAAATTATAAAGCCTGACTTCTGTACTTTATAGTGTTTCTTACGTTAGGACATATGCATGAGTATGTGTGGCTGTTTGCAAGTGTGAGAATAAAAACTTGGGTTTTCATCTGATAGGAAAGTGGAATTGCACCATATTCTAGTTTGAAGACGTAGAGTTGGTCCAGCTCTGCCACTTCAACAGTTTCCTAGGCAGTTTCTTCATTTCTTCCTGCCTTTTTCCCCCTCTTAGAAAAATGGAGAATTTCTTTATATAATATAGATATGTTATGAGAACTTTATAGAAGTGTTGAGAAATCAGCTAATGTCTGGTTTGATACGGGTATAACATGTCAGTACAGCAGAAATGAGTGATGGACATGGTAAAGCTGGGCCGAATCTTTTATTTGAAACTAATGGCTGTCACCAGCCATTTATTTCTAGCTTTAGAAATCTTAGTGTAGCCGGGCGGGGTAGTGCACACATGCATCCCAGCCCTTGGGAAGCTGTGGCAGGAAGATCACCTCAAATTTGAAGCCAGCCTGGACTACATAGTGAATTTGAGGTTGGCCTGAACTACATAGCAAGACCTGACTCGGGTGGAGGGGACAGACACAGAGACAGAGAAAGAAAGCATGTCTGAGTTCTCTTTCTCTTGTTTTTGAGCATGGATTAAAGTTTGAGAGGCCACAACAAATGTCTGCTCACCAAAGAGAAACACAGACTAACATAATTGGGCTGAGTTCCTCTCAGTATTGTAATTTCAGAGTCTTACATCTGCATGCTTCCCAGGCGTTCCTGGCTGGGTGAGTGATGGTCTTCACCTGCATGGTGAGCCATTTGTGAGGTCTTGGTCTCATCCATCTGCGAGGCTTCTGTCTCACCCACAGCCTCTCAGTGTTCCTACCATGTGGCTGTGGGATAAGGTGGAATCAAGTCCAGTGGGGCAAACCTATGGTACATGTGCCACAGCGGGCTGTTTGTTATCACTGAACACTCAACAGAGTTGGTCCAAAGGTTGTGGGTTATTGTTAAACTAATTAAACTGAACACTCCACAAGGTTCACCATCACTGCTCTATTTTTTTTTTTTTTTTTC
>NW_022900944.1:46136987-46168921 GCF_012274545.1 Fukomys damarensis
TTTTTTTTTTTTTTTTGCTATGGGGAATTTGATAAAGCATTTTTTTCCCCTGCATGTAGCCAGGAACTATTCATCCAGAAGTAAGAAATGTAGGGTGAAAAAAAAAAAAAAAAGACGTAGGGGCCAGGGATTTAGCTCAGTGGTTCCACCTTCTCACAAGCACAAGGTCCTGAGGTTGATACCCAGTACCAAAAAAAGAAAGAAAGAAAGAAAAGAAATGCAGGGTGTTAGAATGTAAAACAGTGTTCTGCCTTCTCCAGGAAGCCTAACTCCTGGCAGCTGTGAGTTTTTTGTCTTTTAGTTTGTGTGTTGGAAAGCTTGCCCCTGGCAAGATAGTCTGGCCAGTAGTGTAACAGAATTGGGAAAAATAAAATTAGGCAATTTTTGTATAGGATCTTAAATAGTATTAGTATTAATTTTTTAAAAAGTAACTGATAATCTTTTCTAGAGCGGTGCTCTAATTTATAAGCCAGGGTGATTTAAAAATGAATTTCTCTAATGGAAAGAGGTCCAGTCAACTTAATAAGCATGTGGGACCTCAGTCATAATAATGTCATTGACGCATAAAATAGGGAGGAAATGCTCATGATTCCTGACAAATACACATGTGGAATCTCAATAAAGGAGATAGTACATCTGCCTCAACAATTACTGAGTAAGTGAGTGCAAGGAAACAGTACATGCGGCCTATAGGTGTCCGTGTGCAAAGAGGGAGAGAGACTGAAAATAAGGGGAGTTAAAGGGTTGATGCACAGTTAAGATAGTTGTTCTCACTTTGGTGTCCTAGTGGGGTTTCAAAAGCAGGAAATTCTGGCTGGGCATACCTGTAAACCCAGCACTTGGGGGGCTAGGGCAGAAGGATGGCCTTGAGTTTGAGAGCACTTTGGGGTACATGGTAAGTCCAAGGGCAGCCTGAAATGTATACAAAGATCCTGTCTCAAAAAACAGAACAAAAACAAAGTAGGGAGTCCTGGTTTACGGGACCTTTCAATGGAAGGTGAACAGTGACAGCACCAGAAGGATCTTGAAACACCACTGTTGCTTGAACACTGGCTCCCTCTGTCTGATGTCCAGGAAACAGGAGCGGAGAGGAGCAGTAGTGCCATGTACCGTGGTCTGGTGTGACTAGTTGTCATAGGCTGTCCTTCATTACTAGGGTGAAATGCATGAGGCAGTTTAGCTGTAAACAGAGAAACGGATTTGGGCTCACAGTTCCAGAGGTGCAAGGTCCAAGGCCCTGTCTGGTTAGGGCCTTGCTGTGGAGCCCCAGGGGAGTGCAGCTGTCTTGTCTTCTGTCCCTTTCATGAGGTCGTCAAGACTCAGTCACGAGGGCCCCGTGCCGATGACTCGTCTAATCCTGGTAACTTTCCAAAGGCCCCCTCTAGACCCTGGGTGAGAGTCAGTGTCTCAGTGCAGTAGCACGTGGCTTTGGGTTATGCCACATGCATCACACTGCATAGTCCCTGGTCGTCAGTGCGGTCAGTTGCCCCGACGTGCTGCTTCCAGGGCTGGAGGTTTTCCTGTCTCCTTCTCCAGGTGGAAAAGAATACAGTAAGTATGAAGAGGCCATTGTTCTGATGCTTGGGGCTATAAAAGCCAAAAAGGGGGTTTCTTGATGTTACAGTGATTTTGTGTGAGTAGCGGGTCATTCAGATTCCTGTTTGTGCCTCTGAATAATTCAGATGTCCATCTTTGGGGGCTCAGTGCTGTGACAGGAAGCACAGATGCTCTGGTGACAGCACAGGGATTGGCTCTGCGTTGTGCTTCCCGGACACCTGTGCATGCTCCCCTCACAGATGCATTTTCTGCTTTGGCTCTCTGGTGTGCCATGCTGCCAGCCAGGTGCCAGGGGCGTGGAGCTCACCCCATCTCAGGCCTGTGGTCCTGTATCTGTGCTGTGTGCTGGGCTGCCCCCTGGTGGGGGAGACACGCAGCTCCAAATCCTGAGGGCCTTGGGTTCTTTTCCAGTCAGTTTTTGTTTTTCTTACCTTCTCTGTAATGACTGAATTGCCTTGCTAAGAGTTCATAAAACAGCAGTTTTCAAGCCTCGGAATTGCTTGGCTTGGAGAAGTGCTGCCCCAAGGTGTGCTGTTCTTGTTTTCTTCAGGTAGCAATGATTTACCTGCTTACCTTATTCCCCTTCCTCCTATGCTTTCTCATCCCAAACATGTCCACGTCAGGCATTCCCAGTTTTTGAAATATGGACTCGCTAGGAAGGAATGTATTTGAGTTTCACAGAATTTCTGCTTTTTGCAAAGAAGCCGGAACTGTGCCATTTGCCTTCTCTCTTCCTACAGGAAGATGTAGGTATTGATTGATGTTAGGTATTGATTCAGTTATTTTAGGGCGCGGTGTTGGATAGGGAGTCTGGTTCCCATGCCCCTTCCTCCTGGAGGGTGTTCTCAGCTCTGACCTGGCCGGGCCCTGACGGTGAACAGAAAGTGCAGGTGGCCACTAGTGGGCAGAACAGTCTGCTCAGCTGCAGCAGCTGTGAGAAGGAAAGCAGGCTGTGTCAAAAGCAGTGTGTCATAGCTGATTGAAGTACTCATGAAGCTTATTTTCAGTTTCTTAGCCTCATTTTTGGATCTGTGTAACAGTGATAAATATTTGAAAGCATTCCTATAGAGATTCTCCCCTGGGGTACTTGAAGGTAGTGCAGATTTTCCCGACTCACCCTGTGTGCCATTCTGGTAAAAAGAGAGTCCCGAGAAGTTGCATGGCTAGAGTTTTAACGCAATGTTGTCTTGATGCAGTAGCATGTGTTGTTTGCTAATATTCTGTTGAATTGAAATTTGTTTTCCGATTCCTCGTGCAGCTCCCTCCGTACAGCGGGACAGCTCTGTGTGGCACTCAGGCTGCGGATGAACTGCCTGATGGTAAGCTGGTCTCCTCCTCCCTTGCTGAGCTGGTGTGTGCCGGGTGGACAGGCTGCCGATAGACGCTGTCTGTTGGCTCAGACTTTTGGAAGCAGCAGTTCCTTCCAGCTTGGCATTCTTGTGGTGAATTGTAGTATATTTAATCCCTGGAGCTCTCTGACTGTTGGGTTTGCTTTATACCTCAGAAGGTCAGACGTTTAAGATTCAGTGAGTTCTTTTTTCCTAGCAGTTCAGTGCCGCAGTCACTTGCCATGGCTGCATGTTCTCAGGCTCTGAAGGGCTGCCAGTCTTTTTTTTTCCCCCCTACTGGTTAACAAACACAGGACCTTGAGCTTGCCAGGCAGGTGTGGCACTGCTGAGCTTCATCCCCAGCCCTCAAGGGCCATCCTGTGTTGTTGTGGATCTGATGCCTGGGCCCAGGGTGTGGGTGTGCTTTGTAAGTTAGCGCTTGCTGGGCTGGTGCTCATCCAGGTGTAGCCCTCTGCGCTGTTTCAGCTCCAGCGCCAAGAAGCCCCGGCAGTCTGGCTCACAGGCAGGGCCCTTGAGGGCTGCGGAAAAGCTGGAGGAAAGCATTTTCTTGGAAAGCCTGGGATTTGGAAGCCTTGTTTAGTGTGGTCAGACTTGAGGGGGTGTTAATCACAGTTTAGCTTTAGATATGAATTTAAGAGACTAACCAAGCACGGTAGCATCAGTTTTATAAGAAGCAGTAATACAGGGGCCCACAGAGGACAGAACAGATTTTGCAGGAGCTTAGGATGATTGATACAACAAGTGAAGCACTGGGGACCTACCACCAGCAGCTCAACCTCCCGGCTGCCTCTTCTGCTGCTGGGTCTGGCCCTGGCGCTTGCCCTGCTCCTGTGCCTGCGCGGCTCCACTCTGTCTTCTGTGCTGCGCACTTGGGTGTATGTATGCTGCACATGTGTCTGCTTGCAGGCAGACCACTGCCTTCCTTCCCGGACTTCCTTCCGATTTTCAGTCCTTGGTGTTGCGGATCCCTACCCTCATCCCTCTTGCCCCTTTTCAGTCTCTGCCTCTTGACTCTTTTTCTCCATTCTCCATTCATTCTCTTCCGTCTTAGTCCATCTTTTACTCCACTGGAAACAGCTGGGACTGTGCCACCTGCTTGCATGCTCAGTGACGTGCCCACCGGAGGGCCCTTCCCCCATGCCTCTGGTTCTCCTGCTCACGTCGCTGTCACTCTCTCTCACAGGATCTGTCCGCCCACTGTCTGGTAGTGACTTTCCCAGCCATGTCAGTTTCTGTCTGTCTGCCTGCTGCACCGTGTGCATCTGCAGTTCCGGGAATGATGTCAAACACTTTCTTGTGCTCTATCCCACCAGCACCAGCACAGCAGTCCACCAGCAGGGCAGTTCACCGTAGCGTGCACCTTTTCTACCTCTGCCTTTCCCAGGCAGTTCCGAGAGCTCCATCTCACCCCCTCCCCATCCACTCATTTCTCAGGTCCCACTGACCTCTGTAGCTGCTGACTAAAATTGATTACCTTTTCCTAAGTACAGAAGCATTTCCTCTGTAAAGATGTTCATGGCCTCATCTCGCCCTCCTTCTGCACTGTTGTCCTCAGTCACTTAGTCAAAATAAGCTCCCTGCGCAGAGGTCTGGCCTTACTGACCTCAGCCTCCCACCTGCCACCTGCCGCCCAGGCCACTGTGGTGTACTTCTTGAGCACCCTTTGAGAAATGCTGCCCTTGGGTGCTGTTTTATTTAGCTCAGCTGGTTCTCCTTCCCCGACAAACCTACTGCCCATGGGACCTGAGTTTTGCTTTCCAGAGTATTGAGTGCGCTGTCTAAAGCCATTTGCCAGGTGTGGTGCTATTATCCTAGCACTTGGGAGGCTGAGGCAGGAGGATTGCTGCAAGTGCAAGGCCAGTATCCTGGATTATATAGTAAGACCCCATCTCAAAATAAAAAAGCAGCAACCAAAAAAAGCCATGTTTACAGTCCAGCCACAGCACATGAGCCTCCAGATCGGGCTGTTGAGTTCTCACTCTGCAGTGTGTATGTCCATTGTGGGTATCCTTCATCAGAGAGGTCCTGTCCTGGCTAGGAATCTGCTTTCAGCGATATGCCCACTGTGTTGGGTAACGTTTGGAAGTGGCCGTGACAGAGTGAAAAAGTTCTGTTGATGTCATTTCACTTTGTAAACATTTTGTGTTCTGATAAGATTGAGAGTCAAGACCGGAAGCCCTGTATATGTGGGAAATCGTCTGTCTTGCAGAAGCTGCACAGCGCATTGCATGCTCATTGTTAATGTGCTTTCCCAGTGTACCCCAGTCCCAAAGGCAGCCCCCTGAGTGGAGCACTTGCTTCTCAGGCTGCAGTCTTCAGACGCCGTGGACTAGGAGTGCCACTGACCCTAGTTATACTGGCATGCCTGCCTCAGTGACCGAGCTGTTCACTGAACATACTGGTCACGAATGGAGGAGTTGTACAGCGTCTGTACATCACAGCATTCAGGGCAAAGAAGTGGTCAGAGGAAACTCCAACTTGATGACTTTGTTTTGATTTGTATCACTCAATACTGTAATGTGTAGCAGAGCCTAGAACTATAGCATTGAGCTGTATAGTACAATCAACAGAATTGACAGTACTGTGTAAACAGTGTGCTGTACATAAAAGACATTGAGGTTCTATAAACAGGTACAGAGCTGTACTAAAGAAAAGTCAGGTGGTTAAGTATGAACAGGTAGGTCGTTAACAAGGAATAAGGAGTATCTGTGGTAACAAGTTTGCTTCTTTCTGTTTATTCTTTGCAAATTAAGAAAATAGTAGTGTCCAGGTGAGGCAGTGTCCTTTGGGTGCCATTATGTTTCATCTTGCTGCTCAGCATAATTGTGATCTGTCCTCCTCCAAGAACTTTGTGTTGTTTTGTACCAGATTGAGCCCCTTGCCCCACCTAGGATGTCCAGATGAATGAAGACTCAACTCAAGAGACCGTGTTTAGGTCCCTGTCCTCCTCCTGTCCGCTGACGGCACATAACTGCCCTTCCCCAGGAAAGACTTCTGAAGGCCCTTTCCAGGTGCATTGTATTCAGGCCGTTTTTGAGCATTATGATTTCTTTTCTTGAAACATGTGCCTGAAAAAAAAATCAGAGCCTTATGATACACCTGAAGGCATCTTTATTTATGCACTAACAATTAATCATAAGGTTTGTGACTGTTCCTTAACTTTAAACTTACAGCCTCTTTCAAATATGAAATAGCAAATTGCTCCAGGTCTGTTGAAAAATTTGACTGATTCTGAAATGTGCATCTTAGCATGAATGAAATTTGTAGATTTTGTTTACTGGGAGGAAGTATTGAAAACTCCCAGAGAGGTTTTTAAAAGTTTATAGTCCACAGTTATCTTTTGTTATTTGGGGACCAATGGGGGTTTGAATCAGGCAAAATAGCATTTATTTTTATGACAAATTTATTTCAGTTCTATCTTCTGAGAAGTATTTCTTAGTTTCCTAGAGAGTTGAAGATAAGGACAGACTTCTGTTTTTCATAACCCCAATTAAATATAATTTTATAGGTATTAATTATTTTCAGCAAATTAGCATAGAAATGATAGCCTAATTAGGAAAAGAATTTTTTTCAGTTTTCAAAGAGAAAATGACTACTTATTTGTACTTTCATAGTCAGTAGATTTATAGTCTTAATAGAATATTTACTAACCATTTTCTTTCTAACCAGGACAAGAGTATCAGAGAATTGAGTTCGGTGTCAATGAAGTAATTGACCCAAGTGACACTCTGCCGAGAGCCCCCAGCTACAGTATTTCAAGCACATTGAACCCTCAGGCCCCTGAATTTATTCTTGGTTGTACAGCTTCCAAAAAGACCCCCGACGGACTAGACCAGGAAGTGAACTCCAGCTCCCTTGACCGCCCGTACCCGGGCCCAGCCCTGGCCTTAGACGGGAGCTCGCACACCGAGGCAGAGGCTCTGGAGAGCGCTGGTGGCCCAGGTGGCCTGGGACAGAGGGAGCGGAAAAGGAAGAAGAAGCGGCCACCAGGGTATTACAGTTACCTGAAGGATGGCGGTGACGACAGGATTTCCACAGAAGCTCTGGTCAATGGCCATGCCAACTCAGCTGGCCCCGGTGGAGTGGGCACCGAGGATGCAGAGTTTATGGGTGACCTGCTCCCACCAGTTTCGCCCAGGACTTGTGACAGCCCTCAGAACTCCACGGACTTCATCAGTGACTCTGTGCCTGACAGTCCTTTCCCTGGAGCGCTCGACAGTGCCGCCAGGACTGTGGGGCAGCCTGAGGGCTGCCGTGGGCCTGACTTTGAGCAAGCCTGCTTCCCTGCAGAGCACCTGCTAAGGACAGCTGTGGCTCCCCCCTGCGCTGCTAGCGATACTACTGAGAACCTTGGCGTCACCAATGGACAAGTACTTGAATCCTCATGTGTGGGCACAGCTGCCAACGGGGAGCTGCACACTGTGGAGAGCTCAGACTCAGATGCAGCCAGGCTGGAACGCGCATCACCTCCTGCCGACAGTGCCCTCTCCGCACCCATTCCCGTTAACCAGCCCGCCAAGTCCTGGGCCAGCCTCTTTCACGATGCTAAGCCCTCCTCCTCCTCACCCGTGGCTTATGTGGAAACTAAGTGTTCCCCTCCTGCCCTGTCTCCCCTGGTCTCTGAAAAGCAGGTTGAAGTCAAAGAAGGGCTCGTTCCAGTTTCAGAGGATCCTGTAGCCATACAGATCGCAGGTACAGTGGACCGGGTCAAAGCTGAGCACAGAGCTCAGGCAGCTGGCTGGCGGGAAGTTGAGGCAGGCGGGGCTTGCGCAGTGGTGACAGATGGTGCCATAGGGACAAGTCACCGGGGTGCGAATGGGAATGGCTGAAGGGTGCCTATGTCTTAGACATGGTCTAACCGGAAACAATGTAGAAACCAAATCCATTTCTATCACGAGTCCTTTTCTGCTAACAAATTCCATTTCTCTTTCTTGTCCCTTGTTTAAGTAACTGTGCCACTCACTGTTTGTATAATGAACCTGTTGTGTGTCACAGTTGTATACTTTCAGTGTGATAGTCCCTGTTTGTATTCACTTTGTACTGTTGCTTTTTCATATTTCTCAAGCTGTAAGAATGCATTTGTGATTCATGTAGGGTTTTTATTTTTTAATAACTATTTTGGGTTGAATAGATGGGTTTTGGTTTTTTTTTTTTCTTGGTACCGGGATTGAACTCAGGTCCTTGGGCTTGCAAGGCAGGCCACCGAACCACTGAGCTAAATCCCCGGCCCTGAATAGATGGGTTTTATTCAGTGTTTTAGTACACCAGGGTCAGCTCTTAACAACAAAAGGAAATTTATAAAATTTCACTCTAATGTTAACATCTTATTTTAATTAACAATAAAAAGGCAAAGCAGCATAGTGCATAGGTTGTGTTTGAAGTGAGGTAGGGAACCAGCTGCTCAGGGCTCTGTGTTTCTCCACACTTAAGAAGTGAAGGCTGGCAGGAGTGTGCTGTAGTCAACTCTCCGACTGCTCTCTGGTTTACACTCACATGTGTCAGCAGCCAGCTGCAAATCACTGTTGTGGGTGGGCAGTTCCATCAGAAATAAAACACATTCTTCTGGTGGAGGTGGGATGACAAGTACTTTTTTTTAAAGCATTCCTTATACATAGTATGGTATTTTGAATCTTGGTTTTCTGGTGTCTTTTAAAATGAGGAAATAACGGGCAACCATTGTTATTTTGAGTTTTATATATATTTTTAAAAGCCAAGTGCTTTCCTTAATAATATGTAAAATATTTTAGAATGTATTCGTTGTAAGGGCCCACTGTTACAGTCAGGATAAGGTGGTGTATACGTCCATGGATAGATTAATGTGTCACAGGTTTATTTTTAACCATTAAGAAGTTCATTGTGGAATACCATGTACTGTCAGTTCCTTCAAGACAGCATTGTAATTATGCTTTACTCCTAGAAGTCACTCCTCAAAGGAAAACTACATCCCTAGGAAATTTTCTCTGTTTAAAATAAGAAAGAAAAACTTCACTTTAAAAGTTTTAAGACATTCTTGTATAACTCTAAATGTGATTTGCTGCATAGTTTGCTGCGTTCTGTGTACATTATAATCTAATGGGGTTGAAATGAGTGTGTTAGCACACTCCTGTAATCCCAGCACTCTTGGAGGCTGAGGCAGGAAGATCAGGAGTTCAAGCCTAGCACAGGTAATTTAGCAACACTCTATCTCAAAATTTAGAAAAGGGCTGCAGATTCAGGTCAGTGCCAAGTCACCATGTCATTCCCCAGCACCCCGCCCCCCAAGACAGAAAAAAAAAAGGTTTTGAGACACTGATAGTGGGGCTTTCTGCTGGCTGACCTATGCAGGAGGAGCCTTGCCCCTAGCCCCGCGTGCTCTTAGTGGGTGCTAGTCACGCCCTCCCCCAGTACATGTGTGTTCATACTGCATGTGCTGTGCTGTGCTGACTGACAGCCTGCAGACCCACTGTGATTGCTCTCCTGTGACGGGCAGGGTGCCAGCACCCTTCACTGTGGGTGGTATAGGCTAAGGGAAGCTGTTCTGTTGGAGTTTTTCCCTTTTCAAATCTTATTCTTACGGATTTACTTTATTAAAATGATAAAACATTATTTCTTCTAAGATGCAATACTGCACAGTCCCTTCGAGGGGCATGTTTTTAAGTATGGACCTACTTATTTTAAGCAACAGCTGAGTGAAATTCTGATTCCACTGAAAGATCTATTGATGTTGGTTACAATAGAATTTGACTTGCACTAGAGTCTAACTGGTTCTACTGAGAGAATGGCTTTTTTTTTGGATGGTGATGGTACTGGCGATTAACAGCCCATTTTTATTTTATTTTATTTTTTTAAATTTTGAGATGCGAGTCTAAAAGTCACAATACTGTCCAGGCTTGGCTTTAACTTCCTGTGTGATTGGTTGGTTGGCTATTTTTTTTTGTTTTGTTTGTTTTAGTTTTCAACAGGGTCTGGGTATTCAGGCTGGCCTCTAAACTCAGTGATCCTCCTGCCTCGGCCTTTCAAGTGCCAGGATTGCAGGCTGCAGCCGTGGCTGTGTCTGGCCCAGGGGTGTGCTCGAGAGGCTGCCTGGCGTGCGGTGTGTGGCACTGTGCTGTGGCCTCCCTGTTTAGCACAGGGTCCAGAGCAGCCTCGATGCTTCACTGTCATGTTCATTACTCAGGTTTGTGGGCGTGGGCGTCTTCTGAGTTTTCACTGAGGAGCAGACACTGCATCCTGAACTGAGCTACATCAACCGCTGTCGACATGCAGAAGGAGCTGTTTGTATTTGATGCTTCAAAATCAGTGTGTCTTTTGTTGTTTGTTTGTTTTTGTAGTGTGGCTTTTTTTTTTTTTTTTTGAGACAGGATCTCACTATGTAGTTGATCCTGACCTGGAACTATGTAGCCCAGGCTGGTCTCTAACTCACAGTGCTCCTCCTGCCTCAGCCTCCCAAGTGCTGGGGTTACAGGCGTGAGCCACCATGCCCGGCTAGTGTGGCTTGTTTGAAAGGAGTTAAATAATGCTGGTCGGGGAGCGAAACTAGGCCAAGTCCCCGAGTACAGTAAAATGCCACTGTAAGAGAACGAGGCAGGCAGGTTTTACAGGGTGTCACACAGTCCTCGGGTCTGGAAGTGGCTGCACAGAAGAATGAGTCTCCCCGTCCACGTGTGTAGACGTGTGAAGGGAGACATGTCCTAAGGCTGTTCTTGTTTTTGAGACAGGGTCTTGCTGTGTAGTCCAGGAACTCGCAGCAGTGCTCCTGCCTCAGCCTCCTGAGTGCTGGGATCACAGGTGTGTGTCACCACGCCCTGCCCTAAGACGGCTGTGTGGTTTGGTGGTTCATCTGTCATAGGTACTTGCCCTCCTCCACGGGAAATGATCCTTGGCTATTTTGTATTTCCTGTTAAACTCCCAAGTAGCATAGTGATGATGATGTCATGTGCTGGAGTTAGTGCAGCCCCACCTCCCTGGACTACTCCTTCCCAGCTGGCCTGCTCACTGGCCTCTGAGAACCCGAAGACAGTCTGTAGCCGTGGTGGCAGTACATCTTGGACACTTCGCTGTCCTCCACCCGAAGAGGCAACCAGTGTAGCAGCCTGTGTTCTTGCCCAGCGGTGATAATAAGCAAGGGAGGGAGGCTGCAGGAGAGCACAGAATGCCAGCTCCAGGCAGTTACCAGGCCCTGAGAACGAGTGAGCTTCATCTCTAGCCCCATATTCCATTTTAGTTATTAAAGTCCACTGGAGAGTTTTCCTAAGTGACAGTAATTATCAAGGAAAATCCAGATGGTCAGTATCTCTCCCATTATGTGTGTGGAGATTTCTTCTGCACTTAAGGATGTTGTACCAGAGTGCTCCTTCCGGAGGGTGCTAAGGCTTGAGAGGAGCTGCCTGAGCACCTTTTCTCACTGAGTGAGTGGCCTTTTCATCCTGCTTAGCCCTGAGTTTTTACCTTTGCTCTGGAAGTTGTCTTTGTGGAGGTCCTGTTTGCAGTTACGGAACAGACTGCTAGAGGGTGCTACAAGATTTAGACGGAAGATTTTAGAGTGAAGCTGCGGGGTTTTTTTTTTTTTTTTTTTTTTATGGGTAGGTCTACAAGGGACCTCACACCTCCAGAATGGTACAATAATGAGTGTATGTGTGTTTTTTTTTTTTTTTTTTTTTGGGTACCACAGATTGAACTCAGGTCCTTATGCTTGCAGGGCAGGCAGGGGCACCACTGAGCTAAATCCCAGGCCTTGAAGCTGTTTTTTTTATCTGCCTGTTCCTCACATCAGCATACAGAAGCCACTGTGGGTGGGTTCCAGGGAAGGGGTGGTGTAGAAGCAGTGGCTATCCGACCTGCGTACACTTTCTCCAAGTAAATGCTGGAAAGAAAGCTTCCAAAGCTGCCTCTAGGTTAGGTCATCCCCTGGCTCCTCTGGCTGGAATACTGCAGCTGCCAGTTGTCTAGGCTTTTACCTGCCTCAGCCACTGAAGAGCACGTGGAGCCCCATGCCCAGGTGGCCGTAGGGCGGCCAGGCCTCGATGGTTTGTACCGGCGTCCCTTTGGGGAGGGATCAGCTTTGTCAGAAGTGGTTTTTCCTGTAACTAAAACTGAGTCCAAAGTGCTCTGGACTATTTGTGATCAAGTTTTTTATCTTTTTGAGCCAAACGTGGCGGTGTAGCTCTGATACCGACACTCTGGGAGGCTCAGTCAGGAGGGTCACAAATCTGAGCCCAAATGTGGCAGCTTTGACTGAGCAAGACCCTGTTTCAAAATAAAAATGGGTGGGAGTCTATTTCAGGACTGAAGGCCCTGGTTTCAATTCCAGTACTGCAAAAACAACAAAACCAACTCGACCTAGGCGAAGGGCTTGAGACGGAGCTCTGCCTGGCCCTGGTTGGCTCCTTTTTGTTTCCCATCAGTGTCTGTGCTGCACCAGAACACATCCCTCAGTCCCCCTGCACACAGACTGCCCATCTTATCAGCAGAACTGGGGGTCCTTCTCCCACCACATGCTCCCACCCAGGCCTTGTTCCCAGATCCTTCCTCCCGTGGCCTTGACTGCTGAGCTGTCTGTATTCACATCCCTTGGCCTTGGAAAACATTGCTCCTCTCAGGGCCTGTGTGTGCCTGTGGGCGGGGAGAACTGAACTCACAGTCCGAGAGGATTAGCACACGCATGCTGGTGTCCTCGCAGTACTTCTGCCAGCCCCTGTGATGAACCCACTGTCACCTTGTCACGCAAGTACAGCACGATCTCTCCTGCCAGGCCTGTGCTCTGTGCCGTGCATGTTCTTGGCTGCCCTCAGCCTCTGGCTGGCCTGCACTTTGTTTTTGCAGCCTCTGGATGGCTCTGTGCCCCCCCATGGGCAGGACGCTGGGTCTCTCTTGTCACTGGTCTGTGAGCTGCCCAAGAGCAGGGCTACCACATGGCTGCTTATGCCCGGCAGCTCAGCAAGTGTCCTTCAGCTGACAGCGGAAGACAGGGAGTCATTTAACAGAGCCCCTCTGGTAGGAAGGCCGGTAGCTTTACATCTTATCTTAATGATTGCACGAAAACTTAATTGTTAGATGTAAAAAATACTGTAGCAGGTTGTGGCTATGATGGTGCCATGGGAGGTTGTGCCACTGTGCTAGAATTCGTCTGTGTTGGAAAACACACAGGTTTGTGGTGACTCTGTTGAATACTTGCTGTCCTGTAGCATGGACCAGAAATTATAGACTGCTGTAGTATAGCTCAAAGACAAGTGTAGAAATCCCATATAAGAAGAAGACCTTACTTAGGCCGGTGGCCAATAGCAGGTGATTGAAACCTTAGCATAAAGAGTTTTTAAGTGGAATCCAGTATATATCGGGGAAGGAAGTGTATGTGGCCTCTGGACTCAGTTAGATCCCGGCTCACAGGTTGGTTTGGTTACGTGACCTCAGTTTTCTTATCTGTGAAGTGGGATCAATCGTGGTGCCTCTGACAGGGCTGTGAGTGATAATTATGAATATTGTGGGTGAAGCTCCACATGAAGCTCTTGTCTCCCCTTCCCACGCACTCAGGCCCCGTCTCCTTGGCAGTCACCAGGCGTGATCTTGGGGTTCAGTTCTGTGACATACCTGTGTCCAGGAGGGCCATGTGAAAATTATTCCCTATACTTCCTCAGAAGAGGGAGGAGTGTGCTGTTTCTGCTGGAGTGGTGCAGACACGTTTCTGCATCTCACTTGTGCGTAAACCCAAGACCTGCCATTGCTCTGGCGTGAGGAAAGGAAGGCTTTCTCGCCGTGCCTCGATGGATGCTCCCGTCATGTATGCCCAGTCACATTTCTTTCCCACTGTGCCCCTTAGCAGCCAGAGAGGCAGGGAAGTGTGGTCCAGACCGGGCCTGGTCATGCCGCCCACACCCTGCAGCTCACAGCGAGGAAAGCATCTCGGATGGCTGTTAGTGTAAAGCGATGTTCAGAGCCCTAAGACTGGAGGAGAGCCATCCTTGTTTGCGGGGGAATCTGAGGATACAGAGTCTGCTTTCCATGAAGAGATGACAGTGTATGAAACAGTCGCCAGGTTGGAGTCTGATGGAAAAGCACAATAATTATAGGAGACGCTTGTCTCCAAAGCACTGTCTTAGTGAGCAGCCAGCGAGCACCCCTTGATGTGGGGCGTGGCGTTGGCTGCTAGGGATTCAGAGGTGGACTCAGATTCCACACAGAAGCCCTTTTGTGCAGTGTCCGAGGGAGCTGCTTGTCACCACCAGGGCAGGCCCTGTTGCCAGCACTGCGGGAGCCGCCTGCAGCGTCAGTCTGTTCTGCAGCATCGGCACCCTGGAGTTTGTTTCTCCTTAAAACTGGCACTTCCATTCCCATAGGAAGATAAATAAATGTTAGCATTTGCTGGGAAATACACATTTTTATCATTAATGTATTTGACAGAATTGAATGAAGATTTAGCAATGTGGATTTTCTTCGGATATGTGCTTTTTTGAAGGGAGTGCTAACAGTCTCCCAGACCTAGCGCATTTCGATGGACTTAAATGTTATTAACTTCTTAAATGTGCTTCTTCACTCTTTCAGAGTTACTGGAGAATGTAACCCTAATACATAAGCCAGTGTCATTGCAACCCCGTGGGCTGATCAATAAAGGAAACTGGTGCTACATTAATGCTGTATCCTTCTTGCACGCTGTCCCTGGGGCCAGCTCACTGAAGCGGTGACCTCTTTGGCTGCTTTGGCTTGGTGCAGCTTCCACAAGGCCACTAGCCTGAATGTTGAAGCAAAAAAAAGAGGTTCAGTACTTGCTCTGTCCATTTCGCTTATGGACAGGATTATTCTGACCCCAGCTTCTCCAAACCTGCACAAAAAGAGGATTTGTGACCTGAATGACAGAAGCAGGCAAGTTTTATTCACATTAGCATGTTGCCAGATAACAGGGCAGAGTGGCCACTTGGGGCTGGAAATTTTGTTCTGACCGATTGGTGATTTGGATGCATCTAGTACTTAAATGTAACCCTGACCACACAGCAGATCCTCATGCGGATGTTGTTGTATATTGTCAGGTATTATTCTGCCCGTTAACGATTTATTCCTTTTTGTGTTACTTATCTAAGTAGTTCAGTGTCCTTGACCTGTGTAGGTTTTGTTTTTTTTTCATTTTTTTGAGACGGTCTCTTTATTTGGTCCTTTATTTGTACTGGCTACATAACGCAGACTGGCCTTACGTTTGTGATCCTCCCGCCTCAGCCTCATGAGTGCCAGGATCACAGACCTGACCGCCACATTCAGCTTGAGCTTTATTTGCTGTGCTGAATGTGCCCTGGGAGTTGGCTGTGCCTGTTGCATTCCTTCACATTCCTTACTGCCCAACGTTTAGACTCTGCAGGCGTTGGTCGCTTGCCCTCCGATGTACCACCTCATGAAGTTCATTCCTCTGTACTCCAAGGTGCAGAGGCCTTGCACGTCGACGCCCATGATAGATAGCTTGTAAGTAAGACACTTAATGCGTGTGGAGGGGAGGGCTTTCCCCTCAGAATTAGAACTGGAATGGTTCAGCAAAGCTCTCGACTTCCTACAAATGAGTTCTATGGTTCTTTTCCAGAAATGTGCTGTTCTTGGTTTTATTGGAAGTTAACAAAAATGGAATTGCAACAGTTTGTGTTCTCTAGATTCAGTAGAAAACATTGTAGTGTGTAACTGGTGTAAAATATATTGAAAGTGTACGTGGACAGGCATAAGAACTCACCAGTCATTACAGTGCTGGTCGCTACCATCTGCCGAGGTCATCGTAGCTAATATTCTACTTAGGGCAAGGCTGCTGAGGGAGAGCGTGTCTTTTCTAAAGTGTCCTGCTTCCCTTTCCCCGAATCTAGTGTTCGGCTAATGAACGAGTTTACTAACATGCCTGTGCCTCCGAAACCTCGCCAAGGTGAGTGAAAACGGGGTCTTGTGCTGCCGCTGCATGTTGGGAATCATGGAGTTACTAGCTGTCACCAGATGCGGTGAATTCAGCCTTGTTGGTGACCACACTTGTGCTTTAGCCTCCAGGGGCGGGGGTGAAGATGGGAGTGATTCTATCACTTACGATGTCCTTTTAGATAGGAAACTCTGTGTCCTGTTCCTGCTGTAGCTCTTGGAGATAAAATCGTGCGGGACATCCGGCCTGGAGCTGCCTTCGAACCCACGTACATTTACAGACTGCTGACCGTCATCAAGTCAAGCCTGTCCGAAAAGGTCTGGGCCTGCGCCGACAAGGCAAACGGAAAATACTGCCTTTGCCTGTCTTTGTCCGGTAGCGGGTGCTGGGTTAGCATCCGCTGTTTGTCTCCAGTGCTCTAATTTGGTGTGTGTTCAGGACTGAAGCCTAGGTTGACAGTGGAGTCCCTCGATCACATGAATTGAGGCTGTGACAGTCCTCATGACTGGGCCCAGCTCACATGACATCCACTGTGCACCATGTATTGTTCTAAGCACCAGCCCCGTGAGCGAAGTGTGATTACTGAGGCCTCGTTAGAGTCCACAGAGGTGAAGCCGTCATTGGGGTCACACCCCCGTCAGTGCCTGAACCCCTTCCCAGCACTGCCTTGCGGTTGGAATGGAGTGTTGCCGTGTTCAGTGCTCAGGCTGTAACAGCTGTTGGATGTCCTTGGCTCATGGTTTAAGTTTTTCATCCTACACTTTGATACCCGAGGCATGGCACCGACCAGCAGGGGTCCTTACTGATGGCCCTGACGCCTCCCACGTGGAACAAGTCCCCCTTAGCACAGCTAGCGGCAGTGTTTTCTTTGCTGGTGGAGGTGGCGATGAGCCTGTACAAGCAGTTGAGGTCATGCTTAGGGACACACAATCAGAGGAAGCACAGTGGAGAAAATGCCATTTAAACGAGTGGAGTCCTGTTGAAATGGCACGCTCTGGAGAAGGAGGAGTGTCCAGAGACCTCCAGGGCCAGCCCAAATGCTCCTAACATAGTTTTGTGTTGAGTTGGATTTGTTGCCCAGGTAACAGGAGATGCGCAGTGTTTGTTAGGGACAGGAAAATGCAGTAAAGCTGCCCTGTCTGCCAGGCGCTCACCTCTGTGGCTGGGTGGACACGGCCACGAGCACAGATGACAGACAGCCATGTGCAAGCAGGGCGAAGGCTACCAGTTCAGGGGCCAAGATGGGGGAGCTTGGGGAGGGCTTCCTGAGCTGAGCCCTCTGAGGCTGGGCCCCAAAGCGGTGCTGAGATCAGCAGTATCTTTTAAGTGACTCCGTGTGTTGGGGTCCCCAAGAACACCCTCAGGCTTGGTGACTAGGACTCAGACTGGTACCCCTGTGGTTCTTTCTGGTTTATTACAGCAGACGGATCTACAGCAAATCGCAATAGGGAAACCCACGTGGGCGCCATCTGGAGGGCTCCCTGGTTTTTAAATCCCTGGAGCTGCCCTGCAGTGCAAGACTCCCCAACATCACACTGACAGCAGGTGTGGGGTTGGCCTCCCAGGGATGCACTGGAGACTCAGATCCCCCTGCCTAGTTTGAACCTATTTTCTGAATGTCAAGAAGGTAGACAGAGCTTCAGCCAGAACCACATGGCTCCTTCAATGTAGGCACAGTTCCTTATCAGTTCATATGGTGGGAATCTTTTAAAATCCAAATTCCCAGACATACTCCAAGGCCATTGCTAAGAGGGTGGCCCTGGCTCACCTGGTGTCCAGTTTGCCCTCACCACACATGTGTGGTGCCTGCCCACTCAGCTGTCTGTGGCTGGGTCCATTTGGAGAGAGCAGATCGCCAGGTACAGTCTGTCCACCCAGCAACCTGGAGCGGAACAGCATGTGGACTCGGGCCAGGCAAGTGTGCTCCGTCTCTATGAGTCAGCCACGCAAGCCAGCAAGCCGCTGGAGAGCCGACGTGAGCCTCCGTGCCGTCCGTGCCATGTGTGTGCACGCGCGTGTAACACGGTCAGCTTCCCCACACACAGTCCAGTCCTGTCCCCAGTGGCCGCACGGGGTTGTCAGTGCACAGCTGCTGTGGGTGTGTGCGGGGAAGGCCTGCACAGTGTGCTCTTGGTCACTCAGAAGCGATTGTTAAGTAACCTTACTACTATTAGGAAGGAACATATATGTATTATAAGAAAAACTTTAAATACAGAAAAATAAAAAAAATAATTCCCAGAACTCCTAGAGCTAAGTACTGAACGTGTTCTTCCCTCTGCTTCCCCCAAGAGCTCAGCATTCCAGAGAAGCCCTCCTGGCAGTTTTAGAGCTGCTTTACATTTAACCCTGAGAGTTTCAGCAGCAGTGGATGCGCCATGGTCCCGGGGGCCTGGGCAGTGGTCACTCAGTCGTGTTTGTCCTCGTCCTCACTAGGGTCGACAGGAAGACGCTGAGGAGTATCTGGGATTCATCCTGAATGGCCTGCATGAGGAGATGCTGAGCCTGAAGAAGCTTCTCTCTCCCGACAGTGAAAGTAGGTTCTCTGTGTGCACACTGGGCCGGGCCATCCTCCTCTAAGTTTTGTTTTAAACAAAGGTGGCAGCTCATCCTGTGTTTTTACCTCTCTCCTTCCAACGCTCGTCTGCCCATCAGAAATCCTCCTTTCCTTCCTGAGATGACACCAATTACCTTTACACTGCTCATTCGATACCCTTGATAATGTTTCATTTGGCTAAATTGAAGTTTATCCAGAGACTCTACTGTTGATTCCTTCAGCCTTAATTCAGAAACGTTCACGGATACAGAAAAGCAGGAAGAATGGTTTGTGGAATCCCCTTGTGACTGCGGGAGTCTGCATTCCTGGCATATCCTCATTATCTGTTTCCACATACGTACACACAGAGTGTGTTTACATTTCCCCGGGATGATTCAAAGTGAAGTTGCAGAGGAGTGGAGTTGGCCCCTCTGTGCTAAAGCGAGCACCCTCACCCTGAGGGTAAGGGCCTCGCCCACAGAACCGCAGCCCCTGATCTAGCACAGGCTTCTGACACTGCCTCCCTGTGCTCCTCACAGGCTCTGCCCGTTCCGAGGACATCTTTCACAGCGAGTCTAGGGACACTGCCCTTGCAGCATGGCTCACTGAGACTCAGTGTAGAATGTACCCCAAGTCTGTGGAGTGTGGTTGACACATCGGTCCCCGGTTCGCCTCAGGCCTGGCTCGTTTGTGTGATCTTGTGTTCTTATCAGGAGTCACCTAAGCAGACCTTTTCGTTTCAGAGCTCACAGTTTCCAATGGGCCCAGAAGCCCCTTGGCCAACAATGAAGAGCCTCAAGAGCAAGGCGAAGGCAGCGAGGAGGAGTGGGAGCAAGTGGGCCCCAGGAACAAGACGTCGGTCACCCGCCAGGCGGATTTCGTTCAGACCCCAATCACTGGCATTTTTGGCGGACACATCAGGTTTATGATTTTCTGGAATAATTAGTATTTGCCCATTCTAGGGTTGACCATCGTGCTAGCCAAGGAGGCGTGAGTACGGTCCTGACACCTTGGGCCCTGGCATAATTGCCTGCTATGGGCTGGTCCTCCTGCTGCTCGCTGGACGCGTCCCCAGTGCTGAGGGCCACAGTGTCTCTCCAGCCTCAGTTGCTCACTGTTGCAAATTGAGAGCAAAGCAAGCTAACTGAACTGTTAAAAGAGAAATTCCCAGAGCCGTGGGGCCATTTCGTGTATTTTATTAGAGTCTGCAACATGAAGTTATGGCACTCAGATGGTTTCCACAGAGAAGCAGGCGGCATGGCCTTTATCTCACATAATTACCCTTCTTGTGTTGATACTACTTGTCCCTGAAGTCTGTGCCCAGGAGCGGCTCATCATTGCTGAGCTTCCCGGCCGGAGACACCCACGTGAAGGTCCCCTGGCTCCTGTTCCCACTGCTGTATTCTGCTTGCAAACCAGGCCACTGAGGCTGCCAGCACAGACTTCCCTCAGCTCCGAGTGTCTTTGCTGAGGCTGAACGAGAAGTGCCAAATGTAAAATATTTTACTCAGAAAAACTTAGAAACCAGCTAAGAAAACAAGGCTGGACTGGAAGGGTAGCAGTCTGTCTTCCTGGAAGACAACTTGTTTTTTATTCTCCACACCCTGTCCCCCCTCGTCTGCATGTCATTTTGTAGGGGGAAAATGCCGTTAAAAATAATGTCTACCTTGGGATTTCCTCTATTTTATTAGAATAGGCCACAATACTTTGAAAAAATGAAAAGTGTCAGCAGTTTGAGGCCATGGCAAGATGGTCACACTTATTAACTGGTACACTGCATCATAGTGTGGCATGACGGTTCAGGAATTTGGAAGATGAAATGTTTTCTTCCAGAGCACCCAAGTGAGGATATATCAACGGGCAGATTTACTTGCTAATACTGAGCAGGTAGTGTTCAGCAGGTATTTTACAATTCAGTATATTTTTGGCTTTTCTGTTGTCTCTAATCTTCTGAAAGTGACACTGAAAAATCTGATTTTCAGTGTTTATTCCTCTTCTGTTGGTTAATCTTAAGGGAGAGTAGCAAGGAGTGGGCTCTTAAATTGTTTTTGCTTTCAATTCCTAGGTCAGTGGTTTACCAGCAGAGTTCAAAAGAGTCTGCCACGCTGCAGCCATTTTTCACGTTGCAGCTGGATATCCAGTCTGACAAGATACGCACTGTGCAGGACGCGCTGGAGAGCTTGGTGGCGAGAGAATCTGTCCAGGGTTACACCACCAAAACCAAGCAAGAGGTGCGGCCCGGCTGGTTTGCAGCTTCAGTCCCAAGCCATTCTGGGTAGATGGGAAGAACACAGGATTAAGGGCGAGGGGAAGTGCTTAATTTGTTTGAATGGAACATGGGCATGATTTTAGCCGAGCATAGTCAGAGAGATGACCCAGCCAGCACTCAGCTGTCAGCATAGGGCGGGGCTTGGGTCGGTGATCCTGAGCTGCATGTCCACTTCTGGCATCTAATCACGGTTTCACGAAGTCAGCACCACCTCTGAGTAGTTTCTTTTGTAGTCACGGTTTGTGGCAGTTTATTAGATTAGTCAGGGCCTCTCAATACATCTGTTTTGCATTTGATTATAGATCTTCAAGGACATTAAGGATAGAAAGTCATTGTTCAGATGCTGGTTGCCCTTCCATTTGATGTGAAGGAGTGCGTCTTTGAGTCTCTTGTTCATGAGCTAAGGGTAGCGGGTTCCGGCTTGGGTCTCGGCCAGCATCCAGGAAAGACGGTCCGCTCTGCCGCTGTGCAGAGGTTGTCCCCTGTGACCTGGGCCATGCAGAGAGCCCTGTCATGTTGGGAGGAGGCGCTTTCCTGTGGAGATTTGTGTGAACAGCTCGTGGCTCCTCATGCCATGGCCAGGCGGTGTGTCCTGTCCTGTGACTCGCACTGAATGGAGGAGGGCAGTGGGGACCTGTGACCAGTGCAGCTGGCCCTCTCACTCCACTCTTAACCGACCAGCCCGCTCTCATTGGGCCTCGCTGTGCATTGTGTGTTTAGATTTGCTTCTTAGGGATTCCGCCACAGGAAGCCAGCCGCTGAGAAGTGAACAGGCGGAGAAGGGTCGGGAGGGTGGTGGCAGTTAGGTTTGTGTCTGACTCTGGGTGACAGCTCGGCGTGCCTGTCGTAGCTGTGACTCCTGAGACAGATTGCTATCCCTGGCGCTTTCGTGCCCCTCCCCATGCTGCTCATTGAGCCAGCTGCAGCCAGCTCGGGCCTCTTGTCCTGCTGGCACATCACCAACCTTGCCTGCGGCGGCTAGGAGGGCCCTTCTGGGTGTGTTTGTTCTGTTGCCATTAAACACTGATCTGGTGGGGCTGGGCGGGGTGAAGGTGGCTGTGCGTCTGTGGTGCCAGCGGCAAGGAGGGCGACTGTTCCACCCAGCAGGACTGGGGTGGCTTCCCCCGGAGGACGGGAAGCAGCGCTGTCACTGTTCTAATCCTGTGCCTGTGGGACTCCCAGGCCAGTCAGGAGCACCAGAGAACAGATGTCCCAGGGAGGAAGAGTGGACACATGGCCTCTCTACAAAGGCCTGGAAAAAACAGCACAGTATTTTCTTCAATGTAACTTTTTAAATTTTCCTTTTAAAAATACCAAACTATATGTTACTATATTTTAGGGGAAAAACTTATTTTCTGGGGGAACATGTGAAGGCAGGTCCACGGGAATGTGTCCACTGTGTGGAAAATGTGAGCCTGGGCCGGGGATGTACCTTGGTACAGTACCTGCCTGGCAAAGCTTGAGACCCAGGGTTAGACTACCAGTATCAAAAAAAAGGAGAATGTCAGAGTCTGCTGTAAATGGGACAGTGGGCCCCATTGGCTTTGTCTGGAACCAGCGGCATATGGGAGAGTTTCCAGTCGGCCACTCTGGGAACTGCTGGGCTTCAGGTTGAAGTCTGTGCTTAGAGCTGAACAGACCCTTGAGATAGCGGGGTCCTGGTCTCTGGCGCACCTTCGTGAGCTCACAGGTTCTCGATGGACACAGGGAAGCACAAGGCGTTGGTGCCCCTGGGGCCTGACTGGAGGGAAGGCAGGCTTGGTAAGGCGCTGAGCTCAGGGCATGCCGGTGCTGCCTCCCATGCCTGCCTTGCCCAGGTGAATGCTGCTTCGTGCACCTCCAGCCAGATGTGTGCCCAGTCCCTGAAGGGTGTGCTTCTCGCTGTGTTGCTGTCTTTAGATCGTTAGTTTAAAGACTATTTCTATCAAAAGAATTCTCTAAGTCAATAACGGGGTTTTTTGTTTGTTCGTTTTGAGATGAGGGCTTGTTACATAGCCCAGGCTGGCCTCGAACTCATGGCGATCCTCCACCCTCAGCCTCCCAACTGCTGAGATCACAGCTGTGCATCACTGCACCCTGCCCAGCACCACAGACTTTTAAGCAAAGATTGACACAGACACATTTTACTTTCAAAAACCTGGCTAAAAAAAAAAAGCAAGCAGCATTCATCAGACCTATGAGAGTACTTCAGGACGTATTAAATTGATAAAACAGTTATAAAACTGAAAAGGGGGGCTGAAGGGCTTTGGGGTTATTTAAAACATCTGATTGAAAAAAAACATTGCCATCAGCTTTATCAATCGCAGGAGAGTACGGAAACATAGGTTGGCTCCCACTGAGTTGGCTTTTCCTTCTGACACTGGCCGCAGAGCACAGCTCTCCCCTGGAGTGTGTGGCAACTCAGGCCCTGGGGCTGCCTGGCTTGTGAGGGGCCCTGCATCCCTGCGCCGGGCGCAGAGGGTGGAGGGCCACTGCAGGCTCTCGCCAAGGCGGCGGGTGGACGGGCACTGCTCTGGTCGGGCAGGTCAGCACGTCCCGATGTGCCGTGCCCCAGGTGGAGATCAGCCGGCGGGTGACTCTGGAGAAGCTGCCTCCTGTCCTTGTGCTGCACCTGAAGCGCTTTGTGTACGAGAAGACTGGCGGCTGCCAGAAGCTGGTCAAGAACATCGACTACCCCGTGGACTTGGAGATCAGCAAGGGTAAGGGAAGCCCTGCCAGCCAGCCTCAGCCCTCTGCTTGGCTTCTCTCGTTTTAAACTTCTTGACTTTGAGAGTCTTTGATAGTTAATATCCTTAAAGTGGCTTTTTAAAAATGAAAATGAACAAACCCTATAATTTTGCTAGATCAGAAAAATAGAAGCTTTTGTCCCTCAAAAAGAGCACTGTACTTCATTCAGCAAGTGTCTTATGAATTGGTGGGTAATGCTTGTCCTGGACTAGGTCCCGGCCACTGTGCTCAGCAGCCGGCTGGGCGGCAGTGGGAGTTTCTCCACGACAGTGACACTCGTGCTGTGTGCGTAGCACTTTGTCACCCACACGTGTCCACGCGCAGCCAGGCATGCTGGTTTTAGTGTGCTGTGGCGCGGCTGTCTTTCTGAGCACAGCTTGGGGCTCCTGTTCAGAGGCAGGGCTCTGCCCCAGCCTGAGGGAGGCCCCGGGCCCGTCCTGCTGCCGAGCAGATAAAACACAGCTTAAGGAGACATTTTTCTCTCGAAAGCTTCAGAATTTGTGGCAAACATAAAGGTGAGGCTTGACGGAGAATGGGGCACGCCCGAGGGGCGCCAGAATGGCATGGGTCTGGGGCCAGAGAGGAGGGCTGGCAGCCTCGCTGGGTCCTGCCAAGGAAGTAGCCCAGCTCCGCTCTTCCCTGCCGACCCCACGGGCCACACCGTGCTTCCGCCCTTCCCGCCAGCGGTCCCCGTGTGTAGCAGCGGCTCCAGCCTGCTCCCATGTCCTTGTCCCCTGCCTCAGCCTGAGCAGTGCAGGGGCCGTCAGAGTGGCATCGTGTGGTGCATGTTCCTTCATGCTCTGCTTTGCCTCTGGGAGCCCTGAGCGCCGACAAGGTCCAGAACGGCCTTGACCTGACTCCCTGACTCCCGCCACTCACCCCACTCATCCTATGCGGCTCCCACCCCCGAGGGCACGGCTGGGAAGGTGTGGAGAAGGCGCCCGTGGCTGTGAGCTCTTCCTGAGGCTTTGGTTCTTCAGTCTCCCAGGATGTTTGGCGTGCGCAGCCCTTTTCTTTTCCATATTTTAGAGCATCTGTTTCTCAGGTGCTTCCAGCGTGAGCTCCTCAGTGCTATGTTGGATCGGCTGTGGACCGTGTCACCACGCCGCACACTAGCGTCCCTCCGCCGGGCTGTGGAGGTGGCCACGCTCCTCCTTGAGCCGAGGCTGGCACTGGTTGTGCACTTGAGTTACTCAGAACTTTTCTAAGTCCTTTTATAAATGGGTTCCGTTGATGTTTTGTTTTTCAGAACTGCTTTCTCCAGGGGTTAAAAACAAGAATTTTAAATGCCATAGGACCTACAGGCTCTTTGCAGGTAGGTAACTTTGTACAGTACTGCTTCCTTGTTAAAGCAATGAGAAATGAGTTCACACCGAGGCACATTTAAGCCGTACTATACTTCACATGGAGAATGGTGCGCTGTGCAGAGCGTGCCTCTGAACCTTGTAACCAGGAAACCTGCTGAGAGTCTCTCCTGAATCTGAGTACCTAGCATGTACCGAGCACCAGCTGACCCTGAGCTGGCCCAAGGCCTCACCAGCAGTGAGTCAGCAGCACAGGTGCCCGTGGGGTGACCTCTGGACACCAGCCGAGTTAGAACGCATCCCAAACCATGTCCCTGTGTCCCCTCATTTGTGGCACAGGTCCTTCGGCTGCCACACTCCCTGAAGTCTGGCAGCAGGGCAAAAGTCGCACACCCATGGCCAGACAGGCGGGCCTGAGGCCTCGCTCCTCCTGGCCCAGAGCTTCCCACCATGTTGGGGTTTCTTCCAGACTTTCTACCTTTTCCTTCCGTCTTTCTGTCCAGGTGGCCCTAGTCTTAATGCCATTGACGCCTCATATGTCCTTGATGGTGGCCATCTGCAGCAGTTTTGTTTGCTTTTCTGTCTGTGTTTCTTAGTTCTCTAGCTTCTCCTTCATGTCGTACTGTGTTGCTTCTGGTGAACCTGTTTGTATTTAAAAACAAGCCTGCCACTTATGGCTCTTGCACCTTCATTGACCCTTTCAGTGCCTGTCTTGCTCCCAGGAGCCATCCTGAGAGGCGGGTGTGGTTCCCTTTATGAAAGGATTGCCCAGACTCACCGAGAAGTCACTCTTCTGTGGCCTGCAGTGGCCGGGCAGGGCTGTCAGACTCCTATCTACCTCAGCGGCTCCTGGGCTCCTAAGAATGTGATTGGCCCCTGGCCTGCTAGTATAGGCCTGGGCCTCATGAGAAAGCTCCCTGTCTCTTTTCTTTCCAGGCACTGCTTCTTTTCTGACTTTCTCCTCTCCAGCAGGCCAGCTGATCACAGCCCCTCCCCGCTGGTGGCCCTAAACAGGATGGCAGAAGATACTCTGATGGGGGTCTCTGTCCGCCCCCAGCCTGCCTTGAGCGTGGTCCCAGGCAGAGTTAGGGAGCCCTTGTCTGGGTCCTAGGCCCTGGATGAGTCCACACCCTCCCCACCTCTTCTGCATCCCAGTCTCGAGTCTTGTCCTGGAAATAAGGTCACTGGGCTGCTTAGAATTCTCTGTAAAATATCAGTAAAGAAATAGTTTTTTTTTTTTGATGGTTCTGATTATGGGACTGAGGAAAAATAATGTGCATTCTCAAAAACGAAACTTTGGAAAACTTTCACAGACTGGTTCTCAGTTGTGGTCCTGTCAGTGGGCTTGCCAGGGAGGTGGCACAGGGCTGCAGTGCCCGTTGGCTGCTCTGAAGAGGCCGGGTGCAGGGCACACAGCTCTGCTGAAGCTTCAGTGCGACCGTGTCTTGGGAACACGGACCCCCAGCCTCTGACCCTGGCGTCCTGCCACACGGCCACTCAGAACTGCAGCTTTAGCTTGGAGCTGGAAAGGAGGACAGAGTCCCACGGCGAACCTGGGGTCCCTTTGGCAGTCACTGGATCCCTGCAGCCCTCATGGGCACACCCCTGGCACCCCCAGAGCCTTGTGGCCCGGGAACAACACTGCCTCTTGGCCACACAGGCGCTGTGGTCCCTGTGTGGGCTTGCCCTGGTGTCATGCATTCATCTGGCACCTGCGGTGACGTCTCAGCCCCGGGGCTTGTCCCCCAGACTCGCCCAGGTCCAAGTGCCCGTCCACGGCTCTGCTTCTGCCGTGGAGAAGGGCACATCACCCAGTGGGCCTGTTGGCTGAAGCCTCGGCCAAGGCTTCTTGGTGGGTTGGGCTACATGATTTTGGGGGAGGGGGTACCTGGGATCAAACTTGGGACCTTGAGCTTGCGAGGCAGGTGGCAGAACCACTGAGCTAACTCCCCAGCCCTGGCTGCAGGATTTTTAAATAAGTAAATAACAAGTGGTTTTTTGTTTTTTTTTTTTTTTTTTTTTTTTTTTTGGTACCAGGGATTGAACTTGGGTCCTTGCGCTTGCAAGGCAGGCCTCTGAACCGCTGAGCTAAATCCCCGGCCCACAAGTGGTATTTTTATCTCTTAAGACATCGCTGTAGGAAATTGGCACTGCCTCTGGGGTCCTCACGGCTCCGTGCCCCCTCCCACAGGCCCTGCTCCAGCCCCCACCGGCCCTGGCTCTCCTCGCCCTGCGGAGCAGGAGGGTGAGCTCAGAGCCACATTGTCCCTGAGAGCCCCTCGAGCCTCATCGTTCCACCTTGCTGCGGAGAGCCAGGGACCTGGCCTGGGTGGAGGGGCCGCCTCAGCCCTTCTCATGCTTTCTACCTGAGTAGGCAGCACCACCCAAGGCCAAGCAGTTCCAGCATGGTCTGTCCATCAGCCTCCTTCCCTCCACTAAGCAAAGTCTTCATCCTTCCAGGTTTTTTTTTTTTTTTTAGAGACAGGGTCTCACTCTGTAGTTGATACTGACCTGGAACTCACTATATAGCCCAGGCTGGTCACAGTGATCCTCCTGCCTCAGCCTCCCGAGTTGTTGGGATTACACCCAGCGTGTGCCACCACGCCCGGCTTGATATTTCCATTTTTCACTGTCAATGCTGCCCTGACCTTGGACTAGGATTCACATGGTGTCTTGAGGATAGCGGAGGAGTGGAGTTGGCCGCAGGGCAGGTTGGGGTGTGTGGGCATCCCAAGGGTTGGTGTGGCTGTGGAGGTCTCAGTGAGGCTCGGTGTTTTCAGAGTTCTTACCATGCGTGTGTAAGAGGAGGAGTCTTACCTAAGTACACCCACAAAATGTGTACATACACATAAATGTAGACTCAGGTGCATCCGTCTGTGAAAGATCTGTCTAACCAGCTTCGTGTTGCAAGCGCCCACCGCGGCCTCTTGTGGCCGCACCCCTTCCTGGAGGCTCCTGCACAGGCACCCTCACAGCCCTCGGCTCCCTCTTGCAGTGGTCTACCATCACGGCAACAGTGCCACAGGCGGGCACTACACCACAGACGTCTTCCAGATCGGGCTCAATGGCTGGCTGCGCATCGACGACCACACCGTCAAGGTGATCCAGCAGTACCAGGTGGTGAGGCCCGTAGCCGAGCGCACCGCCTACCTCCTGTATTACCGCCGCGTGGACCTTCTGTGAGCCCTGTGCCGGCTGTGTGCCTGATCTGCTTCGTAGAGCTCCAGCTCACCGACTTCCTGCCTCTAGTGGCTCCTTAGGGAGAAACTCCCTTCTGCAAAACTGGGCTAGCATGGAAAGATGCCGTGGGATTTGTGTGCAGCATAGTTTATGTTGACGTCTTACTTCCAATCAAAATCATTCGGTTGAAACAGACTGTTGCTTGATTTAAGAAAATACACTAAAACCCATAATTCTGAAATGATGCTGATTCCTGATAGAAGAAAGGGAAACTTGCATTTGATTCCCAGTGTAATTGCTTAGTAGAATAAATCTACACCAGCAACTCTTGTAAATTTGTGAAAATGAATTTTATCTTTCCTTAAAAAATAAATTTTTTAATCCACCACACTTTCCTCCCCTACCCTTTAGTTTTTGATAAATGATTAAAAAATGAGCCAGTTATCAGAGAAGAAATAGTTCTTACTTCAAAAGAAAAATAAACACAAAATAGAAGTTGCTGGTTCCTAACAGGAAAAATACATTTTAATAATTGTGCAACGAGACACTGCTTACGTACGTACGTGTTGCAGATCAGATCTTTAGAGTTAAACTATGTTAGCATAGATGGGTGATTGTAACTTTGTTGTCATTGAAGATCTCAAATTGCTCTCATGCTTCCGTGTACACATTATGAAACGAAGTGCAGGTGAAACCCTGAGGTTGGTACTTCCTGGCGCCCGCGCACATTCTGCTGTCTGCCCCTCTGATGCTGCGCCCTACTTGTACACAGTGATACCCAGGAGTATGAAGTTGTCGCCCATCAATAAAATCACAGAGTTGGTTTCAAGCAGTGCGTGTCTGTGTGAGTGTCCTTCTGGTGGCGGGTCTGTGGGCGGTGTCCCCTGCGGGGCCCTGGGGCTGGACTGGGATGAGGGTCCCCCACTGCCCTTCTTGGGCAAGGAAGCTCAAGTCCTCAGATTGCAGGCACAGGCATCTCCTTTTTTCCTCTTTCCATTGTTTCCGTACCCTGGAAGTTTCAGAACCACTGGGAATGGTTTTCCATAAAGGCCAAACATCCTTATGGGGCAGCTCCTGGCTCGGGGGAGCTCTGGACAGAGGAGACAGAGAGAAGACAGCTCAGACGAGGTAGGGCACCTGAGGTGGGCTCCCAGCCGCCTGCCCCCTGCCCCCACCACATCTCAGTGCAGTTGGAGCCTTTTTCTCTAGCTTTCCCTCATACCATCTGGCATTACTAATCATAGCTTTGTGCCACTCGTGTGGGAAAAAAGCTTTGTCAACTTGGAGTACTAACGTCATCCACTTAGCCTGCTAACCTGATCGTCACCCAGTTGTGGTTCACTCGGCTGAGTTACAGTCGTATCATAATCAGCTTCTATTTACCATAATGTACAATTCCTATGGAACATAGGGGGCTTGGAAGCCAAAGGAACTTTAGGGGAAGCAACCCATACCCACAGTAACCCTGCCAAATGCAATAGAACCCTCCTTCTCAAGCACTTGGGGCCTGTTGTGGTGGCTCATGCCTTAATCCCAGCACTTGGGAGGCTGAGGCAGGAGGATTGCCCGGAATACGAGGCAAGCCTGAACTACAAAGTGAGACCATCTCAAAAAACCAAAAACAAAGTTTTTGGTTGAGTTCTGGATTGTGTCTGACCCTGACTAAGGTCTGCTCCCGTGCCGTGGCTGCCTGTCCACTGCGGTGTGTGCCTGCCGTTGGTGTGTGTGGTGACTGTCTCTGCGTGCCCCTCTCTAGAGCAGGGCCATCTGACCTGGGAGTGCCGACAGGAAGCATACATCCTGTGTGTTTAGATGTCTACCTTCCCGTCTGAGTATCGTCGTTGTCAATAATGGGCGATGCAGCATGTCCCTGGCCGTCCCTACACCACCCAGCTTGAGACTGTGTGCATGTCAGGCGGAAGCTGTCCAGTCTGGCACTGCCTGTAGGGTGGGCGCCCTGCTGCAGACAGGAGAGGAGCTCAGGGGCAGAATGCACCACGGCAGTGGCCCAGGGCTAGAGAAGCAGGTGACTCGTGACCACCCCTTTTCCAGAGTCCTGAGGGGGGCAGCCTGGCACCATTGAGACTGCACTCAAAGCATCCCGTTTTGTTCTGGAACACTTAGTAGCCTTAGACTGCTTCTACACTCAGAGCTTGGCCCGTTAGCCCTGGGGTCGTGGTTATAGATGCAGCAACTTCCCCTCTGGTTACTTGAGCTGCTTCTCTGGGGGCAGAGCCTTAAAGGAAAGCCCCAGGGAGCAAGCAGGTGTCCCCTGCGGGGATGGTGACCTCGCTGTGCTGTCTGCATAGTCCCCGAGAGGCCCAGGGGGCCAGGCTGCTTTCTTTTCTCTGTGCTTTGTCACGTCAGCGTGGGCCACAGCCCGGCAGGATGCACAGGAACTGCTCTCGGCACCCGTCATTTGGTAACGTTTCCTCTCTTGCTGAGCTTTCTGCTTACTGTTGCCAAAGGTGGCTGACTGGTTAGAAAACAGCCAGTCTTGCTTTTGAATTAGCGAAGTTGCTCTTTCAAAGTAGTCGGTGCAGTGCAGTATCGTGGGGCTGGAGACAGATTTGCCTGAGTCAGTGATAAGGCAGCGGCGGCCTGCGGTCTGCTGACTTCTCTGCAAGTGTTTAGTCGTCCAGAAGTGAGCCCGCCCGGACGGAAGCAGGAGACACGGCCTCTCCACTTCTGTTGACTGTCCAGTTTGCTGAGCATCCCTGATTTAAGAGCACCGGGCAGCCTGTTGGTGGTGTCAGTCACCCCATCTGACCAGGCCAGGTGTGGGCAGCCGACTGTGATGCCCTGAGAAAGTCACCAGGCAAATGGGCGCTTCCCTCTCGCTCCCGGGAGTTGCTTTTGTGTTCAGTGGTGTTCGGCTTGGGGAGCCTGCGCTCAGAGGAACAAACGCCCCTTCCCCTCTTCTGATCTTTCCCCTCTCTCCTTGTCTTCCTGCCAACAAAACACATGGCCGTCCTATTACTCTGATTTGTCCGTGTGGGATTTTAGTGGGGTTTGGACTCTGTGGTTGCGCTCGCTTTTGCCGCCGTGGCTGTGTGCGCTGCAGTCTTTATTCGGGTCGTCTGCTCCGCCGCAGCGTGTGTCCGGCTGTCACATTTGTGGGGGCGGCCTGTCCCTGCAGTCGCGCACAGCCCTTGGCCTCGCCCTGCGCACTTCCTCCTCCCCCCACACGTCCTTGTTCATTCTGCTTGTCCCGAGGGCCGGCTCGGGCTTGTGCCCACCGCACCGCTCGTTTCTGCCCCTGATCTGGTTGCCGAGAGATCCACACCCCAGTCTCTCTTCACCACCTGCAGCAACAATAGACCGGGGCCCTGCTGAGAAGGCAGCCCCTCCAGGCTTCTGCCCGGCGACGACGAGACGTCCGGCTTACATGGTTCTGAAAGGTGGGCCTTTGCTCTTCAGCAAGCGGCTGCAAGCTCTCCCTGACATGTCGGGTGCCAGGCAGGGGTCCCCAGTGCCTCAGTCACTCGGATGCAGCCCTGTGCTGACGGAGGCCTGAGCGGAGCACATCTGTGGTGTGTGGTCCTGAGCTGTGCTCCCTGCGGGTCCCGTGTCGCCTTCCTGTCGTCTTGGTTCGTACAGTCCTCCCCAGCTGGGTGAGGGGACTGGCTGAGGCCGGGCAGGGAGGCAGATGCCCAGGCGGGGGGAAGGGGGGTGTAGAGGAAAGACCAACGGGGGAGCGAGGCTGGCCGTGGTGGCCACGCTGTACCCTCCGTTGTCAGGCCAACCCCTGAAATCTGCTTCCTGACCCCTCACCCTCTGGTCCCCATTTCTCTTTGGGAATTTGTATTTGAAGTGGTTGCCTGTGACGAACCTTATGCTCAGGTCTACAGGGCCTGAAGGCTGCACTGTGGCAACCAGCTTGCCTTCAACCTCTGACTCTGCCACAGCGTCCTGGTCTTGGTAGTCCCGGTGGCCACAGTTCAGCAACAGGAACCAAACAGAAAGCAGAACCCACTTTAAGGCATTAGGATAAAGGGGCAGAAGGCCAGGTGTGGTGACACATGCCTGTCATCCAGCACTCCGAAGGTTGAGGCAGGAGGATTGCCACGACTTTGAGGCCAACTTGGGCTTTACCCTGAGTTGTAAGTTCAAGACCAGTGTGAACTACATAAAGAAAAAAAAAAAAAAAAAAAAAAAAAAG